>NC_041380.1:357588068-357725539 GCF_002162155.2 Triticum dicoccoides
GTCGGACGTCGGGGCGACATCACAGAAAGGGCTTTAAAAGAAATACCACAGTCGGGTGTCTTAGCGACACCACATAAAGGGCTTTAAAAGGAATGCCACAGTCGGACGTCGGGGCGACATCACAGAAAGGGCTTTAAAAGAAATGCCGCAGTCGGGCATCTTAGCGACACCACATAAAGGGCTTTTATTCACAAGGAAATAATGCTCATAATAAATATTCAATTCATGAGAATAAACGGGTTAGTCCATCCACAGGAATAATCATTTAACCAAACTTAGCACTCATGCGGTTCACCGGAGTCTCTGTCATCAAAACTGACATTTGGTCAAGATAAGTTAATATCGAACTTGGACATGGAATAGATGATTCGAAGGAATATATGACTCTGCAGAGTTTGTACAAAATTTTTCCCACAGCCAACGGATTTCCATAGTCACGAAGGACTAGTTCCGTTTACGGTATTTCGGAAGAAAACACAGCTAACCAGTACACACCCATCCTACCTCTCGATGCTAGGAATCACCCTAGACATCGTCCAAGAAAAACTTTTGAGACGGGGAGATCACAATCTCGAATAGCATGGGATCAAATTTATATACGTGCGCTCTAAGGGGTGCCCCCCTCTCGGTCCCAACCGGAAACACCCATGCCCCCTGACCGGATGACTGGCTTTAATCCAGGGCCATGGAACCATCATCACGGCCTCTCCTTTTTGGTGTGTACCAGGAAAGCGGTTTACAACTTACTAAGCCATATTCCTTGCGGAAAACATGTGGTAGTACAAGGAAGGAAGAATGGAAGGAACTGGAATGATACGAGTTGACATTGAAGTCACATAGTCTGGCATAAGCCTGGCATGCTACAACACTGCCATCTTACCCATCCTCATGCCAACACATGGCCATGCATACTCACATCCATCCACTCATGGATTTTCGGAACTCACTTGCCTCATCGTCTCAGGTAATAGGACATTCATCGGTATGTTCATCAACATGCCATAAACTACTTAATGCAAACATGCCAAAACAATCATCATATCAAAAGTTCAAACATGCTTGCCTGGTTCGGAGTAGTCGGAGCCTAGCTCGGTGAAGTTCGCGGCTCCGTCACCTCCTTCAGTATCTACGGTATAAAGAAAATGTATGCGCTATCGTAAATAGCAAGAAGTGCACAAAAAGTATTCCAAATATTTTTCTAATAAATCTGATAAAAAACTAGACAAAATTTTAAAGAGGACATAAAAAGAATCAATCAAAAATACTTTTCTGTTTAAAAGTTATAAGGGTTTTAATCCAGGGACTCATCTGTAATGAAACAGAAAGTTCCCAGGGGCTAGCTTACAAAAACAGAAAACGTTTCAGTAGCAACTACGCCAGCCCAGCGGGGAAAACGTATTTTGCCCGAAGGCGTTTTCAGAAAACGGTTCATTTAGAAATGACAGAGAGGCTGACGGTGGGTCCCGCCTGTCAGGTTTGAATATACGAACGGGGCGGCAGATTTCACTGGTGCCCGAGAGACGTGGTGGTCGCCGGCGGCGATCCACGACGAGGCAGGGGGATCGGAGGGTACCTCCGTGTTCAGCGCACCTTTCCGCGGCGGTTGGTGGTGGTGGTGGTCGCCGGCGAGTACCACGTCGGCGGCGAGCCCTGCTCCGACGGACGGTGGCTCGGGTGGTCGAGGGACTCGTCGGAGAGAGCTGCGAAGGACAAATCGATGCTGGCGTTAGCTTACTGGGTGCTAGAGGAGGCTATAGACAAGATTTGGGCGCTGGGGACGGCCTCACCAGAGCGAATCGAGGTGGAGGCCGAGGCGGGTCGGGGCAGCCGGAGTTGGGGGAGGAGACCTCCTCGAGGTCCTCCTAGTGGCCTGGCGGGGCTTTGGTGAGGTGTAGAGGTGGTGCGTGCTCGAGGGTGAGCTCGGGGGCCCTTTTTATAGGCGGTCCGAGGCGGTGGCCGTGAACGGGGATCTCTAGTGAAGGTTACGGCGGCGCAGGGCTTGGTCGGGGGTGATTAGGGAGTTGGGCGTCGTCGTTGAGGTCCACCGGTTCTATTTAGGTGCTAATCGGGCTGGGATTTGGTGCTATGGGCGAGTTCGACAGAACGGGGCGGCGCGGGCCCGTCGGCGGCAGGGAGCACGTTCCGTGCTTGCCGGGCCACGGCGACGGTGCCACGGGCGTGCGCTGGCATGCATGAGGCCACGCGGAGAGCAGAGGGGCGTTGGGCGGCGCCGAACGGTGTTGAGCCGCCGTTCCGTCCCCTGTCGGCTGGTATGGGGGTTCGGCCGCTGCAAGACACGCCGGCGCGGGCGGCCAAGGGCGCCACCGACGCCGGGAAGATGCCAAGCGCGCGTGCGGGGGTGCTGGCCAGGGAGAAGAAGCCGCGTGCAACGCGCCAAGCGCACTGTCTACGCGTGATTGAAACTGACGGACAAAAACGACACTGAAAACTGAATTTTTCTGAATATGAACAGCAACAGTGCACGCCAAGTGTTCGACAGAATGATCTAGGCATGTAGGGATTTTTCCTTGAGTTGAAACTTGGTGGAGTGGCTACTCATTGCTCCAGTAGGCTGCCTGAATTTTGGTGGAATTTTTGGAGAAGTGTAGGTATGAATTTCACCAAATTTGGCAAATCTGGTCCAAACTTGCAGAGACTGAATTTTGAAAAATTTGAAAAGAGAAGGAGTGGATCAAGATGGTTCTGGGTTGTGGGTACAAAGGACTATCCAGGAGAGTTGGTTTGAGGTCAAAACTCAAATGCAAAAGGGTACTTGCTTTGAAAATCTCTCAGGCTCCAAATAATTTGCAGAAAAGATTTGAGGGGAAAGAAAATTAGAATAAAATCCAAAACTTGCTTGGATAGTTGGGACAGAGAATTTAGGTTGATTACAAGGAGGAGGGGAGGTTTTGGAGGGGTTTTACCACATGGACAAAAATACAAAGTCATGGGTGGTTTCCAAGATATGAAAATCCCAAATTTTCATAGAGTTTCTTTTTAAAAGAGAAAAAGAAAGATTAAACTCCCAAAATAAAATTTGAGAGGGAACCAACAGAGAAGAAGTTTCAAAAGATCAAACACCATAGTTTGAATAAAAAATAAAAAACCTTGCCAAAGAAAAGGAAGTTTCTAAGAGGAAGGTTTTCTGGAAATTTTTTAAATGGCCTCTTTTCACAAAGTTTTTGCTGAAAACCAAATAAAATTTTTGGAGTGTCACATGTGATGCCGACGAGGACCCGATCGGCGCTGATCTCCCAGGACACCGCTTTTGGCCCAGCTGTTGACCCTGCGTCTGCTCCCGGAGCTGGCGCGCCCATGCCTCGGGTCGCGAAGCTCTCTGGCTTCAAGTTCCTGAAGCGGAGGGACTATGCCGCTGTGGACCAGTAAGTGTTCTCGTCCCGCCTTTTTCTTGCTTCTGATTCTTCTTCTTTGTTGTGGCACTAGGCCTGCGGCAAAGAGGAGAAGGGTGGGCGAGGTGGTGCTGCTTGAGCCCAGGTCACCTCCTGCGGCTGCGCCCCTCTCCATGAGCAAAGGTGGGAACGGTGCTCGTGCTTCTCCAGCCCGATGATCCTCATGAGGCTGGGAGGAGCATCGTCGGGAGAAGTCAGCCCCCGAGGCCCCGCCGGTCCCGGAGGTGCCAACGTCCGGCTCAGGTGCTGGGGTCCCAGAGGCTCAGGAGCCTGCTGCCTCCCAGGCCATGGTGACGACGACACCTCTTCCTCCTCCTCCTTCTGCCATATTGCTGGCTCCAGGTTCCTCTGCTTCTCCTGACGTCCTGGAGTGGGCCCTGTCTGAGATGGCCTGGCTGCGAGAAGATCTCCAGAGCGCCGAACCCCTCCTGGCGGCTGGGCGCCTGGAGCTGGTCTCTGGTTGGCATCATTCTGACGTTTCCATTCGGGCAGTGCTGAGCCAGGTCGCGGCGACCTCTGAGGGGGAGAAGCGAGCCGCAACTTAGGCAATAGTTTCCCAGGAGGCGACGCTGAAGGATGCCGAGGCCGCCCAAAGTCGCTCCCGGGTACTAGAGGCCGAGCTGAAGATCCTGCGTGAAGAGCGTGCCGAAGATGACCGTGGCCGTAAGGTAGAGGAAGAGAGGATGAAGGCCCGGGAGGATGCTATTAAGGGTCGTGACACCGAGCTGGAGCAGCTGGCGCAGGCGCAGGCCGCTGAGTGTGGCCAGCTAGAGGAGCTGGAGCGAAAGGTGCAGGCGGAGAAAGTCGAACTTGATGCCAAGACAAAGGTTCTGGCCGAGGACCGCGCGACCTTCGCGCTTCTCAAGAAGAGGTCTCGCAAGGCTCTGAAGACACTCTATGAGAAGGGCTTGGAGAAGCCGCTAGCCACCGGTGAGGATGGCCCCGCCCAGTTGCTTCCCTACTTGGTCGAGGCACTTGAGGAAGTCGTGAGCGGCATTGGCCCCATGGCAGAGGAAGAGGCTCGTGTCCTTTCTTCAGCCGCGCTGACGCGCGTCTTCAGCCACCTCCATCTTCGTGATCCTGCCGTCCGCCTTGACGAGCTGCTGGAGCCTCTGGATGACGAGCTCTACGCAGCTGCCGCCGCAGCCGTGAAGGGTCAGGTGGAGGCCCTGATGCAGAAGTTCGAGGCCTTCGCCCCCGCGCCTTCGACCGGTGGTGCAGGTGCCGACGGTATCCAGGGATGACTGGCTTGCGGCTCCTTTCCTGTTGAAACTCCTACAACATGTAGCATGCCTCGTGGAGGCGTTTAAACTTGTGTTTGATATTCGGAGAACAATATGTCTTGTAATATTTGCTTTGAGATTTTGTGATTTCCTTCCCATTTGCTTTATGTTCTACGTCGGCAGAGCCCGATCCCGCGCATACCTCAGCCGCCATTGGGCCGACCGGATCACCAGGACGGACCAAGGAGTGAGGGGCTACGTGGTTAATTAGGCTCCTGAGTCGCGATGCTCAGGAGTCCCCCTTGACGCGCAAACAGCTTATGGAAAGGAGATGCAATGGCATGTCTAGTGTTCTACATCGGCGGAGCCTGACCCCGCGCATACCTCAACCGCCATTGGGCCGACCGGATCACCAGGACGGACCAAGGAGTGAGGGGCTACATGGTCAGTTAGGCTCCTGAGTCGCGATGCTCAGGAGTCCCCCTTGACGTTCAAATGACCTTCATACATTTGCTCCGCTTGGGAGGGGGCGCGACAACCAGGTCCGTGGGACCTGGCAGGGTGGCGTACACTTGGGCATGACCTGAGCGCAGCCCCCATGCCCAGCCCCCTCGCACGGCTCTCCCGAGGGAAGGCATTGCAATGAGGCCAGACACCAAGCCCGGAGGCTCCCTTAGGTTGATACGGCCATGAGGCCGCCCTCAGTTGTTTATCACCAGGACGGACCATGACGCTTCCGCACTTGCACGGGCATAGCCGCTCCTCGGCAGTGTCGACTGCCAGCACGGAGCATGGTGCTTCCACTGGTACGTGGGAGGGGACTCCCTACTACGGAGAGCCCTCGGGGCATGTACCGCCCTGCCCTGACACGTGGCTTGCATGGTAGGGCTAGATGAGGTGTGTCTGGGCACTCATGAGCCAGAGAGGGACTCACGAGGCCCTACCTCAAGGCGGGTTGCACCTGGTCTTGATTCTTGTTCGCTGTGGTGGTCCTGCCAGGTGGTTAGACAACCTGCATCGGACGAATCTCCTAAGGTTATCGCATGAGAAGGCCAAGCGCCAACGGCCCCAGGAGGTGACGTGAACGAGACCGGCCCGCCAGATAGAGCTCAGCCGTTGGATTTATCAACGCTGCAGGGACGGGCCCGAGCACAGACGCCGTGCCTAACCTTCTCACGCGAAGGGTCCTAAAGAAAGATGGTCAGCGCGCGGCTCCCGCGGTAGGTGACAATAAAGCAGGTGATAGTCTTAGATAGGTTAAGCATGGAAAGCAAACATGCCATGTGACCAGGCCCGAGCGGCTTGGGGATGATGCAGCCCGAGGGGCGCCCCCAGCAAGGTAAGCTAAAGAAATAAACAAGAAGGGATACATGCCACAGGGAAGGACCCACGCGGCCTGGGAATGATGCATCCCTGAGGGCGCTCCCAGCTAAATAAACCTGGAAAAGGTCACCTGATTCTGTTGATGAAGGAGTGTTGGGGCAGCTGAAGGTACGCGGCGAAGGGGTTTCTCCTCACGAGCCACTGGGGCCCCGAGCCTCGGGAGGCTTTGGGGGTACAGGCGGTTCCTTGAGGACCATTGCCATCTCTGCCAGGACTCTGTGATGCCTATCCTCCTGACCCGCCTGACGCTCCGCAGGTTGCACTGGAAGGAAGCTGCCACGCTCGGCAGGCCGAATGGCACGCGAATGTAGCTGTGCGGTGGGCCCTCGCAGTGTCCAACACGCGAAGGCCAGAAGCGCTCCTGAGATGCATCCCGGTTGAGCCCTGCGATGTCGATGCAAACTCGCACCTCACTACCCTCGCCGGGGTGGGGAGCAGCGCTAGGTGGGCGGCGGTCGCCGCGAATTGCTCTTGCCTCCTGAACCTCCTAAGTGGCTTCGTCGACGAACTCCTGAGCTCCAGGTGCTCTTCTCTTGGCACCCTCCTAAGGGAAACGTGCCGCGAAGCACGCCTCCACATGGTGCCCGAGCGCCTCCCTCGTGATGTTGGCAAGGTCTGAGGCCCTCCAAAAGACAGCCCCCGAGCCCTGCCTGAGGAGGACGCTGGGCGCACCTTCCTATGCGATAGAGGGAGGCGCCTCAGGTGCAGGCGCTGATCCTGACGCAGCGCCACTTGCGGCGCCGTTCTCCTGAGGCCCAGCATGGAGTAACCGCTTCTTCTTCTTCTTGGGGATGGCCTCAGGAGGGTACTCGCCCTTGTTGTCGGGGTCGACGATTGCTGCAGCTTGGAAGGCATGCTCTAGGGAGCACACCGCATCTCTTTCTTCGTAGGGGACTATGATGATTCCACCGCTTCTTGGCATCTTGAGGATGTTGTAGCCGTGGTGGGTCACCGCCATGACCTTAGCCAGGGCTGGATACCCGAGGATGGCATTGTACAGCAGACGGATGTGGGCGACGTCGAAGTCGATGAGCTCGGTGCAGTAGTTGTCGCGCTGTCCGAAGGTGACTGGGAGGCGGACCTGACCTATTGGGGTAGTGGAGCTGTCGGTCACTCCTGAGAAAGGCTTGGTAGGCTGAAGCTGATCGTAGGGCACTTGAAGGTTGTCGAACATCTCGACGGACATGACGTTAAGCCCTGCGCCGCTGTCGATGAGAGTCTTGGTGATTTGCACATTGCTGATGACAGGTGAACAGAGCATCAGGAGAGCACTGGCGGTGGCCGCACACTTGAGCTAGTCTGCTGAGCCGAAGGTAATAGCGCACTTGGACTAGCTGAGCGGGCGTGTGGCCTCGAGCTTGGGGAGGACTGCGTTCACCTCACGAGCAAACTGCTTGAAGATATGTTGTGAAGCTGGGGCTTGAGCTCCGCCCAAGATGCAGGCGATAGCACGCGGCTCCTGGAAGCCCCCAGCCCCCTCATCTTGGTGGTGGTGGTGGTTCCTTCTTGGCGGTGGCGGCAATGGAGGAAGCCCAGCATTACCCTCAGGATGGTCCTCGCAGGGCTGATCCCTCCAGGCACCCTCGTGAGGCTGATCCTGCCAGCGGTCCTTGAGGGAGTCATGGACTAAGGGGTCCTCGAGCGTCCGTCCTGTTAGTCATGGGCCAGACTGATGGGTTGTGAAGATACGAAGACTGAAGACTGCACCCGTGTCCGAACGTGACTCTCCTTGGCGTGGAAGGCAAGCTTGGTGATCAAATATGTAGATTCCTTTCTTTGTAACCGACCTTGTGTAACCCTAGATCCCTCCCGTATCTATATAAACCGAAGGGCTAGGTCCATAGATAGGCCGAATCCTCATAATCATAGCCAGACTAGACTTTTAGGGTTTAGTCATTACGATCTCATGGTAGATCAACTCTTGTAATACTCATATTCATCAAGATCAATCAAGTAGGACATAGGGTATTACCTCCATAGAGAGGGCCCGAACCTGGGTAAAACATTGTGTCCCCTATCTCCTATTACCATAGATCCTAGACGCACAGTTCGGGACCCCCTACCCGAGATCCGCCAGTTTTGACACCGACATTGGTGCTTTCATTGAGAGTTCCACTGTGCCGTCCTCAAAAGGTTTGATGGCTTCTTCAATCATCTACAACGATGTTGTCCAAGGGGAGGTCTTCCTCCCCGGACAGATCTTCGTGTTCGGCGGCTTCGCATTGTGGGCAAACTCGCTTGGCCATCTGGAGCAGATCGAAAGCTACGCCCCTGGTCTAAACTATGTCGCGGATATCTGTGGAGATTTGATCTTCAACGGATTCGAGACCACGACAGCCGCTCCCATCCACCACGGTGAACATGACGTAGATCTCTCATCGGGCCATACCCTGGAAATCGCACTTGAAACCGCTCTGGCCTTAGATCTGGAGCGGGTCGCGCCATCCGAGGACAGGAAGCTCAACCCGCCACGGAGGCCGCAGACTCTACAGCATTGGGGCCACACACAGACTCAACTTCAAGTAACATCTGTATCTCCGGAGCTACGGACTCGTTTCCGGTTATAAGTTCCAAACTATGCGTGTCCACGCATGTCGAGCATGATCGGTTATCGATCACCAAATTCAGCGCCGCGGACATCTTCTGGCACTCACTCTTGGGCGACGTGCTGAATTCATTAAAAAATCTATCCTTAGCGGGGGATTCACAACCGAACTATATCCAGTTCGAACTAGAATCAGATGACAGGGGATTTCGCTCCCCACCCACCACCCACTTTATAGCCACTGTCGAAGACTCAACTGACATGCTCAATTAAGGCTCCGATGACATCGACAGTATGGACGATGATGCTGGAGAAGAAGAGGCCCAGGACCCACCATTCACCGGACGTTGGACGGCCACTTCCTCGTACGATGTATACACGGTGGATGCACCAAAAGAGAACAGCGGCGATGACAAAGAAGATCCAGTTGAGGATAAACCTCCTGAGGTAAAATCGAAACTCCGGCGTCAGCCGCACTGCTCTAAGTCACGCCGCAGTAAAGATAGCAACACCAGCACAGGAGAAGATAACACTCCGGAAGGTGCCGAAGACAATGAAGACCCCGTTAACGCAACTACCGAACATGATGAACGGGAAGATGGGCAGATCAGGCCTGGTAAATAGGCCAGGCACGAGGACTCGGAGAACAGTAACTATCTTCCACTCTCCGAGGATGAGGCGAGCCTCGGCACCGAGGATTTCATTGTGCCTGAGGAACCTCTTGAGCAGGACCGCTTCAAGCGCCAGCTAATAGCCATTGCAAGGAGCCTGAAAAAGAAGCAGCAGCAACTTCAAGCTGACCAAGATCTGCTCAATAATAAATGGACTGACGTCCTAGTAGCCGAAGAATACGACCTCAAGCGCCCGGCCAAAAGCTACCCGAAGCGCAAATTACTATCTCAGTTCGACGACGAGGCGCCGGAGCACATACCACCATCGCGCAATGCGGCTGACCGACCACCACGTGGCCGGGACAAAGCGGCAACTCAAGCCGAACACCAGCCCGCCCCGCCTCATCGCAAAGGCAGAGGTAAATCAGCTCACAATCATACATATGACCTTCGACATAACCTGAACAATAAAGCAGGACATACCAAATCGATCTACGGATCGTGAGGACGTGCCCCAACACACGATGATGGTCACCTGTTCGGACGTGAAAAACCTAGTCATGCATAGGCCGAACACTGCAGACGGACTCCATCAGAGCTACGTCGCGATGCGGCTCGATATAGAGGCGCCGCACACCCTCTTTGCTTCACTGATGAAGTAATGGATCACAAATTGCCTGAAGGGTTTAAACCCGTAAATATCGAATCATACGATGGAAAAACTGACCCCATGGTGTGGATCGAGGACTTTATTCTCCACATTCATATGGCTCGTGGAGATGACCTCCACGCCATCAAATACCTTCCTTTAAAACTCAAAGGTCCAGCTCGGCACTGGCTAAACAGCCTGCCCAAAAATTCTATTGGCGGCTGGGAGGACTTGGAAGAGGCCTTTCTTGACAACTTCCAAGGTACATATGTCCAGCCACCAGATGGCGATGAGTTAAGTCACATTGTCTAGCAACCCGGAGAGTCAGCCAGGAAGCTCTGGACTAGGTTCTTAGTTAAAAAGAACTAAATCGTCGACTGTCCGGACTCGGAAGCCCTAGCGGCCTTCAAACACAGTGTCCAGGACGAATGGCTCGCTCGCCACATCGGTCAACAAAAACCAATATACATGCCAGCCCTTACCGCTCTGATGACCCGTTTTGCGCGGGAGAAGATAGCTGGCTCGCTCGTAGAAGCAAAAACGCCAGCGATCCGGGCACTTCGGAAGTCTGGGACAACAATGGCAAACCACGACGCAACAAATACAAATGCCGCAATGATAACAAAATAACGCATGACACAGCGGTTAACGCCGGATTCAGCGGCCCCAGATCCGGTCAACGGAAGAAGCCATTTAAGGCAAATAGAGATTGACCATCCAATTTGGACAAGATATTGGACCGGCCCTGCCAGATTCATGGCCACCCCAACAAACTAGCCAATCATACCAACAGAAGCTGTTGGGTCTTCAAGCAGGCCGGCAAGCTCAATACCGAACACAAGGGGAGAAGGCCGCCAGGCGACAGCGATGACGAAGAGGCTCACCAACCAAATTCCGGGGGTTAGAAGCAATTTCCCCTCGGAGTGAAAATAGTGAACATGGTATACGTGACACACAACTCTACAGGGGAGCTGGAGAGACACTCCCTCCGGACTGAGGATCACACGACGGCGACCTCAGCCGAAGTACAAAGCGGTCTCATTAAACCGCATACCTTGTTGGTCGATAAGCCACCGGTCTCCATTCAACAGGATTGACTAACTTTGGAGCAGGACTAGTAGTTCGGCTTCCGCCGTCCGCCTCATATACCTGCGAAATGTGTACCACGCATACATAACTATGCACTTAAAATAGCCTGGGCATCGACGGAAGCACAACATGGACGGGCCTACAAGTACTCTCATAACCTACTTACTTTTTCCTTTTTTACATTACTCTTTCTTTTTCCATCATCCTTCACCACAGGTAGCGCAAAGGCTGGTCATCTCATGGACTGTATCAGAGTCCGGGTTCATAAATTCACTCAAAGGCTACTCTTGTTAAGGAGCTCCTTCATCGAGGAAAGGCGGCGCAGATGTGTGACACGAAGTCCAAAATAACTTTTTGTAGACCGGACTCCCTAATTTTCGAGCCTGTAAAGTGCCTGTTTCCTCAGCCGTCGACCCTTGGCATGTCAAATAGCCAGGGTTGTGGCGTTATTATCTATAAAATGACAATTGGCATGTCAGTTAGGTTCTAGTGAACATACTCTATATCTGGTATTCACTTTTATATAAAGAACCGAATTTTGCTCCTTTTTGTTGTTTCACACACCAACCTCGGCGTACCTTGCCAGGGGCTTGACATTGGAACAAAATGAGTTGCCAACAATGTCCAAACAGCTTCATAGCATACTTCGGTGTCGTGAGTTCGACCTTATATGCATCAGCTCCGAATCATGTCTTGGGTCAATAGTTGGGTTGCCCGGCTCCTGTGCTTGCTACCTTACGTTCTGCTCTATCGGCTAGGGTAGTAAAGGGAGAACTAGTGCGATTGTGTTTCTGGTTCACCTGGTCAAACACCTCAGTTGAGAAAGCCAACAACTGACTGTCATGATGCGGCGAGAGCTGGTCAACCGCTCGACGACTCAACGGGATCCTTTGAGATTCCCCCGTATTATATGAAGGACCTTCTTTCGGGTCATACATGTAACGCACCGCATTAGGATAGCCGCGTACATACCATGATCTATATCATAGATCCACCATAAAACTCCTATGCCTAATGAAAGTGTTAACGCCCTATAGTCCGATTGCCTAGTTCACCGCATTGACACCTCCTTTTTGGACCAAGACGTTGGGTTAAGAGTGATCAATTGCTTTTCCGAACACCCCCGTATTTCCTATGAGGGGGCTGAAGCCGACGACTGGAAATCTTTCATATTATATAAAAATGGCCACACAGGAGGATTCAAAGCTTTTAAGAAACTCTAAAATACACTTTATTATTTCATAATATTGTCTTTCACAATGTCAATACATCTCACTCGAATATCTTATCTTTCGAGCACTGACCCTCTATCAACTGGGCAGCCTCCAAGACATCTTCGAAATAATGCTCTGGTGCGTGATGGTCCTTGCCCTTGGGTGGACCCTGTCAGATTACGGGTTCCGACAAACCCTTCAGGTTCGATCACTGGGGTGCGTGTGAAGGCTTTCTCCCTATCGATCCACGCCCTAGCTCTCTGAGATCTTGCGGACGAACTTGACGAACTCACAACACAGAAAGACACAAGATTTATACTAGTTTGGGCCACCGTTGTGGTGTAATACCCTACTCTAGTTTGGTGGTGGTGGATTGCCTCTTGGGCTGGTGATGAACAATACAAAGGGAAGAACAGCCTCCTGAGGTTGAGGTGTTCTTGTGCTTGGTGAACTTGTGTGGGTGAGATGATCTTGGATCCGCTCTCGATTTGTGATCAGGTCCATCGCCCCTACTGTGGTGGCTAGTTCTACTTATATAAGCCCTGGTCCTCTCCCCAAATATTGAGCTGGAAGGGAGCCAACAATGGCCAACTTGAAAGGGGACAACTAGTACAAGTTATCCTGATAAAAGGTGGTCTTCGCCTGCCAAAGGTTCTGGTGATGACACCGTCTTGGGCTCCGTGGTGACCTCCGTCCTACCGTCCTTCTGGTGTTGGTCTCGTTGCACCAATATGGAAACGTTTGCTCGAAGCCTCGGTACTCCGCGCCTGTGCTTGCCCCCTTGGCACCAAGGAGGAAGCAAGGACATTACGCGCGCTGGCGCCCGCCTGGCCTCGTTCGTCATGGCCCACGTCACGAGGATCTCACGAGGTTTGCCTTGCCTTGACTCTCTGCCCCTCGCGAGCCTGCCCAGCGAGGCCGCTTCGGAGGAGGTCTTGCGTCGTCCGCCTCGCGAGGCTTGGCCCCTCGCGAGGGTCTTGAATGCCTTGTCGATGAAGATGGGCCTTACAGACCTGCCAGCCCAACCACGCCGTGGGCCGCAGGCAGGCAAGTCTAGGGACCCCCATTCCCAAAATGCCGAAAGTAGCCCCCGGGCCCAAGGCGCACTCGGGCGTGGCTTCGAGGCAAAGCCAAAGGGTCAAGCGCGGAGCGCTGTGGGCCCCAAAAGCCTGCGGCCTCGGTTGATGCGTGGCGGTTGATTGGACGTGGGCGTCTCTGCTTCCCCACGCTGCTTTTGAATCTGCCTGGCTATGCGGCCCTCACAATCTACATAGTTATTCTCCCATTGCCCATGCCTTGCTTCCACAGTCCTTCTGCTTCCTCGAGACTCTGCCCCTCCTCTCCAATCTGACCTGCACTCCGCCTGCTTCATCGCCATGGCGCCGAAACAAGCAGACAAGGGGAAGAAGCCGTTGTCTCCGCCAAGTGCGCCTCCAGCCATCGAGCCTGCAGTCGACCAATCCTTGGTGCTCAACAACGAGGCCATGTACAAGGTGCATCCCATGCTCTCCACTAGTTTCAGCGAGTGGGGGGAGATGGTGGCTTGGCCTGCCTCTCGTGCTCGCATCGCTCGGACGGTCACCGAGGTCCCAATCTTTATTGATGCCCTTTGGGCGGGCCTGATTCCCCCTTTCTCTGCCTTCTTCAACGTGGTGCTTGAACACTACCAGATTCATATGCTGCATCTCGACCCCCAATCCGTGACTCTCCTCGCCGTCTTCGCCTTTTTGTGCGAGGCCATGGTGGGCATCGCTCCTTCTGTGGCCCTTCTCCTCCATTTCTTCTCATTGCATCTGACCGATCCCCGACAAAGCTCGTGGTGCATGAGCTTCCAAGCCGTGGCCGCGACGGCAGGCACGGGGATCTACTTCGAGCTTCCTCCATCTACGAGCGAGTTTCGGACACGGTGGGTATTTTTCAACGCCGGTGTGCTCAGCCCTCTGCTCCACGCCTCGTTAGAGTCTGTCGTTCCCCACTCCGGCTGGGGCCATGAGAGGCTCGCGAGCCCCCATCTTGTCCCCGTCTGGCTCAGGCTAAGGATGGTGAAGGACCGCGGCATGACCGCGCCGATGCTGGTGAAGGAGTTCGTTAGGCGCCGGGTTGCTCCGCTTCAACGCCATTCTCGCCCGATGTGGACCTTGCTCATCAGTCAGGACCATATGAGGTTTCAGGAGTTCGGGCTTCCCCTTGGGACATGGCAAACGATGCTTAAGGTCTTGTATCCCTTCGCTGGATGACTTGCCTGGGAAGAACTGTCTGCTGTACCGCTACGGGAACAAGGCTGAATTCGCGGGGAGCATGCCTTCCTTTGACGAGTGGGGGCTGCATCCGGACGGCCTGGTGGGGTCCCGCGAGAACCCTGCTAGCGTGGTTCCCCTCTTTGTTGCTAGCGCCGAGCTCGTCCCGAATGTGGGTGTAGAGGGACGAGCGCCACCGGAGTCTAGCGGCACGAGTGCTAATGTGCGGACGCCGCCTCGGGCTCGTGAGGTGTCGTCCTCAGGATCCCATGATTCTGGGACACCGGTCGCTAAGGCGATGTAGCACGCGGCTACCGAGGCTGGAACTCCAGAGGCCTCAGGAGGTCGCGGTGAGACGGCGCCCGACTGTTCTCTGTAGCCAGGCACCCCTAAAGTCATTCTCCCGAGCACTTCTCCGGCTGCACCTTGTACTGGCCGCCACGTTCAGCGCTTCGGTCGGCTTTGCATGGACTTCGAGGAGCTCCGCAAGAGGAAAGGATCTCCGAGCGGCAGCAGTATTTTTGGGCCGTTGAAGCGACGAAAGTACATCGCCGCCGACGAGTAAGTACCTTATCTTGGTGATCTTCTGTGTCCCACCTTCCTTTCCTGACGATTATCCCCTCAGGACCCCTTCTGCCAAGGTCGTGAAATCTCCTGAGAAGCAGCTCCCTCTCGTCCCGTCGCACCCGCCAAGCCCCAGCGATGCAGGCTCGGGTGTTGCCCACAGCGCGGGGTCAGCTGTGGGAGTTGGTCCGTCATCAAGGCGCCCCGAGCTTGCGCCTTCACCGTCCTTCCTTCGCAGCCTCGCTCGAAGCGTAGCAGGCGTGCCAAGGGCTCCTCCCCTGGTCACGGTCGGCAGTTGGCTGGCCTCGACCCTGGGGTCTTCTTCAAGCAGCGGGCCTTGTTTGGTTCGGGCCCCTCGCGAGGGCCGGCTGGCGCCTGGGGCCGCGCCAGCCCCCAGCCCCCTGCTGAGAGGGGGTGCACCGTGCCGGGCGCCGCCCACAGCACCCGTGGCGGAGGGCAAGATGGCCGTGTGCTTGAGTTCGAGCACGAGCGGAGCATCGTTCGTCATGAGGTCTTCCAGGAGACGACGGACACGATGAACCGACTTGGCGAAGAACTTGAGGGTGTCGACGCGCGCATTGAGGCTGAGGGTCTTCGGTTGGCGGATGAGTGGCACAGGCTGAAAGTGGCCATCAACCTCGGGCGCCACTAGCGCGAGCTAGAAAACATGAAGGCCGAGGCCTCCCTCGCGGCCTCCCATGAGGCCTGCTCCCAAGCTCTGGAGGAGGCTCGTGAAGCCGACCGCCGTCGCGAGGCTGCGGAGAAGCGCGCGTGGGAGATCCATGCTTGGGGCGCGTCCCTCGAGCAGCAAGTGGAGGCGCACAAAGCCGCCCTCGCATCGCTGAGGGGGACGCCTACCGAGGAAGATGAGGTCCGGAAGCGCGAGGAGGCGTTGGCTCTAGAAGCCGTGGAGCATAGCCTCCAGCTTGAGCAACTGGAGATGAGGGAGCGTCATGTTGCCCAAGCGAAAGATGCCGTTGGGGCTCGCGAGGCCAAGGTCCAGGAGGAAGTTGACCGCCGGGTGGCCGAGATTCCCGCGTATCTTGAAGGTCGGCACGTCCTGAAGCTAAAGCTTGCAGGAACTGAGGCAGCGGGCAGGGCCGCTGCTCTCAGGCCCAGGTTAGATGAGGTGGAGAGGTGTGAGGAGGCCACGGCCGCCGCCTTGGTCATGGCGCAGGAGGACTTGGCCTCCGCCCGCGCCGAGCTGCTTTCTCTTCAGAGACGGGTTGATGATGCCGAGGCTGTCGCGCGGCTAAACAGGGAGGAAGTGCTTCAATGGCGGACGCTGGAGCGCGAGCACTCCCCCATGCTTCAGGGCCTCCGGAATAGGGCTAATACTGCCCTGGGCTTCATCTGTGACGAGAATGCACCCCCCCCCCACTCGGATGACTACGCCAGTCACCTGACCTTCTTCACCAACGTGGTGACGTGCCTGGAAGCCCGGTCTAATATGGCTCGCCAACTTGTGGAAGAGAGAAGTCGTAGTCTGCTTGGGCGCGTGTTCTCCTGTGTCTTGAGCCACCTTCGGAACATTGATCTCAACTTTGATTTTGACGCCGCTATTGCTCCCGTGCCGGAAGCCATCCAAGGTGACTTGGCGCGATGGGTTGAAGACCACGTGGATGCGCTGGTAAGGGCCTTCTCTTCTGACAATGACGGGGTTGTGGTTGCGGCGGACGAAGGCGACATGGTTGATGACGGCGACGTTAACGCCGGTGAAGGTGGAGGCAACGCCAATGATGGTGACAGTGACGCCAGCGGCGCGTCTGAAGATGACATCAGGGACGCGGCGAGCGACGTATCCGGCTGATTCCTTGTTTCCCTGTTATTTATCCTGTAAAAACTTGGGCGTGGCCCTGGAAGACTATAAAAGCATTTTGAGAGGGGGAGCCCCTCATGTAAACAATCGCAGCTTTTATCCTTCCATGCTAAATTGAGTATGCGTCTTTGCATGCCGGGGCAAGGTCGTTGTTGCGGCTTACCTTAGCTTGGTCGAGCCCAAAACTGGCCCGAGAGATTGCGGGTTTTGAGGAGCTCCTAATGAGTTCATCGATACGCCCGAGGGGGCCGTGTGATAAGCAAGTGCCAGCCACGGCTTGGTGAGTGCGTGGCAAGTGTGCTTCGTGCCCAGCCCGGCTCGCAATGGGGGAGCGACTGGCGCGAACTCCGAAATAAGGCAAGAACGAGACTACGAGAAATAACTCGAACGAGAAAAAGCATCCCCCCCCCGCGCGCATCAAATGAAAATTCGACTTCAACTTAAATCCAAATGCAGAAGGCAGGGTTACAGAAAAGAGATCCAAAGCAACTGGCCGTGTCCGGCGCCTAGTCTAGTCTTCGATGTCTTCTCACCAGCGCGGAGCTAAGAGGGTGCTTGGATACAAGGGACTATTTTTAGTCTGACTAAAAATAGTCTCTTTTAGAGGCTAAAGTTCCAAGCACCCCTGACTAAAGAGAGGCTAGGACTAGTCTTGAGGCTAAAATCTTTTAGCCATGGGAAACCTACTAAAATATGTATTAGCTCTCTCTCTCCTCATTTAATTCCTCTCCTTAGTTCTGGATTGGAGGGTTTGGAGGATAATAAATGCTCAATAACTAGATTTTAGTCTCTTTAGTACTTGGATCCAAGCATGGGTGAGACTAGCAAGTTTTAGTCCCACTACTTTTAGTCATGGGACTAAAACGTATCCAAGCATGCTCTAAGTGCTGCCACTAGGCATGGGAGGGAGCCCTCGAGGCCCGAGGGCGGCTCTCCGAAGACTCCGGGGTGTGTGCAGCCCCAGTCATTATTAAGTGAGAGTGTCACGGGCGGTGATCTTCACAGGCACTGGGCCTTGCTTCACAGGTACCGGCCTTGCTTCATATCACCAGGCAAGGGCCCCGCCTTGCGCCACCCCCTACCACCGTTGGGACGACCGAAAACCGGGACGGCCCAACGAGGGCAGAGGGGATGCCAGCGGTGCCCTCGGCGACCACGGGTCCTCTGCCGGGGGAAAGGTCATGGCTGCCACCCCGGCAGAGGGCCTACCTTCGGGCGTTGCCTTGCTCCACGCGACACGGGGAGGGGCCTTGCTCCTGGCCCCTTCCGCGCAGCCCCCAGCAGGTCTCTCCTGTCGGGGCGGGCATCGCCATGCCGGAGCTACCGTTCGGCGCCGTGGCCTGGTTCATCGGTGACTCATGGTTAGCGTAAGCTTGCTCCTGAGGGATTAGTGGTACCATGTATCTGTTGTCGACGGCGCGGTTGGCGGGGCTCTCTGGCGGCTCTTGGAAGGCTTCAGCTCCTAATGCCTCCTCCTCCCAACCTGGCCCGAGAAACGAGCCAGGGTCGTCCTCTGGCGCATACTCCTGGTTCATCATGCGGGACACATAGGCTTCTGGGGCTGTCACCCCAAACACCTCGCCGTAGTGCCCCACACTCCACGTTACCCGACCTAGCGCGACGTCCTGAGGATGATAGCGCGATGCCTCGCGAGGCCATGGGGGGCAACGCTCGTGCCCACGCTCATCAAAGGCAGTGCAGGGGCAATGGGGCCCCTGGTGCCGCCGGCTGTCCTGGTGTCGACGAAGCCCCCAGGCGCACCCGAGGGTGCACGGTCACGGCGAGGCCCGTCATGAGGTTCGGTAGCGGCTCGGGAAGGAAGCAGATAGCAGAAAGGCGGCGCTCCTGACGCCGCTGCATCCAGCAGCTCAGCGACACGTTCCAGCAGTGTGTCGCGTCCGCTCTCCATCAGCCGGCACCACAGCAACTCCCACGCCACCGTGAGCGTGGCCCGCATGTTCGCCTGCTCCCGCCGGGTGTGTGGCATCATTGTTGCGGCGTGGCTTGCGGCCCTTGCAGCGGCTCGCGCTTGTCGTGGAGTGAGGGTGGATGATGCCTGGCCGCGCCGCCCGCGCCCTGCAGCGTTAGGCGGTGCTCGCACCGCCTGGAGCGAGGGGTTGAGGTATTCGTGGGCAGGTGGCACTGGCCAAGTTGCCCATCGGTCATAGTCGGCCCTTGGGTAGCCGGACATCAGGGCCGCGGAGCGTCGGCGGGTTGATTGGTGGGGAAGAGACTCCGGCGCACCCCTACCTGGCGCGCCAAATGTCAGATTACAGGTTCCGGCAAACCCTTGAGGTTCAAACACTAGGGTGCGCGCGAAGGCTTTCTCCCAATCGATCCACGCCCTAGCTCTCTAAGATCTTGCGGATGAACTCGACAAACTCACAACATAGAAACACACAAGATTTATACTGGTTCGGGCCACCGTTGTGGTGTAATACCCTACTCCAGTGTGGTGGTGGTGGATTACCTCTTGGGCTGATGATGAACAGTACAAAGGGAAGAACAGCCTCCTGAGGTTGAGGTGTTCTTGTGCTTGGTGAACTTGTGTGGGTGAGTTGATCTTGGATCCGCTCTCGATTTGTGATCAGGTCCGTCCCCCCCTACTGTGGTGGCTAGTTCTACTTATATAGGCCCTGGTCCTCTCCCAAAATATTGAGCGGGAAGGGGGCCAACAACGACCAATTCGAAAGGGGACAGCTAGTACAAGTTATCCTGAGAAAAGGTGGTCTTCGCCTGCCAAAGGTTCTCGTGATGACGCCATCTTGGGCTCCATGGTGACCTCCGTCCTGCCATCCTTCTGGTCTTGGTCTCGTTGCACCAATATGGAAACCTTTGCTTGATGCCTCGGTACTCCGCGCCTACGCTTGCCCCCTTGGCACCAAAGAGGAAGCAAGGACACTGCGCGCGTTGTCACCCGCCTGGCGCCCGCCGGGCCTCGTTCGTCATGGCCCACGTCACGAGGACCTCGCGAGGTTTGCCTTGCCTTTATCTCTTCGCCCTTCGCGAGCCTGCCCGGAGGCCGCTCCTGAGGAGGTCTTGTGTCGTCCGCCTCGCGAGGCTTGGCCCCTCGCGAGGGTCTTGAATGCCTTGTCGATGAAGATGGGCCGCATAGACCTGCCAGCACAACCACGCCATGGGCCGCAGGCAGGAAAGTAAGGGGACCCCCTTTCCTAGAACGCCGATAGACCCTTCGCTGCAACATCGATGGCCTTCATCTTCGTCTAGTATGTTTTCACGCAGGCAAAGGCCATCTGTGCACCTTCAATGCACGTTGATCGCTTAACGGCGTCGATGCGTGGCACCGCGGCAGGAAGTCGCGGCACAAAACCAAAATAACTATCCAGAATTGGCTCGGTCGGCCATAGCCGGACTACGACGTCTTTCATGGCAGCATCGGATATCCGGTGCAATTCTGCCCATTGGGTCATCTACTCGTTCAGCAACAATGGGTGCTTTGACGCACCAAATTGCGACCAGAAAAGCGCCACATCAGAAGCACTCTTCGGCAAATCCGACAAAGCATCTGGAGAACTCCACACTTAATTAAGCGGGGCATAATTCAGATCGCCAAACTTAGTTTGCAATAAAAGGGCTTACCAGCCGCGATCTCCCCAGCTTGCCGGATCTCTTCCCGGGCTGATCTAGATTCGGATCGGGCTTCTCTTGCCTCTTGTAAGGCCTTGTCAAGATCAACCATTTTGGCTTTATTATCCCTCTCAAGAAATCCGCAACGGCTAGCGGCCTCCTTTAGTTCAAGCATCATCAAGGATATTTTCTCCTCGTATTGGTGCCGAGCACCCTGTTCGGCCTTTAACTCGGTAGATGCCTTTTCGACAGCCGCATTGCTAATCCGGGCTTGCTCCTTGGCCCAAACTAGCTCAGCTCGAAGAATCTCGACCGCGGCAGCACCATCTGCAGATATGTACATCTTGTTACACAAATTTCCGCATCATGCTTATATTGTACACACGTGCATAATATGGCTGCCCCAAATACATGGCTTGCACCTCGTCAAGTCACCTGTTGATAAGCATGATATAATTATCCGCCTCATCAATCTTGTGTTGCAAATCCACAACTTCTATAGTCCGGGCAGTTATCGGGGAGGTCACAACCTGTGTTCCAACTAATCAGATTATTGCCTGGGCATATCTTTTGATCCTCTCATCGCCTCCCTTGGGAAGCCAATCAGAGTCTCTGGGGCTACTATCTATACATAGGTGTATTTCGTGAATAAAACACAATTAAACATATTACAGTACAAACCTTGAAGCCTCTCGGCAGGCTCACGAAGGCCTCATTCAATCCGCTTTTCACGGACAGGACCTTTTCAACCACCGTGCCCATCAAGGTACGATGTTCCTCTGAGACGGATGCCTGCCGCAGCATGTTCGTCAATATATCTGGTGCCTCTGGGTCCCCGAAAGCTGCCGAAGGAGCACAACCTCCCTTTGAAGGAATTCGTTTAATCGTATCCAGCTCTGGACCAGACTGCTCGGGACCTCCATTGTTGGTCTCCAGACACTGGGCCACCGAAGTATCACCTTCGGGTAGTGTCTTCATCATACCTCGCACCACCTGTTGATCGGGGGAGACCCTCCACGACGACACCTCAAAGTCGTCCGCCCTATTCGTCAAGGAGACTGGTGGAGGCGTCTCGCTTTCCATCATCCCCGGTAGAAGGTCCCCCGAGGAAGAGGATTGTTGAACAAGACTGCGTTCCGAACTGCAAAAAACATATATTTTAGACGTTCAAAGAAAGGAACACGACATGTTTAAAACACCCTTATTCACTTACGATTTGGCCTGAGGCTTGTCCTCGTCATGGGACTACGCGATGACGTCATCCTCCAAGCCCGGGCCACCCGTCAGAGGCATCTTGCCTCGCTTAGGAGCCCTTTCCTCCCAATCTTTGGAGGCAGCCCTTTTCTTTCCGTAGGGGGAAAAGATGTTGACTTCCCCTTCATTTTTGTCTTCGGACGATGGAACCTTGATTCCCCCGGACACAATGTCTGATATACCTTCGGGATGGAGACCGTCTTTGGTCCTCCTACTCTCCGTATTTCTCTCCTTCACGGGCATCTGGTATGGCACCGGGGCCAGCATCCTTGTTAACACGGGATCTGCTGAGCCTTCGGGAAGGGGGGCCGAACACCTAATTAGTTCCGCTTTCTTTATCCATCCCTGGAAGAAGATAGTTTGCTCAGTAATGTATTACTGCATACTTAAATACAAAGTGTTCGGAAGTCAAGTGCTTACCGGGGTATCTGGACGGTTGTAGTCGAGGCCGACGTCCTCAGTGGTGTCCGGCCAATGTTTTCGTTTCCAAAAAAACTTCCACATCCCCTTGTGCGTAATGCCGAAGAAGTGTTGGAGGGTTCGTGGTCCTTCTGGATTAAACTCCCACAGGCGGAGGGTCCTACGCTGGCACGGCAGAATTCGGCGGACTAGCATTACTTGAATCACATCGACAAGATCGATGTCTTTCTCAAGGAGGGTTCGGATGCGGCTCTGTAGAGTCTGCACTTCATCTACTGATCCCCAGTCCAGCCCCTTATTAATCCATGATGCCAGCTGTAATGGGGGGCCAGCACGGAATGCAGGTATAGCTACCCACTTGGTACTGCGTGGTTCCGTGACGTAAAACCACTCTCGCTGCCACTGGTTGGAAGTTTCGGTGAAAGGGCCATTCGGCCAAAGAGTGTTGGTAAGCTTGCTTACTACAACGCCGCCACACTCCGCCTGTTCCCCGTCGACTACCTTAAGCTTCACATTAAAAGTCTTAAGCCATAGGCCGAAGTGTGGGGGGATTCTGAGGAGGGCCTCGCACATGATGATAAACGACGAGACCTGGAGGAAGGAATCCGGAGCTACATCGTGAAAATCTAGTCCATAATAAAACATTAGCCCCCGGACAAAGGGGTGGAGAGCGAACCCTAGCCCTCTGAATAAGTGAGAGATGAATACAACCCTCTCGTCGGATTTGGGGTCAGAATAACCTGTCCTTGAGCAGGAAGTCTCAGGGGGATCTCCGCGGTCAGGTATCTGGCCGCCCGAAGCTTTGCAATATCCTCCTCTGTAACGGAGGAAGCCACCCATCGACCTTGAGGGCTGGGTCTTGACATGATGGGGAAGCTTGGAGCAATGAAGCTAAACCTTGGATGCTAGAACTCGAGGATGGAAAGGCCGAGGAGAGGTTTGGCGTAAAAAGACGGCCCTTGGTTCCTTTATAAAGGCACCGGGTATTGAACATCTCCTCCTGAGCCTGAGGACTTGCCTATTCCTAAGGAATCTTTCCAACAGAACGGTTGGGTTACCCACACTCGTATTAATGAGGATCCTGCAATAAGGGGACATGATCTCTGCTTTGACATGACGCGCCAATAACAACCACGTCTCAAAACGTGGAACGGCGGGATAGGAAACTGTTCAAAATAAATAACCGGGCGAGCGGGATGTCACGTTATAAAAATTATCAGCAGATTGGACTCGTGAAATAATATACTCTTCAGCTGTGGTACTTGTGTTGCAGGTCCGAACATTGTCATTTCATACGAAGACTATCCTGAAGTATTCGTAAAGGGGAACCCGCCTTGCAATGCCGAAGACAATCTGCGCACCGGACACCTCATCATTGAAGCCAGGTTCAGGGGCTACTGAGAGAGTCATGGACTAAGGGGTCCTCGCGCATCCGGCCTATTAGTCATGGGCCGGACTGATGGGCTAAAGATACGAAGACCGAAGACTGCACCCGTGTCCGGACGGGACTCTCCTTGGCGTGAAAGGCAAGGTTGGTGATCAAATATGTCGATTCCTTTCTTTGTAACGAACCTTGTTTAACCCTAGATCCCTGCTGTGTCTATATAGACCAGAGGGCTAGGTCCGTAGATAGGCCGAATCCTCATAATCATAGCCAGACTAGACTTTTAGGATTTAGGCATTACGATCTAGTGGTAGATCAACTCTTGTAATACTCATATCCATCAAGATCAATCAAGCAGGACGTAGGGTATTACCTCCATAGAGAGGGCCCGAACCTGGGTAAAACATTGTGTCCCCCATCTCCTGTTACCATCGATCCTAGACGCACAGTTCGTGACCCCCTACCCGAGATCCGCCGGTTTTGACACCGACAGTCCTCATGAGGCTGGTCGCGCCACTCCTGGCGTGGGCCCTGGTCATCCCAGCGTCCTCCGCCACGTCCTCCTCCTCGGCTGTAGCCTTGGGGCGTCGACCAAAGTATCCGTCGCACATGGCTCTAAGCTCTTGACAATCGTTGGTGTTGTGGCTGTGCATGTTGTGGAAGGCGCAGAACGGTCGGCTGCTCTTGGATGACTCAGGCTAGTCCCTGCTGCGCTTCGTGTCCGGCTCTGCCGCGAGTACGGCCGCTCCCTTGTGCTTCACGTCCTTGGCCTTTGCTTTTTTCTCCTCCGGTCGGCAGCCGGGAGCTCGAGAAGTGAAAGGCGCCCTTCCACAGCCCTAACACACTTGGTCGCCAGGTTGAACAGCTCCATGGATGTGCACAGCTCCTCGTGGATGGCGAGCTCCTCCTTCATCTTGACGTCTCGGATGCCATCGGAGAACGCAGAGATGATGGCCTTGTTCGTCACCATAGAGATCCTGAGACGAACTATGTTAAAGCGCTGGATGTACTTCTGGAGGGTCTCCCCTGGTTGTTGCCTGACGTGGCGCAGGTCACCCACGGTCGGGGGACGGTCGCGAGCGCCCTGGAAGTTGGCGACGAAGGGGTCACGCATCTCGTTCCCGGAGGAGATCGAGCCTGGAGGCTGGTTCAGGAGCTAGGAGCGTGCGCCATCCTTGAGAGCCATGGGGGACCAGTTCGCCATGACTTTCTCATCGCCGTTGGCCGCCTCGATGCTCAGCTCGTAGAGCTACAGGAACTCCACGGGGTCTGGGGTGCCGTCGTAGCGCGGAGGCAGGTCTGGCTTGAACTTGCCTGACCAGGCGACGCTACGGAGCTCGGGGGTGAAAGCACGGTAGCCCGCCGTGGCCACCATGGGTCATCGTGGAGGCAGAGCTTGGTCGTGGTGCCCCTGCGTCGCCGCGGCACACGGCGCATGGCCCTATTGCAGCAAGCAATCCTGGCATAGCGGAGCTGGGAGTGCCAGAGCATTTCCTTGTGGACGCGGAATCTCTTGGCAGCTTCTTTCTTCGTGCACTGGCACGTGGCCTGGTGGGTCGCCCCGCTGGGCCGCGCATCTTGGAGCGAGGACGCCATATTGACGCGGCGGATGCTGAGGTGCTCCCTGAGCCATGCCGCCCGTAGCTGGGGGCGGGCGAGGTAGCGAGAGGGACGATGCAAGAGAGCCTCCCGCGGCGCTGACGAGCTCGGCGATGTGGTCCAGCCAGTCCTCGTAGAGGTCGTCGACTGGACGGTAGCGCGGGAGCTCGCGTGCCATGAGCAGCACGGTGAGCGTGAGATGACGAGTCGGCCGGAGTCAGCGATGGGGTGGCGGTGTGGCTGTCACGGGGCACGGAGGGATCCAACAAAGAGGCTTGCTGCTCGTTTGCCACCGGACTGGTGACGGTGTTGGCGGAGGGTGACGGAGAACGACGGGGAGGCCTGCCTACCGGGTCCGTCTGAGCGACGCGGCCGGCGAGAGCGACCCGTCGCTCTGTGCGAGCCCGGCGAGCGTCGGCCATGAGCTTGGGGGAGTGACGAAGCGCCAGGACGTGTAGCGACGGAAGGAAAGCTTCGGCGCACCCCTACCTGGCGCGCCAAATGTCGAATTTCGGGTTTCGGCAAAACCCTTAAGGTTCGAACACTGGGGTGCGCATGAAGATCTCCCCCTACCAACTCATGCCCACGACCTCGCCACGATCTCAAAGGCAAGCTCGACGAACTCGCAGCACAGAAGACATAAGATTTATACTGGTTCAGGCCACCGTTGTGGTGTAATACCCTACTCCAGTGTGGTGTGGTGGATTGCCTCTTGAGCTGAGGATGAACAGTACAAGGGGAAGAACATCCTCCTGAGGAGAGGTATTCTTGTGCTTGGTGGGTGTGTGGATGGGTCGGATCTAATCTAAGGTGAGATGGCTGAGGCTTCGTCCTCGTTCGTCCTCTCTGAGGCTTGGTCCACTTCGTTTGTTGTTGTTGTCTACTGTGGTGGCTAATCCTATTTATAGAGGCCCTGGTCCTCTCCCCAAATATTGAGAGGGAAGGGAGCCAACAACGGCCAATTTGACGGGGGACAGCTAGTACAAGTTATCCTGACAAAAGCAGTCTTCGCCTGCCAAAGGCTCTGGTGGTGACGCCGCCTTGGGCTCCATGGTGACCTCCATATTCCCGTCCTCCTGGTCTTGGTCTCATTGCACCTATATAGAAACCTTTTCTTGATGCCTCGGTACTCCTCGCCTGCGCTTGCCTCCTTAGCACCGAATAGGAAACAAGGACACTGTGCACGCTGGCGCCTGCCTCATCTCGATCGTCATGGCTCACGTCATTGGAAGCACGCGAGGTTTGCCTGGCCTTGATCTCTCCGCCCCTGACCAGCCAGCATGGTGAGGCCGCTCCTGAGGAGGTCTTGTGTCGTCCGCCTCGCGAGGCTTGGCCCCTCGTGAGGGTCTTGGGTGCTTGTTGATGAAGATGGGCCGTATGGGCCCGCTTGCAGAGCCAGACCGTGGGCCGCAGGCAGGCAAGTCTGGGGACCCCCATTCCCTGAACGCAGACAGTCTGCCTGCATGGTGCTGCCACAGGCACCAGAGGCGCGCCCACAGACACTGGTGGCGCGGTACGACGCGGCAGCGACGACGCCCGTACCCGTGTGCTCGCCGTCATCCCGGTGTGGACAAACTCGCCACTCCCCATTGAGCTGAACTGGAGCGGCGAGTTGTTGAACCACGCGCCTGCTTGGGGCGGCAATTGGCTCCGTCGGGCCAAGCGAGGTTGGTGAAGCACCAAGCGACCTCGCCCACATCCGGAGGGCTCGGCGGGCCACCCATCCGGGTAATATGCCGGAGAAAGGCTCCTCGGAAGCCATCAGAAGAGTGGAGGAAATGGTTAAGGAGGATATGGGGGAGCGGCGGAGGGGTGCGATTCTTGCCCGCTGTTTGTCTGGCCTCGTGTAAATAGAGGGCGTACGGTAGGAGCTTGGGCGGCGTCTAGCCTCGTTTAAACTGAGGGCGGACGGGAGGAGCTCGGCTGGTGTTGCATTTAATTCCGGCCCGCTCATGAACGGACGTGTGGCCGGACTAGATTTCTCAGTTTGCATGCGGGTTTAATGGAGACGAGGAGGCGTGTTCAGCCGGGCGTGCAGCAGGCGGCACAGTACTATTCGATTTGACAGCGGGCGGCGCAGTTCCCGATACGGCTTTAATGCAAACGAGGGAGGGAGTAGCAGTTCCCGAAATGTTGAAGGGCCAATGCACCCTCCTTCAATTAATGCATGAGTGAAGTAATGGGAGGAGGACCGAGAAAAGAGGTTGCACGATGTGAATTCAACGCAGTTTTCCCTCATATAAAGGCGCCCCTCCATTCCAATGCATCTACCACATTGTATGCACCTAAGCATTTGCCTAAGCACCTACACTGCATGCAAAAGTCCTCGCTCCAGACCCATGGTGGCGATGCGTGCGAGTGGCCAGCGGCTGTGCCAGATGGTCCACGACGCCGGTCTGCGGCATGGCGCCGAGGATCGTCTCTAGACGGTGTTGGCGACCGGCTGGTGGATGGCGGCCGTCGACGCCAACTATGACTCTAAGTTGGACCAGATGATCGTTGCCACCACCAACAAGTTCACTGTCCAAGAAGCTTGCAGACGACATCGCCGTATTCCTCCAGCCCACGCGCTCGGGCTCCTCATTGCCTGACACCATAATCGGCCTCCATGGCCGGAACCTCTTTCAAGCACTGGTGGCCCTGCGACTGCCCACCGACGCCATGAAAAATGTCCACCTTGAGGTCGCGCTCGCCGCGAGGCGCCTCACCCTGCAAGGATTCGTCGACCTACACATCCACATGTACGAGCAAATCGTGTGCATAGGTATCTACAAGGCCAGTGAGGATGCTACAAAGTTGGCCTTCCTCAGCCGGATGGATGCCTTTGCTGAGAAGCACCTCGACCTCGCCACAAAAGTCGTTGCTCCTTAGCCGCCGGTCGGTGGCCTAGCGCACTAAGTTGAGGAGTAGGAGGTCGTACGTTGATGGATGCATCTTTCTTCTTGCCTTCTGTAACCACCACTACGATCGCATCATCATCGTGACCTTAATTCTTATTGTGTTGTTGCATTCTCGTTCCAGTCAATACCGACATGTGCGATCCCTTTGCTTAATTATATGCATCACTGTAACTAGTACTCCATCCGTCAATTTATAAGTTGTGCTTACCTTTTCCATCAAATTCATGCAACGCGTGGGCATCTTGCTAGAAACACTAGAACATGCCGGACCGCATGTGACCAAACCGATGATGCGCCAAGCTAGCTACTACGTACCCTGCTTATCTGGCAGAAATAGCCCCGCCCTAGCGTTTCCAATCGTTATTTCTATCTACCAATCGTGCCAAGGAGCAGAACCAAAATGTTACAATTTATACATGTTTCACTACTCCTACTCCTATAAAATACCCAGCTGGTGATGGTGGTGTGTCTTCCATCTGTCGTTTCTGACCATTAGATCTGCATCTAACGGCTGTGAGGTAAGTTGTGGCATTTTTGCAACAATAGCCAACTAATCTGCTCAAATTTGCAGAAAACCCCTTATTATCTTGAAAGCAACGACATCCCTCCCTCACCTCATCAAAACAGCCTGAGAAATATGTTTTGAGTGAAAAGTACTCCCTCCGTTCCTAAATATTTGTCTTTCTAGAGATTTCAATAAGTGACTACATACGGAGCAAAATGAGTGAATCTACACTTCAAAATATGTCTATATAATCTATATGTGATAGTCCATTTGAAATCTCTAAAAAGACAAATATTTAGGAATGGAGGGAGTAATATATTAGGAGTATATCAAACAAGAGTGATTTCTTTCAAGTTTGTGGACAAGTACTACTATTCTACTACTTTGGATCCGTTGCAACGCACGGACACATTGCTAGTAAAACGAAAAGGCCTGCCGCGTTCACGTCGCACTCCCCCCACACATGCCCGGGAATCGGGAGTACTCCACGGCCCGTCCGGCATGACACATAGCTTAGGGAAGGCGTGTTGCCTAGCATTTTCACTTTCATGTGGGACCCCCATTGAGCAAACCAACTATTGGCAAGCCGCACCCCGCCCCCCGCCGGGTTGGAAAACAGAAGCGTGGGAAGATCTAGTTGTAGTACGGAAGCCAAGAAATTTGGTGTCAGATGGGGCTCATTGATAGAGTAGGAGCATTCCGTACTACTCTACTCCTAGTAGTACCAAGTTTGTACTATACAACTAGTACTACCACTATACAACTAGTAGGTACGTGCACGACACAGCATCGTAGGAACAAAACACGGGAAGATCTTGTTTTGGGTGATTTATCTTTTTTTCAGTCAATGTAGTATGAATAATTTGATGTGGGGGGCACCCATGAAGCTTATGTGGCTTGGTTGCATGGCTACAAAAGGTTAGAGAAAAATAAATAGATAATGTGTTTAGAGTGCACTCCACTAAATAGATATACTTTGGATCCATTGCAACGGGCCGACACATCTATATCTATACCCACTATATAGTGTGTGAATAACTTTGAAAGTTGGTCGTTGGTGAAGCCACAAAGATGGCAAATCCGAGCACTACTGGCCGTTGGATATCATCTACATTCCACCAGATTCTGCCACATGTAGAATCTAGAAGACTTCATGGTTGAACTTCATTCATGACTAACTTTGCCACAACTAAGCTTAGGCAAAGGGGCTGTTTGGTTCTAGGCCTAACATTGCCACACTTTGCCACACATTTTTTGCCAACCTTACCTAAGGTTAGTTCATCAAAATGAGAGCCATAAGTTGGCAAGCCTAAGGGAATCTTGCCACACTTTTTGTGTGTATGCCATGTGGGGCTCAAGTGTGGCTTGCCTAAGGTGTGGCGTGAACCAAACGCTCACCTAAGTTAGTCAAATTTGCCTAACCTTAGGTGTGGCAACCTTTGGCAAAGTTAGTCATAAACCAAACAGCCCCAAAGTGTGTGTGCCACAAAAAATGTGGCTGACAAAATGGCCACCACAAGTGTGGCAAGATTTGGCAAGAAGTTGAGTCTATGTCATGTGGACCATGTAGCTAGAAAAGTGTGGCAAGCCACAAGTGTAGCAATGAACCAAACACATGCCTAGTGTGTTTGGTAGGGTGTATGATCCCAAGAGTTCCCTTCTCGACCCACTTTTGGGTGTTTGGTAGAGTGTATGGAGGGTGCATGAGTCAACACTAGCTTAGCACAAATACACTAGAAGCATGCATGAAGAGAGCATACATGAAGAGGGGTGTTGAGTTGAGCATGCATGAAGAGGGAACAACTATGCTGAGACGAGAACGCAACCAAACACACTTGTGGCACGCCTAAGCTTAGGCGTGGCAACCTTAGGCTGCAGACCAAACAACTATACCCCTATGTAGTGTGTGAATAACTTTGAAAGTTGGTCGTTGGATGAAGCCAATCCAACGGTACAAAGATGGCAAATTCCAGCACTACTGGCCGTTGGATATCATCTACATTCCACCAGATTTTGCCACATGTAGAATCTAGAAGACTCCACATGTAGAAGCATAATGCACAAACCACCAGAATCTCATGCGTGCAATGCACGTGTACCTTACTAGTAGTTGGGAGTAGTAGTAAGAAACAAATTCCAGGTTTGGCACGAGCTTGTACTGCGGGAGCACCACAAGGCCTGCCGCAGGAGTTACATTTCCCTTCGAGGCCCACGGGACCGAACTTCAGTGGATTAGTGCCCGGCCTATGAGTCAATGACTTGCGGACCTTAAATGCGGCTAGCCCACATGTCATTCTCATGGTGGTGGTGTGGTTCGCGACTCACTCATTCGAGATGAACCGGCCGGTGGTGGCATGGCCGTGGCAAGGGTGCCATAGCTGGGCGTCGGGGCGTTACGAGGCGTAGATGGCCACACCGGCGGGTACTTCCTGTAGTACAGAAGTACTCCGGCTAAGGATTGATGCCTGGGATGAAATGTGTCACAGCCGCTGGATGAAAATTTGATGGTGCGGGAGTACAGATCGGAGCACAGCAGCAGAGTAGGCAAATCACGTCCAATCGGGTGTGGCTATGGTAGAAAGTTGATGATCGCCGCAGTTCAGCTGGCTCGCATGTCATGCACACAAATGCAGAGGAGCGGTGGGGCCGAGAGGGATGAGGCGCACGTCGGGGGGACGAGGATCCCCTGACGTGAACAATCCTACCATTATTTCATAGACGTGTGGGACCCCCAATTGTGAGTCCCACCTGTCAGCGAAGGAAAGGTAGGGTAAGGTAGTGATAGCCACGTCAGAGGATCCATGTCCATGTCAGGGGACGTCGTGCTTACAGGTAGGGTTGGAGCGGCGTCGTGGGAATCGCGTGTGGGTGTGGCAGTGGTACAAACAAGAAACGTGATGGTCGCCATGGTTCAACTTCCATGGACAAGCTGTCATGTCTGCTAACACATGTATATCAAAACTAGAGTGTTTATATTTCAAGCACGTGAACAAGTATTATTCTACTACTTTGGATCCATTGCAATGCACGGGCCAGAACATTGGTAGTAGTAGTGTCTATCTCTATCTCTAGAGGCCTTCCCTCGTTCATCCTTTTCTCTCACAAGATAAACTACTCATACAAATGCATCTTGATGTTCCATGGAACGCACGAGGATGTTTCCTTGGGGGTCTCTCCAGCGCGGCGTGGCCGTAGTTGCAAGTTGACGCCCCTTGAGATGCCGACGTTGAGGGACACTCGGATTTCCTCCGATGAGAAGGTAAGATGAGTTTGATCATGTAGTAAATGCATTCTAAAGACTACTTCCGTGTCCATTTCCTAATTCTCCCCCTGCCCACTGTTTCACAGGTTAGGCTCGGTGCGAGTGGAGATCGGCTTGCATATGTATGGGAGGGTACCAACATCAATTTGCACAGCATTTACAACAGTGACACCGCTCCCGTAGAACCTTTGTCCAACATTGGGATTAGCCATGCAACGGGCCACCACATGAATTGGTATGATGGAACCACAGTGAGATTGAATAAGATAGCACGAACCTTGCACATGGCGGTCAAAGGTGGACCATGCTGTCTGCGGCCGATTTGTTGCCGTACGAGTTCGAAGACGATGTGCTCCTTTCTAACTGCATCTTCGTGGTGACAAACTAGGGGACTTGTTTCGTATGGGACACATCCTATGATATACGCCCTCTCTCCCAGTTTATTTGTTTTTAATCTTTTCATTTTATAGGTTTCAAATTCAAATTTAGAGCTCCCCATCACATGTTGAGATTACAATGTCCATTAAATCGTTGCGTGCATGTATAGCAAAGAAACAAGTCTCGAGTTCGGCACAAGTTCGTGCAGCGGTAGCACCAGCCTGGCGCAGGTGTTACATTTCCCTGTCAGGGCCCTCGGGACTGAGCTTCAGTGCCTTACTACACCTGCCTTTGAGTCAATAACATGTGGACCCGATAGGTGGCTGGTCCACATGTAATGCTCCCGAAGGCAGAGGGGTAGTGGACCGAGAGGGGTGAGCCGCAGGTCAAGGGACGTGTGGTGTCATGGGTTCGTGCGGCATCGTGGGAATCGCGTGTGGCTCTGGTAGAAACTTGATGCTTGCCGCACTTAAGGTGGCCCACATGTCATGCACACAAAGGCAGAGGGGCGGTGCGGCCGAGAGGGGTGAGGCGCACGTCGGGGGACGTGGTGCCGTGGGTTGGAGCGGCGTCCTGGGAATCGCGAGTGGCAGTGGATGAAACGTGATGGTCATCGTAGTTGAACTTCCATGGACAAGCTGTCATGTCTACGGACACATGCATTGCATACCGATCACTGGAAGGACTAGTAGAGAAAGCTAGGTGGATAAATAGTTCCTTATAGTCAAGCGGACCCACGCTACTACTTGTTCCAAAGACATGCACACCATCGAAATAGTCCATCTATATCAATATACACCGAGAGGGAATAATTTTTTTTGTACAAGAGAGGAAATAGTTCATCCATCCATAATGCCCTGTTGCTGGTGCAGCCTTATCTTCTTCTTCTTCTTCTTCTTCTTCTTCTTCTTCTTCTTCTTCTTCTTCTTCTTCTTCTTCTTCTTCTTCTTCTTCTTCTTCTTCTTCTTCTTCTTCTTCTTCTTCTTCTTCTTCTTCTTCTTCTTCTTCGTCTTCTTCTTCTTGTTGTTCTCATTTTCTGTGGGAGATGCCTTCGCAACAAGCTCTTTGGACCTTGCAGCTATCTCGAAACTCACACGGGCATTGAGGGCAGCATATTTTATCCGCTCGTACGTCAAGGGATAATTTTCCCATCCGAATGACCTTAATGCCACCATCTCGTCACCCTTCTGAAGATTTGTACCGAGCACAAAATTTGCTACGTCGAATAGGGATGGTGTCTGTTTATCACAATCTTCTACAAGAATTTTGATTCTGGTTTGTAGGTCAGCGATGCTTTTCAAATCAAGGTTGTACAGCTCCAGCTTCTGTTTGTCCCCTTCGATGGCTGCCCCACAGAAGTATATGTCCTCCCGAGACAAGAAATCATGAATCTCACCTGGTATCGAGGGTGCGCGTATGATGTGGTACACCAAAACATCATCTTTGAGGCATAGCTGAAGGACGGCGGCGTGTTGGATCTTCCCAGTGGCACGCTCCATGTACTCTACGTCGAGACCGATGACCCTCATCTCTACCTTTTCGAGGGAGTTGGATACATTGTTGCTCCACTTCCGAACAACCCTTGGGTGGACGGTGATGGTGGCAACTATGCTCAATGAGCCTTCAATGAGGACATGTTGGACGCTAAAAACCTGCATCTCGATATCTTTCGCCATTTGGAACCGCTGGAACAGAGGGCTATGGTTTGGGGAATTAGGATTAGATGGCTAGTCTAACTGAAGTAGTATATGATTATTTAAAGAGGTTAAAACAATGTGAACGCGGTGGGGTTTGGATGCAAATGAAGACGAAGGGGAGGTGAAGAAGCCGAGGAAAATCGGTTCCCGATGGAGAAGTAAATGGGAGAAGTGGCATGCCGTCAGTTGATTAGACGGCTAGGTAGACTCAACAAAAAGGCTATGCGGGTAGACTGAGGAGTCGTACATGTTCGTGTACGTGCCCATCCTTCCTGATAAGTGGGACCTATGCAAATAGATAAAAAATGTGTCGTAGCTGGTTCAGATGGATATTGGTGCGTGCGTGGGAGACACAACATTCTCTAGTTAAGGAATACACGGTTATCCTCATCAAAAAAGAAAAGGCCCATCTTCGCGCTTCCGCATGCACGAGAATTTGGTTCTGGTCGCAATATGGATGATACCTGGAGGATGAACTGAACATGGATGCTAGCACGGGAGACCTATTTCCGCTATACAGTACTGGAGTACTCATGTTCCTACTACTACTACTACTACTACTACTACTACTACTACTACTACTACTACTACTACTACTACTACTACTACTACTACTACTACTACTAGTACCACCTATTTCCGCTATACAGTACTAGTAGTAGTAGTAGTAGTAGTAGTAGTAGTAGTAGTAGTAGTAGTAGTAGTAGTAGTAGTAGTAGTACAACTGTGGTACACTTGATGGTCAAAATACTATTCATCCCGTCCTCACAGTGAAGTGACAACACCCTGCGCCTGAAACTAGTCCAGGCGGCGTGTTCTGGTTACCAAAGTCAGCCTCACCCTGTGCACTGTGCAGTCTGTCACCGCCGATGTACATCACATTAGCATGCCTCGCCTCGTCTCCCTCTCCCTCCCATAGCACCACTCCATCTCCATCTCCATCTCCGTCTCCATATCACTGTGCCCCCGTGTACCGTCGCCTCGCTCGCACCAACATCCTTCTCCCCTGTAAATCAAGCCCCCCAAAACCCCCACCTTCCAAACTCCACCATGGCCAAACGCGAACCGCGCAGCATCCATATGAGCCGCGATTGGAGCAGTCTCCCCAGTGACATCCTCGACCTTTGTTGTTCGTGTATGGATATATTGAGTGCCCTGCGACTGGCTGCATGCTCGAGGGACATGCACACGGCCATCGATGAAGCGAGGCCTAAGCTTTTCAAGACACCATGCTTGCTGTTATCTGCTCTTGCGAGATTGGCTCACCATGATACAGATGCGTACATGATGCCCCTCGACTTCAATCAGATCTCCATTAGCCGAAACTTCTTTGCAGGTATGTAGTGGGTCGCCGTACATCATTTCCCTCAACTTCGATCTGATCGCCATCGCCCGAAACTTCTTGGTAGGTATGTACTGGGTCGGCATGAACTCCCACTGGATGGCTGCCTTCAGAGAAGGGGAAGACAGTAAAAAGTTGGTGCTCGTGAACTTCCAGACCTCCCATGAGATTATCCTTCCTCCGTTGGATTATATAGAGTTTTACCATCGCGGTCCAAGTCATCTAGATTACCACGTCAATTGGATATACCTTGTTTTGCAGAAGATTCTAATCCGCCAAGTGCCCACACGACATGCGAATTACGCGGACTTCAAGCTAATTGCCTTGTTCGACCGCGGACTCGCCTATCTTTACGCCGGTGCCTTCTTTAGCTGGAGACAACTCGGCTCGCAGTGGATCATCGTGAAAGCTGATACACACTTCTGTGATGCTATTGAACACAATGGCATCATCTACGCGATCGACAAAGCAGATGGCACCACGTATTGCTGGGACGGCGCGTGTAAGTTGTTTCCATCTCATGTTAATGATGACGCGATGACACTATTAGAACTTTTTGTGATGATTGACATATCCCTGTTTGAGCAGAATTTGAGTAGAACTATGGCAATGTATTAGAGACGCCATAAATTAGCTATATTTGGAATGAGTTAATTCGTGCGATTGTGACCATGTCATTACAGCCAATTTGTACCCCTGAATAATCAAACAGTTAGGAATATATGGATATTCTCGTTATTTTACAATAATCTATATAATAGTACTAAATATGAGTGTGTATCAATGGCCATGTTAGTTTCCTAATTTTCATGATGTAGAAACATGCACCACACTATTGGTTTCATCTAACCATACATTAGGGAAGTAAATGTGCATATGGAGAACTCTATATTTGGAAGTAGTGAAATCCTGTAATGCTTACCATGTGTACATACCAATATTCGCCCTTCAGCAATCAATGGCTAGAATAATATCCTCACAAAAAATTTGCCCATAGAACACGAGTATATAACAATGCATGGTATGTTAGTTACCTTGAAGAATTTTTGTGTGAGGACAGAACATGATTACATAACATGCATGACATGGTAGTTTCCTATGAAGAATCGATTGTGAGATAACATGAGTATAACCATGCATGGCACTTCTATATTTTCGAACCCAGTATACATTTCCCTGTATTTTCCTCCTAGTTCCAACAGGGACATAACAATGATGTTTCTTGCATTATCCTACTCGTACTCTGAACAATGCTGATCTTACATTAACAATGCTTGTCCTTTTTTATATGATGCAGTGTCCCTATAGTTACTGCCCTTTGTAATCACACCACCTTTGCCAAAAACAGGGAAGCACAACTGGTTCTTCGCTCGATCAGACGACGACAAAATACTGATGATCATTCAGACACATGAGCCAGAAAAGTTATATTGCAAAAACCCCACTGTATACAAGCACCATGAAATACGTGAGTATCCGGACAGTGGTTGTTACGTCTATGAGCAAGATACCAGCTTGTTGGGGCCTTCAGGATTTTTTAGTTGGAGGCGGGTAAATAGCCTTGGTTCACACTCTCTGTTTCTTGGACCCAATTATCCGATTAACTAGGAGATCACCGTTGGCAAGGACCTTGATGGCAGAGAGGCTCTGTTTGCTATGGAAAACTGTGTCTACACGGCGAGCCCTAGGAGTTCGGGAACAAACTCCCCTAATTTTCAATGATACAGCCTGCAACCAAAAGAAGGTGAGAATGACAAAGGCATCCGGATTAACTTTGATCCTTGGATGTCTCAATTACTGTCGGATTATGGGTTCCGGCAGACCCTTGAGGTTCGAACACTGGGGTGCGCTCGAAGGTTTCCTCCCCGTCGATCCACGCCCTAGCTCTCTAAGATCTCGTAGATGAATGCTACCTCTTGAGCTTGCGTTGGATTTCCCCGAAGAGGAAGGGATGATGCAGCAGAGTAGCGTAAGTATTTCCCTCAGTTTTTGAGAACCAAGGTATCAATCCAGTAGGAGGCCACGCTCAAGTCCCTCGTACCTGCACAAAACGATAGCTACTCGCAACCAGCACGATTAGGGGTTGTCAATCCCTTCACGGTCACTTACAGTAGTGAGATCTGGTAGATATAATATTTTTGGTATTTATGGTATAGAGATGCAAAGTGAAAAGTAAAAGGCAAAGTAAAAAGAAAAGCAATATTAGAGTGATGGAGATTGATATGATGAGAATAGACCCGGCGGCCATAGGTTTCAATAGTGGCTTCTCTCAAGAGCATAAGTTTTCTACGGTGGGTGAACAAATTACTGTTGAGCAATTGATAGAATTGAGCATAATTATGAGAATATCTAGGTATGATCATGTATATAGGCATCACGTCCGTGACAAGTAGACCGAAACGATTCTGCATCTACTACTATTACTCCACTCATCGACCGCTATTCAGCATGCATCTAGAGTATTAAGTTAAAAACAGAGTAACGCTTTAAGCAAGATGACATGATGTAGAGAGATAAATTCATGCAATATGAAATAAACCCCATCTTGTTATCCTCGATGGCAACGATGCAATACGTGCCTTGCTGCCCCTTCTGTCACTGGGAAAGGACACCGCAAGATCGAACCCAAAGCTAAGCACTTCTCCCATGGCAAGAAATACCAATCTAGTTGGCCAAACCTAATGGATAATTCGAAGAGACTTGCAAAGATAACCAATCATACATAAAAGAATTCAGAGAAGATTCAAATATTATTCATAGATAGACATGATCATAAACCCACAATTCATCGGTCTCAACAAACACACCGCAAAAAGAAGAAGATTACATCGAATAGATCTCCACAAGAGAGGGGGAGAACTTTGTATTGAGATCCAAAAAGAGAGAAGAAGCCATCTAGCTACTAACTATGGACCCGAAGGTCTGAGGTAAACTACTCACACTTCATCGGAGAGGCTATGATGATGTAGAAGCCCTCCGTGATGATGGCCCTTTCCGGTGGAGCTCCAGAACAGGCCCCAAGATGGAATCTCGTGGATACAGAAAGTTGCGGCGGTGGAATTAGGTTTTTGGCTCCTCATCTGATCGTTTGGGGGTACGTATGTATATATAGGAGGAAGGAGTATGTCGGTGGAGCACCGAGGGGCCCACGAGGCAGGGCGTGCGCCCTAGGGGGCGCCCCCACCCTCGTGACCGCCTCTTTGACTCCTTGGAGTAGGGTCCAAGTCTCCTGGATCATGTTCGGTGAGAAAATCACGTTCCCGAAGGTTTTATTCCATTTGGACTCCGTTTGATATTCTGTTTATTCCATTGACTTGGTGGTCGTCACCTCAACTTCTCCAACAAGTCGCTAAGACACCTGCCCCACCGTGGGCGCCAACTGTCGTGGTTCTAAGACTGACAGTAGAATAGGGGGGTAGGAATGTAGAGGAGAGATCCTAGCTATGGAGGAGTTGTACACACGAGTTTACTTGTTCAGGCCCTTCTCGGAGGAAGTAACAACCCTACGTCTCGGAGCCCAGAGGCGGTCGACTGAATATATGTGTGTGTATTACAGAAAGTGCGAACCCTTGTCCCAGAGGAGGGGGGTGGCTTATATAGAGTGCGCCAGGACCCCAGCTCCCCTTTGTTACACAAGGTTCAATGCTCATAAAGGAGGGGCGTTACTGGTAACGTCTGCAATAAAATGTTGTAAATGCCCATAAAGCTATGGTTTAAGTCCTGACCGTTGCAGAGTGGAGGGTTTCTCATCTTCTGGTGGTCGAGTGTCTTTAAGGTGGTCGAGTGAGCACATCTTCATGGTCGAGTGGATGATGGTTTCTCTTCGACTGCTTCTGATTCTTTGTAGAGATGTCCTTGGGGAGGGTATGTTGGACAGATCCATGACCCTACCCTAGGTACATAGCTTCATCATTAGCCCCGAATGGATCAGGGTTTGAGTGAGGAAGGAGTTGGGAACACTTCCGACCCATTCTTTGTGCTATGAGTATATCTTGTTCCGGAACAATGAGTTGAGGTGACGACGTCGACTCCTTTCTCAGTCGCCTTGGTCCATTCTTGGTTTTTTCCAAGTGAATTTTCATGGTAAAATTCCGAATGATGTTGTAGAGGATGTTTGTCTTCAGTCTGACAAGTTGCTCTGCTCTCCGTGGATTTCGCGAAATTCAAATTTTGGGAAGTGCGCCAGATGGACGGAACCGAGATTATCGGGACGGATTAGGCAAGTCTCCTCGATCCCCGTGCCACCTTTTTCGCCACGTACTGCGTGCACGAATGTTGCGGGATTTGTTTAGATCGCCTGGGGTCCACCAGTCAGTCACTCGAGGGACGACCCTATAAAAGGCCCCGGACCAGGCCTCTGCTCCGCGTGTTCGCATTCTCTCTTCTTCTTCTCCCGATATCTCCGCCACTCTCGCTTCCGTTCTTGTTGCCGGACTCTCACTCAAGCTCAACCCGTCACCATGGGGAAAGAGAGGACGGTGGCGCTGGAGCGCGCGAAGAAGGCAACCGTGAAGGTGAAGGGCAAGTGGACCAGCTGGGGAGGATCCTCGTCGAGATCCGGCCTGGGGTCTTTTCAAACACATCTTCACCTGCCGCTCCCAGTCGGTCAAAAAGGCCAAATCGAGTGACGAGAGGACACAAGTGATCCAGATGTGCGGGGTCCTGGGGATCCAGATGAGGAGCAAGAGTACCTTCCCAGCCATGATCCTTCCCGACTCGGTCCGGGGTTGGCAGTCGACTTGGTTCTACTGCAAGGATCAGCCGACCACGGGTCAGTCGACTGGACTTCCACCTTTTTCTTTGGCTCGAGTGGAGAAGCCCGCCCCTCTAAAGGTAGTTCCAGAAGAGAAGGCGCGGGCCAAGGTGCTGGTCGAGCGAGTCGTCCAACTCATCCGCGACGGGGTGACCGGGATGGACCTGCTGGAGGTCTTTCTCGGTCGACGCATTCAACCACTCCAGGCGCGTGATCATCCAAAGTGGATGTACTCTGGGCTCGAGGATTCCACTCGGATCCACCCGCAGGATGTCAGCGAGGATACCTTGTAGAAGTGGTTGACGGGGATCACCAGACAACCCTCGGGGGTCTAGGAGGGTGATTCCATTCGACAACTCGCACCAGCCGGAGCAGGTATAATTCCGTTTTATCAAGTATCTTTCCGGTTCACCGTGTGATATCTTGTTTTATGGTCGACTGAATTTCCTTTGATCGTTGTCTTTTCAGGCCCTCATCGACATGTACTCAATGCCCAACGGAGTGCAGGACCAAGACACTGAGGAAGAAGCGAGCGGGGGGCGAGAGCAGCGAGGAGCATTCGGAGGCCGAGGAGGACAAGGAGAGCGACGAATCGACTGATGACGAAGAAGTCGACTCGCCTCCTCGTAGGGAGAGGAGATCCAAGCATGCTCATGACCCGGCGAGCGCTCCGGACTTGGTGGCCGCGCCGACTGGTCAGTCTTTGAAGCATCCTAGGATGTCTTCCCCAACGCCGACTGAAAAGGCTCCAAAGCAGTCCAAAGTTGCGCCGCCTCCAGCGCCGAAAGCGCCGAAAGCTACCTCCTCCAAACTGCCAAAAGCTTTGCCCAGGATCAAAGTGACTATTCCTACTATCTCCGGGTAACCATCTGACTTGTCCTTTTCGTCGAATCGATTAACCGAACGTAACCGATTGAATGCGGGTCTTTGCAGTGCTGCTATGTCAGGAACCTCTTCTCTCCAGTACCGGGACGAGGAAATGGAAGATGCGGTAACCACCAACCCAGGTATAAACTCTTGCGATTTTGTTCTTGATTCTTTGGTCGATTGCGTTCGAATGATTCACTTGGGGTCGAATGATCTACCTTGAAGCTCCACCCAATGTCATTGATCTTCTAGATGATGATGAAGATGTGGCTCTTAAGCCCAGGAAGAGCAAGAAGGTAGTAGCTGGTAGGATGTCTCGGCAAGAACCCACTACGACACCTCCCGCCCATCAACCTGAAGACGCGGGCAGGGCTTATGTGACCTGCGCTGCACCCTTGTCAAGTGAGCACCCCACACCACCCGACTGCACCTGTGATTCCTTCAGTCGTCCAACTCCACACCACGGAGCTCCAAGCCGCCGCACCTGGGTCGACTGCACACTTTTTCACCAGCTACCCCATCCCGGACAACCAGTCGGAAGCGGCCACGGAAGCCATCCGACAGGCTGACATGATGATGGAGCGGGTGAAGACGGTGCATGAGAACAGCCAGGCTGCCTACGACGCCAGTGCTGCCCTTCAGGCCAATGTCTAGGTGAGTAAACTTTCCGACTGTTTTTTCTCTGTGAGGGAGTGTTACTCAAAAAAAATCTTCTTCTACATAATCTGCTGTTGTTTGCATCGAATTAGAGCACCCACTAGGTGTTTTGTTGTTTTTGGTAGTTTTGATCTGCCACTCGGTCTAGGCGAGTGGGATCTGAACCGGTGGGGGCACGCTAAGTGCACCCACTGGGTGTAGTCCCCGAGACCGCGGTCAACTGCTGGCAGTCGACTGGGGTCTGAGTTCTCCTTTCTTTTCTTTTTTACTCCTTACACTCGACTCAGGCGGGCCGGTCGAGTGGGATCCGAACCGGTGGGAGCACGCCAAGTGCACCCACTGGGTGTAGTCCCCGAGACCGCAGTTGACTGTGTGCAGTCGGCTGGGGTCTAAGCGAACTTCTTTAGGTTTTATTCACTCGGAAGTAAACAACCTTTGATCTTATCGACTGATCCGTCTTTTGCCTTCTGCAGAAGTCTTGTACTCTTATTTCTAAGTTTGCTGAACTTGAGGAGAAGCAGAGGCAACTCAACCTCGACTTGGAATTAGCTTAGCAGAATCTGAAGAAAGCTCAAGACGAAGCCGCTGGTATGGAAGGTAACTAACTGTCGACTGACTTTCAATATATTTCTTTGATCTCTTCTTTGATTTGATTGTTTCTTTTGCATAGAAAATGAAGTTGGCTCTGGAGAAGAAGGACTCGGACCTCGCTGCCGCGCAAAAAGCAGCCCAAGACAAAACTGCTCTCGCAGATCAGAAGCTTGCCTCAATCGGAACGCTGGAAGGAGAGGTGACCAAACTGAAATCTTGTCTTAATGAAGCTAACCGCGAGGTGACCAGTCTGAAGAAGGACAAGGTCGTCCTGAATGAAAAGTTGGAGTCTGCGATCCGCAAGAGGAATGACATGGAAGCTTATCTGAGGACTCTTGCCAAGAAGCTTTATCTCACGCTGGAAGGTATTTCTTTTAATCCGACTGTGTCGATGCTTGCGATTGGATCTTGATCGGTCGATTGACTAATTTTTGGCTGTAGAATTCTGCCAAGACTTCAATGAGGAAACTGGAAGGGTCAAGACGGGTATGGACCCTATCGCTTCCCCAGTTTGCGACGAAACTATAATGAACGTGCTCCGACTGGAGTCCCGTATCGCCAGCGCCCCAAGCTACCTCGTGCGCCTGAAGGAGGTAGTCTCCCGAATCGACTCATCGCTTTGGCCGGGGGCGACGCTTCAGAATGACCTGGAATCCCTGATGACTTGACTGAACGAAATCCCTGACCGAGTGCAAGAATGGAATAAATCATCCGTCCGGTGTGGTGCTGACATGGCGCTGTCCTTGGTGCAAGTCCATTGCAAGGAGGCTCGTGAAGACAAGCTGGCTGCGATCAAAGTCGCTAACACCAAAAAGCATGACTTCCACTCTTTCATGGAGACTTTCATTGCTGCCGCCACTCAGATAGCCGATGGGATCGACCTAGACTCATTCGTGGAGCCTGCCAGCCCTCCTCCGGTCGAGTGAACAAACTTATGAAACTTGAATCTGCTTTAAATTTGCCTCGGAATGCCGAGTGATTGCTGTAACCGTTGAACTCCTTCGGGCTTGATGCCTGAGTACTTTTGATTTGCTGCTTGGAATTTTTAGGATTTATCTGAATTTGGTTTATTTTCTGAATGTGCTTGCGTTTTCCTTCGAATGGACTTTGCTCACTACTTGGAATAGTCTTTGCGCTGGAAATGCAGCTCTGAGGTGGCAGCTCTAGTCGACCTGCGCTTCGTCGTCCTTGTGGATAGGGATGAAGCGGACGTTGTACTTGTGCCGTAGCTCTGAAGGACAAGGTTGCAGTCGACCTGCACCTCGTCATCCTTGCGGATAGGGATGGAACGGATGTTCTACTTGTGCCGTAGCTCCGAAGGAGAAGGTTGCAGTCGACCTGCACCTCGTCGTCCTTGCAGATAGGGATGGAGCGGACGTTGTACTTGTGTTGTAGCTCCGAAGAAGAAGGTTGCAGCCGACCTGGACCTCATTGTCCTTGCGGATAGGGATGGAGCGGACATTGTACTTGTGTCGTAGCTCCGAAGGAGAAGGTTGCAGTCGACCTGCACCTCATCGTCCTTGCGGATAGGGGTACTTAAGCGAGTACTGGACTACAGCTAAGCCCCCGAGTGGGAGGATTGCTCTCCACTCGTAGGATTTTTCAAACTTAGGCGAGTACTGGACTGCAGCTAAGCCTCCTAGTGGGAGAACTTAGACGAGTACTGGACTGCAGCTAAGCCCCTGAGTGGGAGGATTGCTCTCCACTCGGTAGGATTTTTTCAAACTTAGGCGAGTACTGGACTACAGCTAAGTCTCCTAGTGAGAGAACTTAGGCGAGTACTGGACTGCAGCTAAGCCTCTGAGTGGGAGGATTGCTCTCCACTCGGTAGTATTTTTTTCGAACTTAGGCAAGCACTGGACTGCAGCTAAGTCTCCTTGTGAGAGAACATAGGCGAGTACTGGACTGCAGCTAAGCCCCCAAGTGGGAGAATTGCTCTCCACTCGGTAGGATTTTCTTTCGAACTTAGGCGAAACGGATTCTTGACTAAGCCCACCCACTGGGTGATTTCAGAAGTAAATAAGAACACAACAATTGAATGATACGACCATAAGCTCTTGTCTTTGATAAACAAACTACAAAGGTGTTTCTTATTACATTTTATTTGCTTAAGTATAAAAGGGGCGGAGCAGCTCCACGTTCCAAGCTCGTGGCTCGTCTTTCTGATGCTCAATACTGTAAAGATGGTATGCTCCATTGTGGAGAACTTTGGTGATGATGATGGGGCCCTCCCAAGTCAGGGCAAGCTTGTGTGGTTTCTGTTGATACACTCGAAGAACTAGGTCTCCTTCTTGAAAGGCCCGACCCCTCACATTTCTGGCGTGGAATCAACGCAGGTCTTGCTGATAAATGGTCGAGCGGATCAAGGCCATCTCTCTTTCCTCCTCTAAGAGATCGACTGAATCTTGCCGGGCCTGCTCTGCTTCCTCTTCGAAGAAGAGCTCAACTCGGGGTGCATTGTGGAGCAGATCACTTGGCAGAACAGCTTCGGCTCCATAGACTAAGAAGAAAGGAGTTCGTCCGGTCGACCGATTAGCAGTTGTCCTCAAACCCCATAGAACTGACGGAAGTTCATCAACCCAAGCGCCTGCTGCGTGTTTGAGATCACGCATCAGTCGGGGTTTCAGTCCTTTGAGAATTAGGCCATTGGATCTTTCTGCTTGTCCGTTCGACTGCGGGTGAGCGATAGAAGCATTGTCGACTCGAGTGCCCTGAGAGGCGCAGAAAGCTCTGAACTCATCGGAATCGAAGTTCGATCCGTTGTCCATGATGATGCTGTGTGTGACTCCATATCTGAATGTCAATTCTCTGATAAAACTGACAGCGGTGCTAGCATCAAGGTTCTTGATAGGTTTAGCTTTGATCCATTTGGTAAACTTGTCGACTGCAACGAGCACATGAGTGAAGCCGCTCCTGCCAGTTCTTAGTGGTCCAACCATATCCCGTCCCCAAACAACAAAGGGCCAGATGAGAGGGATGGTCTTCAGGGCTGACGCTGGCTTGTGAGACATGTCGGAGTAAAACTGGCAGCCTTCACATCTGTCGACTATATCTTTCGCCATTTCATTTGCGCGTGGCCAATAGAATGCAGCTCGGTATGCTTTAGCCACGATGGCCTGAGAGGACGCATGATGACCATAGGTCCCCGAGTGGATGTCATTGAGGATCATTCGACCTTCTTCTGGTGTTATGCATTTTTGATCGACTCCAGTCACGCTTTCTCTGAACAGCTGCCCTCTTATCACAGTAAAGGCCTTGGATCGACGGACGATCTATCGAGCCTCTTCTTCATCCTCTGGGAGTTCTTTCCTAAGGATGTACGCAATGTAGGGCACCGTCCAGTCGGGAGTAATGGCCAGAACCTCCATGATCAGGTCGACCACGGCTGGGACCTTGACTTCAGTCGGATCTGTGGCACTCTTAGGTTGCGGGGGCTCTTCAGTAAAAGGATCTTCCTGAACTGTTGGCGAGTGAATATGCTCCAAAAACACATTGCTGGGAATGGCTTCTCTTTTGGAACCTAACTTTGCCAAATCATCGGCTGCTTGATTTTTCAGTCAGGGTATGTGGTGGAGTTCTAACCCCCCAAACTTCTTCTCAAGCTTTCTCACCGCGTTGCAGTAACCAGTCATGGCTGGGCTTCTGACGTCCCACTCATTCATCACTTGATTAACTACCAAATCTGAGTCGCCATAGACCATGAGGCGACGGACGCCGAGTGAGATGGCCATGTGCAACCCATACAGGAGTGCTTCATATTCTGCTTCATTGTTGGAGGAATCAAAGTGAATCTGGAGGGCATATCTGAGCCTGTCTCCTCGGGGGGATACCAGAACTACTCCAGCACCAGAACCGTTCAGCATCTTGGATCCGTCACAGAACATGGTCAAGTGCTTAGAGTGAACTTGAGTCGGCAGTTGCTATTCGATCCACTCGGCGAGGAAATCTTCTATTGCTTGGGACTTGATAGCTTTCTTTGCCTCAAACTTGATATCCAAGGGAAGGAGTTCAATTGCCCATTTGGCCACTCGACCAGTTGCATCTCTGTTGTGCAGAATCTCTGACAATGGAGCGTCGCTGACGACTGTAACAGAGTGATCCAAGAAATAGTGTGCAACCTTCTTCATGGTCATGTAAATCCCATAGACAAGCTTCTGATAATGAGGATATCTCTGCTTTGACGGGGTCAGGACTTCAGAAATATAATAAACTGGGCGTTGAACCTTATAAGCTTTCCCTTCTTCTTCCCGCTCGACCGTAAGTACTATACTGACGACTTGTCCAGTGGCTGCTATATAAAGTAGTAGAGGCTCTTTGCTGATTGGAGCAGCAAGCACCGGCTGGGTGGAAAGCAGGGCTTTTAGCTCTGCAAACGCTGCATCAGCTTCTAGGGTCCACCCGAACTTGTCTGATTTCTTCATCAGTCGGTAAAGAGGCAGCGCCTTTTCACCGAGGCAAGAAATGAATCGACTTAGGGTGGCCAAGCAACCAGTAAGCTTCTGGACATCATGCACACGCACAGGGCATTTCATTCGGAGTATAGCGCCTACTTTCTCTGGGTTAGCATCGATTCCTCGTTCGGAAACAAGAAAACCGAGTAACTTTCCGCCTGGAACTCCAAACGTGCACTTTGATGGATTGAGCTTGATATCATACCTTCTGAGTTGGCAAAGGTTTTAGCAAGGTCAGTCAGTAGGTCGGAACCTTTACGTGACTTGACCACAATGTCATCCATGTATACTTCCACATTCCGACTGATCTGAGTGAGCAGGCACTTCTGAATCATCCGCATGAATGTGGCTCCGGTGTTCTTCAAACCGAATGGCATTGTGACATAACAAAAGCACCCAAATGGGGTGATAAAAGCTGTCTTTATTTCATCGGGTCTGTACAGACAGATCTGGTGGTACCCGGAGTAGGCGTCCAAAAAGGACAAATGCTCGCACCCTGCAGTCAAGTCGACTATCTGATCGATGCGAGGGAGAGGGAAGTGATCTTTCGGGCAGGCCCGATTGATATGCTTGAAATCAATACACATGCAAAGTGAGTCGTCTTTCTTTGGGACCATGACAACATTGGCTAACCACTCGGAGTGATAAATCTCTCGGATAAACTCAGCCGCCAAATGCCGAGCCACCTCTTCACCGATTGCCTTTATTTTCTGGACGGCGGACCGTCGAAGATTCTCTTTGACTGGTTTCACCTTCGGGTCGACTCGCAAACGATGCTCAGCCAGTTCCCTAGGAACACCCGGCATGTCAGAAGGCTTCCATGCAAAGATGTTCCAGTTCTCACGGAGGAACTGGATGAGCGCTTCTTCCTATTTGGAGTCGAGTGTGGTGGAAATGTGAGTCGGAGCTGCATTGGGATCCGTCGGGTGAATGTGAACCAACTTCGTTTCACCAACCGACTGGAATGCTGGATCTGTGGCTGGCTTCTTGGCTCGCGGCAAGTCACTCGGATCTGCATTTTTCTGGTATTCTTGCAATTCTACCACGGCCATCTGGGCATCGGCGATCTTTGAGCCCTTCTAGAAGCACTATTCTGCCTTCTTCCAGTTACCAAAGATAGTGATCACTCCTCTGGGACCAGGCATCTTTAGTTTGAGGTACACGTAACATGGTCGAGCCATAAATCGAGCATAAGCTGGCCTGCCTAGAATCGCATGATAAGCACTCTGGAAATCCACAACTTCAAACGTCAACTTTTCTTTGCGGTAATTTTTGGAATCACCGAAAACCACGTTGAGTGCAATCTGTCCGAGGGATGCAGCCTTCTTGCCTGGATGACCCCATGGAAACTCATATGGCTTTCACCGAGTCTGGACATCGGAATGCCCATTCCTTTCAACGTTTCTGCATACAGTATGTTCAGGCCACTGCCACCGTCCATCAAGACCTTTGTCAGTCGAGTGCCTTCGACCACCGGCTCGACCACCAGTGCTTGCCTCCCAGGAGTGGCGATGTGCGCTGGATGATCAGACTGGTCGAATGTAATGGCAGTCTGTGACCACTTCAAGTAACTGGGTGTCACCGGAGCGACCATGTTCACTTCCATGTTGATGACTTTCAATCGACTTTTGCTCTCAACGTCAGCAAAAATCATCAGAGTGGAATTCACTTGGGGATAACCATCATCATCCTCTCCCTCATCCTCAGCCTTGTCTGCCTCCTTCTCCTTTTCCTTGGGATGTTTCTCTCAGAACTGCTGGATAAGGAGCCGACACTGCTGAGTGGTGTGCTTCGGGTAAATGAAATTACCTTCTTCATCTTTTTTGGTGTGGATATGGCACGGCAGATCCAACACGTCATTTCCATCTTGATCTTTTACTTTCTTGGGGTTCCACGGCCCTTTGGGCTTCCCCTTGAACTTTCCTTGAACTACAGCCAAGGCTTCACCTGGAGCAGCTGGCTCGGCCTTGCGCTTCTGTTTCCGACCGGAGTTTCCTCCTCCGGCTTCGTGGGCGAATGCTTTGTGCTTGCCACTCCAGAGTCGCTCTTCTTCTTCACCATTGGCATACTTGGTGGAAATTTCCGTCATCCGAGCCAGAGTCATATTTCCCGTCCAGCCAAATTTCATATTCAACTCCCGATACCTGACGCCTTCCTTAAAGGCACAAATTGCCTGATGATCTGACACACCTTCTACCGTGTGGTGTAGGCTGATCCATCTCTGGATATAATCCCTCAAAGTTTCATTTGGTTTCTGAACACAACACTGTAATTCTGTCAAACCTGCTGGCCGTTTGCAAGTGCCCTCGAATGTTCTGACAAACACTCGTGCGAGATCTTCCCAAGTATAGATGCTGCCAGGCGCTAACTGATTCAACCATGCTTTAGCCGAGCCCTCCAACATAGAGGAAGGTGTTTCATGGCCACTTCATCATTGCCGCCACCAATCTGGACAGCCACTCAGTAATCTTCAAGCCAAGTGTCAGGCTTGGACTCTCCGATGAACTTACTAACTCCAGACGCCAACCTGAAGTTGGGGGGAATCACCGCAGCTCTGATAGCTCTGCTGAAGCACTCTGGACCAGAGACTTGCACCCAGTTGTTGGTTTGCGGATCTCCGTCATGGCCCTCTCGGTGAGCTCTGTTTTTGTCGACCAAGCCCTGCACGAGAATAGATCTCGCATCAAATCCTGGTTCCCTGGGGTCGACTGGAATACCTCTTCTGACACTGTGGGGGCGTCTGTCTTCATGTGGCCGAGGCACATATGACCCACTCCTTGGAGGAGGCGTGGGCACTCGACGGCGATCATCGCGATCGGCACAGCGATCATACTGCTCTCGGTTTCTGTACTGATCACACCGATCTCCACATCCCTCACGCCTCGGGGGTGATCTCGGGCTATGGGCCGACTGAACTGTGTCTGCGACCACGGATCTGCTATGGATCCTATTCCGCGACTGAGACACGACCGTATTCTGCTCTCCCGCTGCCCGGAGCAAGGCTTTGATCTGCACCAGACCTCGGCCAGCTTCTGATTGGGAAGGTTGGATCGACTCTGTTATCCGGGCAGCAGCTGCTAGATTTTGGATCGGTGTTCGGTATACCTGAGTCGGAGGTGGAAAAAGATGGCATCGACTGGACTCAGGAGCACGCTGTCGAGCGCGGTCGTCGAGTGCGCGCTGGAGGTTCTCCAGTCGAGGGCGCTCAGCCAGGTTGTCCAAGCGCGCCTGCTCCAAGGCCTAGGCCTCATGGGTTTCTCCAACTATAGGAGTATGCAATGCATCCATGTTCCGGCAGCGAAGTTCCTCCCTCTGCTGCGAGGATAGGGGTTCGGGGCGGTACTCCTCATGAACGCGCATCGGATCGCCGTTCCCATTGCCTCCGTCTTCGTGGTTGAAGCCAGGCGGGTTGCGTGGTCCGTTGACCATCAAAACTTCCGCCGCCGGGTCGCTGTTGTCGCACTCGGAAGCGGTCTCTACGGAGCCAGTCGACAGATCGAATAGGCCATAGAGAGTTTCGTCGGGCTTGATTGCCGCGACTTGAGAGGTGGCCGACTGGCGGGCCACCGCATGCTTCACCCACCGCTGAAGCCTCGACCGACCGGTGCGCTTGCTCCGACGGGTCGCAGGGATGGTGAAAGCTGCTGGAGTCGACTGGTACTGGGTCGATGGTTGCCGCAGGAGGACGCCACGGATGCACGCGCAAAAATGCGTCGCCCCGTGGGCGGGGAGCGCGTCGGTGTCGAGTGGTGCCTCCTGAAGCCAAGCAGAGTCATCGGCGATAAACACGAGCGCGCTGAGACGAATCTCGCGGCCCTCAGCCAAACCTCCACCCGGAACCATGATGAAGGGGATCGGAAAAATGCAACTTCTCCAACAAGTCGCTAAGACACCTGCCCCACGGTGGGCGTCAACTGTCGTGGTTCTAAGACTGACAGTAGAATAGGGGGGGTAGGAATGTAGAGGCAAGATCCTAGCTATGGAGGAGTTGTACACACGAGTTTACGAGTTCATGCCCTTCTCAGAGGAAGTAACAGCCCTACGTCTCGGAGCCCAGAGACGGTCGACTGAATATATGTGTGTGTATTACAAAAAGTGTGAACCCTTGTCCCAGAGGAGGGGGTGGCTTATATAGAGTGCGCCAGGACCCCTGCTCCCCTCCGTTACACAAGGTTCAATGCTCATAAAGGAGGGGCGTTACTGGTAACATCTGCAATAAAGTGTTGTAAATGCCCATAAAGCTATGGTTTAAGTCCTGACCGTTGCAGAGTGGAGGGTTTCTCATCTTCTGGTGGTCGAGTGTCTTCAAGGTGGTCGAGTGAGCACATCTTCATGGTCGAGTGGATGATGGTTTCTCTTCGACTGATTCTGATACTCTGTAGAGATGTCCTTGGGGAGGGTATGTTGGACAGATCCATGACCCTACCCTAGGTACATAGCTTCATCACCTGGTCCTCTTCCCAAATATTGAGCGTGAAGGGATCCCACAACGGCCAAATTCGAAGGGAGACAACTAGTACAAGTTATCCTGACAAAAGTGGTCTTCGCGTGCCAAAGGCTCTGGTGGTGACGCCGTCTTGGGCTCCATGGTGACCTCCGTCCCACCGTCCTTCTGGTCTTGGTCTTATTGCACCAATGTGGAAACCTTTGCCTGATGCCTCGGTACTCCGCGCCTGCGCTTGCCCCCTTGGCACCAAAGAGGAAACAAGGACACTGCGCGCGCTCGCGCCCACTTGGTCTCGATCATCATGGCTCACGTCATGAGGACCTCGTGAGGTTTTCCTTGCCTTGATCTCTCCGCCCCTCGTGGGCCTGCCTGGCGAGGCCGCTCCTGAGGAGGTCTTGCATCGTCCGCCTCACGAGGCATGGCTCCTCGCGAGGGTCTTGAATGCCTTGTTGGTGAAGTCGGGTCATATAGACCTGCCAGCTCAGCCACGCCGTGGGCCGCAGGCAGGCAAGTCTAGGGACCCCCGTTCCCAGGACACCGACAGTACCCCCGGGCCCAAGGCGCGCTCGGGCTTGGCTTCGAGGTGAAGCCAAAGAGTTAAGTGCGGAGCGCCACGGGCCCCCAAAGCCTGCGGCCTCGGTTGACACGTGGCAGTTGATTGGACATGGGCGTCTCCGCTTCCCCACGCTGCCTCGGCAACTGCCCGACTTGACAAAAAGGCTGGCACGGACAGCACTTGCCTTCATTGCTTCTTCCTTGCCTTGCTTAAGATCCCCCTTCTTGCTTCTTGCCGCTGGAACTTCCAGATCCGCTTCGACTTCGCTCTGCGTTGGCAACCAATGGCGCCGCGCAAGTTCAGGTCCTCCTCTGCGCCGGCCTGGTTCGAGCCAGCCCTTGATGTGCCCAATGTCATGGAGAAGAACCTTACCGCCACACACTTGCTGACGGCGGGAGCGAGCAATCAGAGGGGGAAGACGGAGCTCCAGCTTGCCTCTGACGAGCCAGATCCCGAGGGAAGCACCTTCTTCCCTTTCTTCACGAGGAGCATCGCCGCTGGGTTGGTTCCCTCCTTTTCTGATTTCTTTTTCGAGGTCCTAGGTCCTCGACCACTTCGGGTTGCAGGCGCTACATCTCCATCCCAACTCCGTTCTTCTCTTGTCTATCTTCACCTACTATTGTGAGGCGTACCTGGGCGTGATGCCGTCCGTGGCACTGCTGAGCCACTTCTTCTTCCTCAGCGTCACCGGTGTCCATATCTCCGGGTGTGCCAACTTCATCGCGGCCGGGAGGCCAACTCGATCTCGAACACTGAGAAGAGGGTCGACAACATCAGGGCCAAATGGGTCATGATGAGTGCCAAGTGCGCCCATCCACGCTTGGAACCACCTACGGAGGCGCCCCAGTTCGACAAGGGGTTGTCTCGTGCTAAGCTCACTAACGAGCGGGCGTTGTCGGTGCTGGAGTGTCAGGACCCTGATTCCAAGTCACATCGATCTAGCCGGTAACACCTCATATCACTTTGTGGCCTCACGCAGGTATCCCACGGGTGTCGCCTTACCATGGCCCGGGACCGTTTGCGCCTTTTGGCTCACGTATATGATAGTGTCGCTAGCATCCATATGACAGAGAACCCGGGCCGACATGGCTAGTCGTGAACCCAAAGCGGCACAGACCTATGGAGACAGGCATACATGAATCACATCGAGCATGTCGGTCATCAGCGAGTGATTCCAGGCTATAGCACTGGGCTAACAGGACTCCGGGGGACCCGGGCTGTAGCAGGCTAGGCAGGACTCCGGAAGTCACTGCGTGACATTTCCCCGAACGGACAGACATAGGAACGAAGTGAAACACATGCCGGCCAGTCAAGTGTCCTGAACAGTAGTGCTGGGCTAGCAGGACTCCGGTGAACCGGGCTGTAGCGGACTACTCTGGCTCGAGGAACACTAGACTACATTTCCCCATAAGAAAGGCTGCCAAGGATAAACAACTAGATTGTCGGATCCCACTAATACCAAGCATTTCAATCATACACACAATATGCCCGATATGAGTACATACAACATGGCATCACAACAAAACTCTACAACTCAAGTACTTTATTTAAAAGGCTCCAGGGAGCCATACATAACATGTTCATACAGATAGGGGTCACATGACCCGACACTCAAGTCATACAATCATACAAGCACATGCGGAAGCAACCGGTCTGAGTACAGACACTAGAAAGAAAGAAGGCTTCTCGAAGCCTGTCTATCTACATAGGGCCCTCCATGGCTAGGATCACCACCTGGGTAGCTAGTCACTCGTCGACGTCAAGGTCTACATAAAACCCATCGGAGGGGGCAGTGTTGTCGTCTGAAAACAATAAATAAGCAAACATGAGTACAAGGTACTCAGTAAGTCTTACATCAGAACCTAATATACATGCTCATTCTCAAGAAGGTGGTGGGGTTATTGCAGCAAGCCAGCTTTGACTCTTGGCTAAGCTATCCTACGGAACTTCACTAGTAAAATAGTTTTCGCACACGAGTCCACTACTCACCAACACAATACTCCACCGTGGATCCTCCCTTGTCATCCTACGAGAGGGCCATCCTCGGTACTCACACTTATCTTGAGTCTTTTAGTAGTATCCATTAACTTGTCTATGTACTGTATAGGCAACCAAGTAGTCCTTTACCGCGGACGTGACTATTCGAATAGTTTTATACCCTGCAGGGGTGTACTTCATCATACACGCTTTCACCACTTACCGCCGTTTACACGACATGTACTCGGCAACCTTCAAGCGGAAGCCCAGTGAGGGTGTCGGCCACGGCCTACCTAAACACTTAAGTCTCTAGTCCAGGTTTATCGCCTATCCAGGTTCCATCCGCAGGGAGTCCGGCCGAGGTTTCCACATACGGCCCCGAACGATGTGAACAGGGTTCCCGAGACACCAAACGGGTGACTCGGTACACCGTGCCACGGTGTATCTACCGCAACATAGCCCACCCCTAGGGTCAGCGCTATGCACGGCCGCCAACACATAACCTACAAACACCAGAAACTATTTGCAACTCCTGGACAGAGTACTAGGGTGATTAAGAAGCCGAGAGGGTCAATTAAGGATCCCAATGCATGGTAGTAGCTGAATCTTAAATCACACATACAGATCTCAGTTCTTAGGGACAATCTCAATGAAACAACCCACCATGTACTCCTACATGGCCTCTCATCGATACCTTTACCAAAACATGTTCAACACATCCCTCATATTACCGACATAAGCATTTCACTCTAGCCCATCACCCAGATGAACCAGACCTGACACAACTCTAAGCATAGCAGGCATAACAAGGTAGGAATCACATACATGGCTCAATCAACTCCTACACATGCTAGTGGGTTTCATCTAGTTACTGTGGCAATGACAGGTCATGCAGAGGATAAGGGTTCAACTACCGTAGCACACAGCAGTTTGAATCGCGTTGTCTTAATGCAGTAAACAAGAGCAGAAGCGAGAACATGGGTTTGTATCGGAATGATCAATGGGTTGCTTGCCTGATGGAGTGGTAATGGGATACTGCCCTTCAGTTGGATACTCATGAATATCCTCGGAGGCAGAACCTACCACGAAGAACACATCGGAACACAATCAACACATGACGATATGCAACAATATGATGCATGCTATGACATGGCAATATGAATGTGTCTTGGCCTAATGCAAGCTATAACAGAAAGGAATGTGCTTATTTGAATCAAAGATTCAATTATTAGCTTATTAAACATGGCTTTAATAGTGCATTTCCTTATTCTTCTTAAACAGCAAGGTAAACTTGTTTTGTCATGCATGAAACCATTACAGATGGATAGATTGAATTTTTCTGATCATTTTTCATATATAAATCTTTGCATTTGGAGCTATGGTTGATTTTCTATGATTTTTAGAAGTTTTGACTATTTTTTGGAATTTCCTGAATAAAAGTAAATCTAGAAAATGCATTACTGCATCAGCATTGCATCATGCTGACCTCAGCAGGTCAAAGGCGCCAGCCCAGGTCAAACCTGACTAGTGGGCCCCTTCTGTCAGCCTCTCAGCTAATTAATAGGATTAGATTAAGACTAATTAGCTGTCAGTGGGGCCTGGGCCCATATGTCAGTGACTGATTTAATTAAAATTAGTTAAAACTAATCCTAGATTAGTTAGCAGACCGGCCCCACCTGTCATAGACTAAGGGGGGGTCTACCTGGGCCCACCTAGGAGTCAAACTGGGTCAAACTCGCCGGCGACTCGACGCCGGCGAGGCCCGAGACGGTGGTGCGGCTCGGAAAACGCCCATAGGACACGAGCGAGGCCGTTCTTGGGCTCGTTGGAGAGCTCTTGCAGTCGCGCATCTAGTGGTGGTGGAGGCCGGGCCTACGGTGGCCGGAGACGACGAGGCAAGCTCCAAGGCGGCAGCCGGAGTTCGGCCATGTGCGGGGTGTGGGCTGCGGCGTGCAAACGCGAAAACTAAGGCACTAGCGAGGCACTACGCGATGCGGCAAGCATGTTGCGTAGCACGGGAGGACGAAATGGTCGCCGGAGCGACGCCGGCGACAAGCTCGAGCGGAGACAAGCTTCGGCCATGGTGGAACTATGGCCTAGAGGGTGCAAATGCGTGGGAAAGAAGAGGGGAAAGGCGGCGGAGCTCACAGGGAGGTCGACGAGCAGCTCACTAGGCCCGGGGGCGACCGAAGCGAGGCGAATCAATGAACGGCGTCCGGCGGGTACCGAGGTTGAAGACGGCCCGATGGCGGCGATGCAGGGCCTCTGGTGAAGCGTGGCTTGGTGGGGAGGGCGAGGGCGTCGCGGCGGAGCTTCTGGACATGTCAGAGAGGCGAGGGGGTGACGGAGGGCGCGACTACGGCGGTGAGACGGCGACAGGTGCGTCGGCCATGGTGCGGGAGAGGGTGAGGGAGATGAGGGGAGAGTGAGCAAGGATGAGAGGGGGACGTGGGGGTCGCGTGGCATCCCTGGACGTCTCCGGGGCGTCGGCAGAAGCAGGAGGTGGCGGCCGCGGGCGCCGGCCACGCGCTCCACGTCCTCCTGGCGGGAGGTGGACGACGACTGGCAAGCCAGTCGGCTGGGCCGAGCCAGGTGGCTGGGCTAGCACAGGTAAGGCCCAGGTGGGCTCCCTCTCTCTCTTTTTTGATTTGTTTATGTTTTTTCTATTTAACTGCAGCTGTTGGGCTTTAATTAAAATTCTAAAACATTTCCAAAAATCCTGAAAATAATTGTGGGCTTTGTTTAGAATATTTCCAACAACAAACATTTATTTCCAGAATTATTTAAGCATTTAAATTATTTTATAGCATTTAAATGCCCAAATTCAAATACTTATGATTTAATTCAATGACCTTCTGTTGACCTAGAAAATTGTGCACCAATTTTGCCAGAGGTTCTAACCCAAGACAAAGAGGGTGAACTTTTTAGAAGGGCATTTCAGGTTCATTGAAAATAATTTTAGTAAACCCTAGTTGTTTCCAGGGGGTGTTGGGGGTTTCTGCCTTCCCTATTTCAAATTTAAGAGAAATTTAAACATGACGCACACTCTAATGCTTGAACTAGCTAGGGTGTGACATGGAGCAGATGAAGATTGATTTGAGGCCGGGCAACGCGAAAGCGGCCAAGGTGACTGGGGTCATGCTCCCGAGGGAATTCTTGACGTTGCGCGTTGCTCCACTCCAGGCGCGCACGCGCCCCTTGTGGAAGCTTGGAGGTGAAGAAGACACGGTTCGTCTGAGCCCGGTGGCCCTTCCTACTGATGAGCTGACTGCAATTCTGCGTCTCTTGGTTGGGGACAACCAAGAGTACCCGCCGAGCGCCTTTCTTCCTTTGTTCCATCGCAAGGACTGGGAGCAAGTCGTTGCTTCCATGCCGACATTTGATGTGCGCAGGCTGGTGCCCCCGGTGCTCGCTGGGGCCTCCGTGACGCCGAAGCCCGTGGAGGTGTCTTCTGACAAGTCCCGCGAGGGGGAAGAGGAGGAGGAGGGCTCGGAGGAGATCCCCGAGGGAACGGGGGAGAACTCCCCCTTAAGCAAGGCCGACATCCTTCACGCCCTGCCAGATGACGCCGAGGTCGTCGCCTGCCAGGAGGTGAGGGCTACCCCTCATCCCGACAAGGGGTAGATCATCGCTGGTCTCTCGAGATGCTGCCTCCGACGTGGCACCGCTTGGGGCCGGCTCCGGTCCTTCTGCTGCACCGTCTTCTGCTTCCAGAGCCCGTGTGCCCACTCCTTAGGCCCCGACGCTTTCGGTTTTTAGGCTCACCAAGCGGAGGGTGGACTATGTCATGGTGGATCAAGTAAGTGCTTTGAGCTTCGTCTTGTTTCTGCTTATACTTGATGTTCTCTGATACCTGCCTGGTCGATCAGGCTGGAGTCCTCAGCGAAGAAGAGGAAGGGGGATGCCGCGGCCGTGCCTCCCTCTACGGAGAAGAGAGGCGATGACACCTGCATCTCCCTAGCCCGGTCACCCCCGCGAGGCCAAGAGGAGCATCGGCAGGATGAACCAGCCCCCATGGCCCCACTAGCTTTGGAAGTACCGGCACATGTTTCTGCTGACGACGCCCCGAGGGCTCCGGAGCCCTCGATCTTCCAGGCTCTAGTAACGAAGTTGCCTCCTACTCCCGCTGCCCTCTGGCCCCGAATTCTTCTGCCCCTTTGCAGCCTTTGAGCGTGTCTTCTCGGGGATGGCCAAGCTGCGGGAAGACCTCCTGGGCGCGGACCCGCACCTAGTGGTCGGGCACCTGGAGCTGGCCTCAGGCTGGCTTCACTCCGACTCGGCCGTTCGAGCGTCGCTGAGCCAGGCTGCAGCGGCCTCCGAGAAGGAGAAGCAGGCCGATGCCAGAGCTGCGGCCGACCACGAGGTGGCGCTGAAGGACGCTGAGGCGGCCCGCGACCATTGCCGAGAGCTAGAGGGCAACCTGAAGAGGCTGCACGACGAGCGCGCAGAAGAAGCACGCGACCGCGCAACGAAGGAGGAGGAGATGAAGGCTCGCGAGGATGCCATCAAGGGCCGTGATGCTGAGCTGGGGGAGATGACGAAGGCGTAGGCCGCGGAGCGCAGCCGACTGGAGGAACTGGAGCAGAAGGCGAAGACGAGGGAGGCTGAGCTTAATGCCAAGGCGAAGGTCCTGGCCGAAGACCGCGAGGCCTTCTTGCTTCTTGAGAAGAGGTGCAACGTGGCGCTGAAGTTGATGTACGAGAAGGGCCTAGAGAAGCCGCTGACCACCGACGAGGATGGCCCTGCTCAGCTGCTTCCCCACTTGGTGAAGGTGCTTGAGGAAGTCGTGCAGGGAATCGGCCCTATGGCTGAGGCTGAGGCTCGTATCCTTTCTTCGGCTGTGCTGACGCGTGTCTTCAGCCATCTGTGCCTTCGCGACCCCAGCGCTCGTCTTGACGAGCTTCTGGAGCCTGTAGCTGATGAACATTGTGCGGCCGCCGCCGCAGCCGTGAAAGGTCAGGTGGAGGCCATGCTGAAGAAGTTCTGCGGCTTCGTCCTCACTCCCTCGGCCAGCGATGCCACCGATCCTGCAGATGGAGGTATCCAGGGGTGACCTACGGCTGCTTTCCTGTTTCATTCGTGCAATATGTATCAGGCCTCGTGGAGGCGTTAAACTTTCATTTGATATTGTGAACACAATATGTCTTGTAATATTTGCTTGAGATTTTGCGTTTTTCTTCCTATTTGCTTTGTGTTCTGTGTCGGCAGAGCCCGACCCCGCGCATACCTCAACCACTGTTGGGCCGACCAGAGACGAAGATGGACCAAGGAGTGAGGGGCTACGTGACCAGTTAGGCTCCTGAGTCACGATGCTCAGGAGTCCCCCTTGACGCGCAAACAGCTTATAGGGAGAGTACGCGAGGATAGGTTGATGTTCTATGTCAGTAGAGCCCGGCCCCGCGCATACCTCAACCGCCGTTGGGCCAACCGGAGACCAGGACGGACCAAGGAGTGAGGGGCTACGTGCCCAGTTAGGCTCCTGAGTCGCGATGCCCAGGAGTCCCCCTTGACGTGCAAACAATCTCTATACCTTTGCCCTCGCCGACGCTCGGCTCGGGAGGAGCGTGCGGCGACCAGGTCCAGGAGACCTGGCTGGGTGGCGTACACTTGGGTGTGACCCGAGCGCAGCCCCCGTGCCCAGCCCCCTCGCGCGGCTCTCCTGAGGGGAGGCATTGCGATGAGGCCAGACACTGAGCTCTGGGGCTCCCTGAGGTTGGTACGACTGCGAAGCCGCCCTCAGTTGTTTATCACCAGCACAGACCGTAGTGCTTCCGCTTGTCCACGGGCATAGCCGTTCCTCGGCAGTGTCGGCGGCCAGCGCGGAGCATGGTGCTTCCACTTGTGCGTGGGCGGGGGGCTCCTTGTGCGGAGAGCCCCCAGGGCGTGTACAGCCCCGCCCTGACACGTGGCTTGCACGGCAGGGCTACACGAGGTCTATCTGGGCACTCGTGAGCCAGCGCGGGTGTCACACCCTAGCTGGTTCATGCATTAGAGTGTTGCATCATGTTTAAATTTCTAGAAAACTGAAATGGGGATGACAGAACCCCCAGCACCCCCTGGAACAACTAGGGTTACTAGAAAACTTTTCCAATGAACCTGAAATGCCCTTCTAAAAAGTCCACCCTTTTTGTTTTGGGTTAAAACCTTTGACAAAAATACTGCACATTTTTCTAGGACATCCTAAGTTCATTGGATTAATCCATATAGTATTTGCATTTGGGCATTTAAATGCTATAAAATAATTTAAATGCCCAAATAATTCTGAAAGTAATTTTAGGCTGTTGAGAATATTTTCAAATGTGCCTCTGATTATTTCCAAGGTTTTTCTAAATGAAATAGTATTTTTACTATTCCAAAACACAAGACAGAATAAATAAAAACAGGAAAAGAGAGAGAGAAAGGGACTAACCTGGCCAAATCCCCCAGCCGGCCCACCTGGTGGCCCAGCACTGTGCTGGCCCATGGCCAGTCAGCTGCTTCCTCTCGCTAGGCAGGCAGGCAGGGAGGTGAGCGCCAGTGTGCCTGGGCTCGCCACGGCGCCACCTGCTTGCCGCCCGCGCCCCTGGATGCCTGGACGACCTCCACGTCGTCGCCCCGACCCCGCAGACCTCTCCATTCACCCCCAACGCCTCTCCCTCGCCCTCTCCCACCATGGCCGACGCCTCTGCCACCGCACTGTCGCCGTAGCCGCGCCCTCCGTCATCCTCGCGCCGCGCCGTCATGTCCACGAGCTCCGCCGACATCGACTACGTCGAGCAGGCCGAGCCCCGAGCGCTCGCCCGCTCTAGAACCGCCCCGACCTCGTCTTCCCCAACTCCGTCCACCGGAGATCCGCTTCGCCGTCCCCGCCGCATCAGCTTGCCCCCGACCTCGCTGAGTGCCTCGTCGTGACCCCCGTGAGCTCAGCCATCTCCCCATCCTCTCTGTTTCCTCTTTTGCACTCTGTAGCGACTGCACCATGCTCACCTGCACGCGCCACCGCCCGCGCTCATCGCCGGCAATGCTCCGGTGACCATTTGGTTCCAAGCATGCCCCCAACACGCTCCCCGCATCACGTAGAACCCCCATAGCACCTCACTGCACTCGTTTGCGCACCACAACCTCATCCCCACCTGCACCCGAGCTTCGGCTGCCGCCAAGCTCGTCGCCGGCGCCACTCCGGCCACTCCCTGGCCGTGCCACCTCCCTGGTTGGATGCGGATGAGCGTCCACGTCCCGTATTTGTGCTCCGCGCGCCGAACAGCGCCTTGTTGGTGAAACATGCGCCGCTCCGCCGCGTCTGGCCTCGCCGGCGGCTAAACGCCGGCGAGTTTGACCCTGTTTGACCCCGTGTGGGCCCAGGTTGACCTCCCCTGAGTTGCTGACGTGTGGGCCATGCCCCTGTCTAATCAGAATTAGTTTATTTAACACTAATTATTTTAGTTAACAGTTTGACTCACTGACATGTGGGCCCAGGGCCTAACTAACCTAGTTTAGTGCTAACGAAACACTAACTAACTCTGTTAGTTAGTTGTGACACTAACAGATGGGGCCCACCAGTAAGGTTTGACCTGGGCTGGGGCCTTTGACCCGCTGATGTCACACTGATGCCAGGCTAATGCAGTAAATCCTTTTCTGGATTTATTCTTATATAGGAAATTCCAGAAAATAACCAAAACTTCTAAAATTCATAACTTTTAATCTATAACTCCAAATGCAAAGATTTATATATGAAATTTGATCAGAAAAATTCAATCTTTCCATCTGTAATGGTTTCATGCATGACAAAACACTTTAACCTTGCTGTTTAGGTGAAACAAGATAATACACTTATAATGCTTAATAACATAAGCTTCCATTTGAATCTTTGATTCAAATGGACCCAATTCAACTTGTTTCACATTGCATTAGGTAGGACACCTCATTTTGCCATGTCATAGCATGCATCATATTCTTGCATATTACCATGTGATGATTGTATTCTGTTGTGTCTTTCGTGGTAGGTTCTGCCTCCAAGGATATCTTCGAGTATCCAACTGAAGGGCAGTACCCTACTACTACTCCATCAGGCAAGCAGCCCCATTGATCATATCGATACAATCCCATGTTCTCGCTTCTGCTCTCACTTACTGCATTAAGACAACAACGTTTCAAACTGCTGTGTGCTGCGGTAGTTGAACCCTTATCCTCTGCATGACCTGTCATTGCCACAGTAACTAGACGAAACCCACTAGCATGTGTAGGAGTTGATTGAGCCATGTATGTGTTTCCTACCTTGCTATGCCTGCTATGCTTAGAGTTGTGTCAGGTCTGGTTCATCTGGGTGATGGGCTAGAGTGAAATGATTATGTCGGTAATGTGAGGGATGTGTTGAACATGTTTTGGTAAAGGTATCGATGAGAGGCCATGTAGGAATACATGGTGGGTTGTTTCATTGAGGCCGTCCATAAGAACTGAGATCTGTATGCGTGATTTAAGATTCAGCTACTACCACACATTGGGCCCTGAAATATGACCCCGCTCGACTTACTGACCCTCTCGTCCTTTGTCCAGGAGTTGCAACTAGTTTCTGGTGTTTGTAGGTTATGTGTTGGCGACCGTGCGTAGCGCTGACCCTAGGGGTGGGCTATGATGCGGTAGATACACCATGGCACGGTGTATCGAGTCGCCCGTTTGGTGTCTCGGGAACCCTGCACACATCGTTTGGGGCCGTTGAGGACACCCCAGCCGGATTTCCTTGCGGATGGAACCCGAATAGGCGATAAACCTGGACTAGAGACTTGTGTCGTTAGTCAGGTCGTGGTCTACACCCACGTTGGCTTTCGCTTGAAGTCTGCCGAGCACATGTCGTGTGTAGACGCTAAGTGGTGGAAACATGTGTGACGGAGTACACCCCTGCAGGGTATAAAACTATTCGAATAGCCGCGTCCGTGGTAAAGGACTACTTGGTTGCCTATACAGTTCATAGACAAGTTAATGGTTACTACTAAAAGACTCGAGATAAGTGTGAGTACCGAGGATGGCCCTCTCGTAGGATGACGAGGGAGGATCCCCGGTGGAGTATTGTGTTGGTGATTAGTGGACTCGTGTGCGGAAACTATTTTACAGTGGTGTCTCGTAGGATAGCTTAGCCAAGAGTCAAAGCTGGCTTGCTGCAATAACTCCACCACCTTCTTGAGAATGAGCATGTATAGTAGGTTCTGTTGTAAGACTTGTTGAGTACCTTTGTACTCATGTTGCCTTAATTACTATTTTCAGACAACAACACCGCCCCCTCCGATGGGTTTTATGTAGACCTCGATGTCGATGAGTAACTTGCCACCCAGGTGGTGATTCTGGCCATGGAGGGCCCTATGTAGATAGTCAGGCTTCGACAAACCTTCTTTCTTTCTAGTGTCTGTACTCAGACTATTTGCTTCTGCATGTGCTTGTATGCTTGCATGACTTGAGTGTCGGGTCATGTGACCCCTACCTGTATGAACATGTTATGTATGGCTCTCCGGAGCCTTTAAATAAAGTACTTGAGTTATAGAGTTTTGTTGTGATGCCATGTTGTATTTGCACATATCGAGCATATTGTGTGTATGATTGAAATGCTTGGTATGTGTGGGATCTGACAATCTAGTTGTTTATCCTTGGCAGCCTCTCTTATGGGGAAATGTAGTCTAGTGCTCCTTGAGCCATAGTAGTCCGCTACAACCCAGTTCACCGAAGTCCTGCTAGCCCAGCACTACTGCTCAGGATACTTGACTGGCCGGCATGTGTTTCACTTCATTCCTATGTCTGTCCCTTCGGGGAAATGTCACACGGTGACATCCAGAGTCCTGCCTAGCCTGCTACAGCCCGGGTTCCCCGGAGTCCTGTTAGCCCAGTGCTACAGCCCGGATTCACTCGCTGATGACCGACATGCTCGATGTGATTCATGTATGCCTGTCCCCATAGGTGAGTGCCGCTTTGGATTCACGACTAGCCATGTCGGCCCGGGTTCCCTGTCATATGGATGCTAGCGACACTATCATATATGTGAGCCAAAAGGCGCAAACAGTCCTGGGCCATGGTAAGGCGACACCCATGGGGATACCGTGCGTGAGACCACAAAGTGATATGAGGTGTTACCGGCTAGATTGATGTGACTTGGAATCGGGGTCCTGACAGCGCGACTCATGAGGCCCTACCTCAAGGCGGGTTGCGCCTGGTCTTGGTTCTTGTTTGCGGTGCTGGACCTGCGAGGTGGTCAGACAACCTGCACCGAACGAATCTCCTGAGGGTATCACGTGAGAACGCCAAGCATCAACGGCCCCAGGAGGTGACGTAAACGGGGCCGGCCCGCCAGACAAAGCTCAGCCGTTGGATTTATTGACGCTGTAGGGACGGACCCAAACACAGGCGCCGTGCTCAATTTACTCACGTGAAGGGTCCAGAAGAAAGACGGCCGGCGCGCGGTCCCCTTGATGGGTGGTGATCGAGCGAGTAGTAATCATAGATAGATCGAACATGAGAGTAGCAGGTTTAAGCAAGTGCATGAGAAGGGATCCCACAATAGCCAAATTTGAAGGGAGACAACTAGTACAAGCTATCCTGACAAAAGTGGTCTTCGCCTACCAAAGGCTCTGGTGGTGACGCTGTCTTGGGCTCCGTGGTAACCTCTGTCCTGCCGTCCTTCTGGTCTTGGTCTTGTTGCACCAATATGGAATCCTTTGCATGATGCCTCGGTACTCCGCGCCTGCGCTTGCCCCCTTGGGACCAAAGAGGAAACAAGGACACTACGCGCGCTGGCGCCTGCCTGGTCTCAATCGTCATGGCTCATGTCATGAGGACCTCATGAGGTTTGCCTTTCCTTGATCTCTCCGCCCCTCGCGAGCCTGCCTGGCAAGGCCGCTCCTAAGGAGGTCTTGCGTCTTCCGCCTCGCGAGGCTTGGCCCCTCGCGAGGGTCTTGAATGCCTTGTTGGTGAAGTCGGGCCGTATAGACCTGCCAGCCCAGCCATGCTGTGGGCCGCAGGCAGGCAAGTCTGGGGACCCCCGTTCCCAGGACGTCGACAATTACGACAGGCAGTGATGTGGTTCAAGCCTTCAGGTTGATAGGTAATTGGGCTGTTGCGTCGAAAGGGTGGAGTATTGGTGTCTTCGGATCATTGGTCGATGAAGCGGGGCTGCAAATTATGATGTTGTTGGATCATCTCTTCGAATGACTTTGTTGTCTTTGCTGCTTGTTCTGGATGGGTAGTTCTTTCTTTTGTTATGCATATTCCTTGGCATTTGGTCATCCTTGTCTATGTCACTCTTACTATGTAATAGTGGCCTCTGTTTAGAATGTCATTCTCGTCTGGATCACGAGAGTCTGAGCGCTGCAGATGGGTGTGTTTTGGTGGTGTAGCAAGACTTCTTATGAACTATCATGTCTTGTTGTTCATGTCAGTAGTAGTCACTAAGTCAGTGTTTGCATGTTGTATATATTGTTGTTTCAAACTATTTATTGTCTCGAACTACTGGTGGGCTAAATGAGGGCATCACCATTCTCCAGTGTTCAGAGTGTATCTCCTTTTTTTCAAGTTATATAATTTGAGCTCAGTGTCTTTTCGATGATGTACACTTGTTTGGGCCAGTGAGGTGTCATTGAATATGGGCCGAGTAGTAAGGCAATGCCAAACAGGTCAATTATGACTCTCAGGCCGGGCTCTCAAAAGATCCTAAAAAAGGTCGGGCTCTCCAAAGAAGAAAGAATAAGGACTCTTAGGCCGACATGTGGGCGCCACCGGTGTTTTCGTGCACTTGCGCGCTGAGAGCATATTGGCGCGTGTTCGAAATTCATGCTACCTTTTCGCCCCCAATCTCCCGCCCCTCCCCCACCTCTGGAATCTCGATTCCTACTCAAGTTCCCCCAAATCCCCTTCATGTACTCCCTGTACTCAAGTGCACTATCATGTCGCTGGTCAACGCGGATCTCTGAGCCAGAGATCCTGAGGTCTGTCCTGCCTTCGGTCGCTGCGTGCTGTTGCTCAATAGTGGCATGGCGGTGCTTGACGACCAGTTTGCCGGCAAAGTGCTGATGGTAACCATCAACAATGACCGGCCTCCCGTCTCACCAGACGACCTTGCCAAATCTCTTGGCATTGCACATGGCATCCAAATAAGTGACTTGCTCGTCGAAGTTTTTCTGCCACCGGCTGATTTCTTCGTCAGGTTCCGGACAACTTTCGATTGCGGTCGTGTGTTCGAATCTTCCCGGTGTTTGTTCTGCGATGGCGCACTGGTGATCTTTGATCGGTGGCACCCAGGATGGGGCTCGGTGCCCTCTGAGCTTGCGTTTTGTAACAAAGCTTGCCTTCCACGGCATGCCTCGACGTGCTTTGAACATCGAGTCCATGAATGAGCTTATCAACGACCTTGGAGGTGACCTCTTAAGTATGTTTGTTCTTCTAGACAGCTGGGCTCTGATGATTATGGAATGGATGAAGAAGCCGTCCACCATCCCGAAGGTGATTGGTGTTGAGATACCAGTGCAGGAACCGGGGTTGTACTATTCGTTGCCACCAAGGCCGCTGCGGACCACGTTAGGGATGTACCTGTATCGAGTGTTCGTGCATGTCGAAGAAGTGGTCAATCCATCAATCGAAGTCCTGCCGCCGCCGCTGGTGCTAGGGTTCGTCGACGACATCCATTACATGAGTCAACGTCAGACTTTCCCCGTGTTGCTCGGAACAATGGATGGAACATGGACTACTCCATTGCGCGGCAGAGGCCACAACTTCTTTGGGAGAAGAGGCAGGGCTGGCTGCCTGGATGTGCTCTAATTTGAGGTAACAACTGAATCTTGTCAGATACTAGTTAAATCCGAGATGCGGGTGTGAAGCACTGATGTGCCAGTACATTTGATTGTGACCTGTTCTGATTTTGTACCTGAACTTTTTTTAGAAAGGGTTGTACGTTAACTTAATGTGCTAGCAGAACTTATTGTGTTGTCTGTCTGTTTTCTTTGCACAACATTCAAGATATTTCCCCGTCATTGATAAAGACAATGAACCGTTATGTATGAGTTCGTTGGTTTCAACATAGCCCTACCTCTAGCGATCCACTGCTTCCATCCTGATTGTGCCGCCTGCGTGGAATTTTTGTATGCAAGTTCAGTGTGCTATGATGTTCTATATGATTGTGTCAACTATATAAGTTTTTACTGAGCATCAGCAATGCATATGGTTGAAAGATGTATTTACGAGCATCGACTGATGGGTCTCTCTCTCTCACACACACACACACACACGCACAAGTGGGACCCGTTGAATTATTTCTTTGCTCATGACAGCTTTTAATTAGGTTCCACTATAATCTAACTTTTTTCTTAAGTTATTAATAGAGCTCAGTGACTTCAAAAAGTTGTACACAAGCCTTGTTTGGGCCTTTCCAGCGTCGCTGAATGTGGGCTGAGTAGCCATGTGAGGTTGTACTTTACTACACAGGCCTTTTTTTCAACATCAGCAATGCAACTGGGCCTACAGTTGTACACATATCCGGGTCAACTTCTCCGCCCCTCTAGGTTGGAAACTTTCCTAGGAGGTATGCATTAGGCTTAACAAGAAAATGGACTTTAAGAAATAATAAATGGGATGTAACTATAATAACTCGGCAGTAACTATAAAAAATGCACCAAACGCGTAATTAGTTTTAAAAAATATTATTATTGGAATTTGAAAATTTAAATTTCATTACTTGTTGCGCGCGCAATATTTCGTTGGATTTTAACGTAATACAACTTTACTTTGAAATTATATTTAATCTGACTAGAAATTTTGGATAAAAATATTTCGGATCCCATAAAAATGTGAGAATTTTTTTTGAATTCTGTTTTTGAGCGATTGGTTGAAATTATTAATCTTTTTTTTGAGGAATGGTTGAAATTATTAATCGTTGTCCTAGCTAGAAATGGGTTGTACTTTTAACAAACTGTAAATGGGTTGTAGTAAATTTTACTAGAATTAAAAAATGGGTTGTACATTCTTACAAATTGCAAATGGGCTATATGTTCTCTGCCACACACTTGTGGGAATCCTAAGTTGACGCGTCCCCTAAAAAAATTAAGTTGACGCATATGCAAGGATTTGTCAACAACACACGGTTCTGGAAGCTGTGGCCGTTGGATGTCCATACAATGGATGTCGTGCTTTTTCTTCAATCTCGGATATTCTTGCTTCAGCCGCCCAAAAAATGATTCCTCCCCCTGACTTCTGGGGCGCACCGTTTCGGAGGCTGTCCTGTGGGCCTACTAAGTTGACGTGTACCAAGGGCTTTGTCAACATAGTCAATATAAACGATTCCAGCTGCAGTGACCGTATGATGTGCATCCAACGGCCATACTGCTTCTTCAACCTCTGGTCTTCTTGCTCCAGCCGCCCAAAGAAGCACCGGTCGTGCCACATGCTCCTGCCTCCCGTGGCCGGTTGTGATGCCGCGGAGGCCTCACCACCCCCTACTACTCCCACCGCTGGCCAGGCCATCCCTCTACTCACCCACACCCCCTGTTATTCTGCGGCAACGGCAGCCTCACACTGAAGTGAACCCTCATGCTCCTCTACGTGTGGGCATCCACTGCCGCGCCTTCCCCGGCTCCGCGTCATCCCCATCCTAGGCCTCGCCGTCGTACATCGCCCTGGTGCTCTCGGCGTGGCGTGGTCAACATGGTCAAGGAACGGCTTGCATCGGACGTGGACTGTATGTGGAGAGGCTGACAGCTGGGTCCACGGCCGCAGCAAGGAAGTGCCTCCTTATTACATGGAAAATAATGATCCCTCCACCTGACAGCAGGGACCCACCGGACGGGCAACCGTATTTCGCGAAAAAAATGTTTCCCCCCTGAATGCTGGGACCTACCAGCTACATCTTCACACGCGAGGAAGTGCGTCCGTGTCAGGACCCCGACTCAATGCCACATAGATCTAGCATGTAACACTTCATATCACTTTGCGGCCTCACGCACGGTATTCCCACGGGTGTCGCCTTACCTTTACCCGGGACCGTTTGCGCCTTTTGGCACACGTATATGACAGCGTCGCTAGCATCCATATGATAAGGAGCCCGGGCTGACATGGCTAGTCGTAAACCCAAAGTAGCACAGACTTACAGGGACAGGCATCCATGACCCAGCATCGAACGTGTCGGTCATCAGCGAGTGAATCCAGGCTGTAGCACTGGGCTAGCAGGACTCCGGTGAACCGGGCTGTAGCGGGCTAACAGGACTCCGGTATTCATCGCGTGACATTTCCCCGAAGGGACAGACACAGGAACGAAGAAGGACACATGCCGGCCAGCCTAAGTGTTCCGGAGCAGTAGCAAGCTACCATGGCTCGGTGGAAACACTAGGAGACATTTCCCGGTAAGAGAGGCTACTAAAGATAAACAACTAGATGGTCAGATCCCACACATACCAAGCATTTCAATAGCATACACACAATATGCTCGATATGTGCAAATACAACATGGCATCACAACATGACTCTACGACTCAAGTAATTTATTCAATAGGCTCCGAGGAGCGAGATAATACAATCATGGGTCTCATGACCCAACAATCAGAGCATACAAGTCAAAGCACAAGCGGAAGCTATCATGTCTGAGTACAGACATCTATAAATGAAAAAGGCTGAGAAGCCTGACTATCGATCAGATCCTGCCGAGGGCACAAGATCGCAGCTGAGGTATCAAGCTAAACGTCGAAGTCCAAGCGGAACTACTAGTGAGACTGAAGTCTCTCTGCAAAAACATAGAATAGGCAAACGTGAGTACAAATGTACCCAGCAAGACTTACATCAGATCTATCTACACATGCATCATTATCAACAAAGGGGGTGGTGGAGTTTGACTGCAGCAAGCCAGCTTTGACTCGGTGGCTATCCTAAACTACGACTGCAAGCGACTCTTTTGAGGTGGCGCACACGAGTCCACATACTCACCAACCAATACACCACTATGGATCCGCTCCCGTCTCCCTACGAGAACGCCATCCATAGCACTCACGCTTATCTTGCGTATTTTAGAGTATCCACTTTCACTTGTCTATGAACTGATATAAGCAACCCAGAAGTCCTTTTCCGCGGACACGGCTATTCGAATAGATGATGTTAACCCTGCAGGGGTGTACTTCTTCACACACGCTCTCACCACTTACCGCCGTTTACACGACATGTACTCGGCAACCTTCAAGCGGAAGCCCAACGTGGGTGTCGGCCACGGCCTGCCTAAACACTCTAGTCCAGGTTTATCGCCTATTCGGGTTCCATCCATGAGGAGATCCGGCCGGAGTTTCGCTCACAGCCCCAAACGATGTGAACAGGGTTCCCGAGACACCAAACGGGCGCCCGGTACACCGTGCCACATGCCTACCGCATCACAGCCCACCCCTACGGTCAGCGCTGCCCACGGCCTCCAGCATACTACAAACACCAGAAACTACTTGCAACTCCTGGACAGAGGACAAGGGTGATCAAGAAGCCGAGAGGGTCCATTGGTTTCGGGCCCAATGCGTGGTAGTAGCTGAATCATGGATCACAAACACAGAACTCAGTTCCTGAGGACGGCTGCAATGAGACAACCCACCATGTACTCCTACATGGCCTCTCACCGCTACCTTTACCAAATCGTGTTCACACACTTAGCTCACACACAGTAGGACATGTTCACACACCTCTGATTCATCCCCGATGAATCAGACCTGACTCAACTCTAAGCAGTAGCAGGCATGACAAACAAACATGAATGAGTAGGCACAACAGGGCTCAAACAACTCCTACTCATGCTAGTGGGTTTCATCTATTTACTGTGGAATGACAGGTCATGCAAAGGATAAAGAGGTTCAGCTACCGCAGCAAGTAACAGATGAATCGATGTTGTCCTAATGCAGTAAAAGAGAGCAGGAGCGAGAGAGTAGGATTGTATCGGAATGAACAAGGGGGTTATGCTTGCCTGGCACTTCTGAAGATAACATTGAGTCTTCATCAGTGTCAACGATCACATCATCGGTATCACGTCTATCGAGAGGGGACAAATACCGGCAATACAGAAAGGAACACAATCAATGCAATGCACAATATGATGCATGCTCATGACATGGCAATATGAATGTGTTTTGAGCTAATGCAACTAGCAACAGATTAAATGAAGTTGGTTTGAATATAAGATTCAAATTCAAACTCCATATGTGATTATTCAAATGCCATTTAGTTGATTTGTGCTAAACAGCACCTATAAGTTGTTCTAACATGCATGAAAATGGTACAGATGGATTCCTTGAATTTTTCTGATAATTTTTCATATATAAATTATTTAATTTGGAGTTACGGTTAATTTTCTGTGATTTATTGAAGTTTAGGGCATTTCTGAAATTTCCTGAATATTTAGAATTAAAATAATTCCAGAAAATGAATTATGGCGTCAGCACCATGTCACTGTGACGTCAGCAGTCAACTGGGCTGGCTCGGGTCAAACCTGACGTGTGGGGGCCACACGTCAGTGACACAGTGCTGGCTGGAGTCACAGACATGTGGGGCCGGTCAAAGGCCACGTCAGCGAGGTCAACGCCGACGCGTGGGGCCACTGCAATTAGATTAAACTTAATCTATTTTAGGTTAGCCGGTTAGTTAGGCCATGGGGCCCGGCTGTCAGAGGCTCTGGGGTTAGTTAGTGGGGTCATTAGCGCTAATGACGACGCCACGTCAGATACGCCGGCGATGAGTCGCCGGTGACCACAGAACACGGCGGGGCACGCCGGACTTGCGCTAGAGGCGTCAGTTTGGCGCGCTGAGGGCACCAGGGGATGGCCCTTGCTCCCGCGCATCCAGAGGACCGAGTGGGAGGTCGTGGGGTCGACGGAGCTCGTCGGAACGGAGCTCGCGGCGGCGCCGGAGTTCGGACCTCGGCGAAAACGGCGTTGTGGAGCACGGGCGAGTGAGGTAAGGCACTGCGCAGCCTCCTGGAGTCACCACGAGCTCGGTGAGATGCACGGGCGCGACCCGTTCGAGCTCAGGCCACGGCGGCGACACGGTCAGCGGCGGCCGGAGTTCGGCCGCGACGGGGCTATGGCCTAGAGCTCGCAAACGCGAGGGGAGAGAGAGGGGTTCTGCACGGAGGCTCACCGCGGAGCTGTAGGGGGGTCAGTGGGCTCGGGGGCGCGCCGGAGTGGCCGAATTCGACGGAGAACGGCGCCGGGGCCGAAGCTTGGGGATGATGACGATGGCGGCTGCTCGGGGCCCTTCCGGTCACGTGGCTCGGTGAGGGGGGTGGCGACGAGGTGCAGGAGCTCGGGAGCACGTCGGAGAGGGGAGGGGGTGGCCGTGGTCATGGCTACGGCGAGCGGCGCTCCCAGGTGCGTTCGGGGATCACAGGAAGAGAGGGAAAGAGAGAGCCAGGGGAGGGGGAGCGGTCCAGAGGGAGTGAGAAGGGCCAGGGGCTGCGTGGCGTTGCGGACGGAGTCCAGGGCGACGAGAGGAAGCAGGAGGTGGCCGAGGCAGCGTCGGCGCTCGCCACCGAGCTGCTTCGGTGCGAGGGGAGGAAGAAGACAAGGGGGAGGAGGTGGGCTGGGCCTGCGCAGGTGGGCTGCACAGTGTTGGGCTGTGGGTGGCTGCTAGGTAAGGTCCAGGTAATTTCTGTGTTATATTTTTCTGTTCTGTTTTGTTTTTATTTAATTCTTTTGCCACTGTTTTGAATTTAAAAATAATTCAAACAATGCCAAAAACTCCACTGAATATTTTATATTGCTAGATGGACTTTTCCAAAAGCTTATAAAATATTTCAGGGATATTTGAAATTATATTCTAATTATATGAATATAATTCAAATTCAAATAGCTAATGATTTAAATTCAAAGTCCCAAAAATAAATCCTTAAAAATGTTCAATATTTTGGTTGGGACCAGAACCCTTACCAAAAATTATCAAACATTTAAGAGGAGCATTTTGGAGCAATGAATGAGATTTCTAGGGTTTTTGCCCCTCTTTTATTTAGGGTTTTGAGGCTTCCAATATTCCTTAATTCAAATTTCATTTGAATTTAAACATGATGCAGCAACCAAGCTAGTCCAAGACCAGGGTAAAGCTAGGGATGTGACAGTCCGATAAAAAACCGATTCGCCCCCCTAACTGCTGGGACCCACCAGCTACATGTTCGCACGCAAGGCAGTGCCTGACAGTCGGGACCCACCTGGTCGAAGCGTACGTAGCATTGTCATTCTGGTCGCGAACGTGTACGTACATACTGGTCAATGTAGAGGCACGCACATGTCGTAGTAGAGGCGCGCACGTAGCTTGTACACGTACGTACAGCGGCCAGTGTGCAAGAAAGAAAATACGGCCACGTACATACATACGGGTGGGGTCTCGAACGCCTACTCGCACATACGTACGGTCAGGGCTCGTGTACATGGATGGGTTGGAACGGAGAAACAACGTCGTCGTCGCCTGCAAAAAAACAACAGTGTTGTCGTCGTGTTCATGGGGGAGGCAACGGAATGTGTCGTGTTCATCGGGAGGCAATTGAACGCGTGGGAGCCAACCGGATTGGACGGAACAATCGATGGAAACGAGGCCTGGCGTACCGCATAACGGAGGAAACGGCCTTGTGTTCGACCAGCCACGTTCGAAACGGGATCCTGTTCATCAGGAGGGGTCTGGCGTACCACAAAACGGAGGAAACGGACTTGTGTTGGACCTCCTACGGTCAAAACGGGGTCCTATTGATCGGGAGGGGTGTGGCGTACCACAAAACGGAGGAAACAGACTTGTGTTGGAGCGCTAGGTCGAAACAAGGGTCCTTTTCATCAGGAGGGGTGTCGCATACCGCAAAACGGGACTCCACGGGATACTGTTCATCTCCACCGTCGACCCGCTCCAGCCTCCACGGGCTACTGTTCATCCACCGTCGACCTCCTCCAGCCTCCACCTGCGACTGTTCATCCACGGGCTCCTATTCATCCAGCCTCCACCGCACGTTACTCCACCGGCTACTGCTCAACCAACCCTCTCCACGGGCTACTGATCATCCAACCCTCCACCATCTACTGTTCATACAACCCTCCACGGGGCCGTCCTGTTCATCCAGCCCTCCACGGGGTCCTGTTCATCCAGCCCCAACCGGCTCAATCGATCGGGGTCCTGTTCATCTGGAGGCAACACCACGGGGTCCTATTCATCCACCCCCACCGGGAACTGTTCATCCAACCCCCCCAGCAACACTCACTGTTCATCCAGAGGCAATATCGATCAGCTTCAGTTAGCAGTAGTAGCGAAGGAATCACTCGGGTTCAGTAACGTAGCTTGTGCAATCGCTCGGGTTCAGTTAGAGCCCAACGCCTCGCACACACGTGCATACGTGTATGAGAGAAACGCGCATCGCTCGGCCCCCAACCACCGACCGTAACCGGGAACTCCTCAAAATTTTCCTCGCCCTCGCTTCTACCACTGTTTTTTCCATCATGGACGGCTCAAAGAATGTCATGCAGCTGCATCTCCGGCCCGCCCAGGATGAAAAGCCCATTTTCTGTCATGATTTTTGTCATAGAAGTAGGAGCACACCACTTCTATGATGATACCGGGTTTTGTCACAATTATCGTCATAGAAGTGTCATAAGTATGACAGAAAGCATTTTTGTTCGGCCCAAAATGTCACGGATGTGTCTTTTTCTGTAGTGATATCATTTTTTGGGACTAACCTATTAACCTAGTGCCCAATGCCAATTGTTGTTTTTTTTGCTTTTTTGGCTTTTTAGAAAATCAGTACCAAACGGAATCCAAACGCTACAGAACTTTTTGATGATTTTTTTTCTGGACCAGAAGGAACGTTAGAAGCTTTGGGAGAATACCTAAAGTGCCACAAGGCAGCGACAAGCCTACCAGGCGAGCCTCAGGTGGGGCAGGTTTGTGGGACCCTTGTGGCACTTCTTGACCTAATTCCAGCGCTATAAATTCCCAATTATTCCCAATAGACCAGAGAGCCACCCGAAAGACGACTTTTTCTACCACCGCAAGTTTCTGTTCCTTCATGGTCCCATCTGGAGGCCTTCTTTGGTACTCTGCCCGAGGGGGAACCGACCATGGAGGGCTTCTACATCATCCTTAGTACCCTTCCGATGATGTGTGAGTACTTTACCACATACCTACGGGTCCATAGATAGTATCTGGATGGCTTCTTCTCTCTCTTTGATCTTCAATACAATGTTCTCCTCGATGTTTTTGGAGTTCTATTCAATGCAATCTTCTTTTATGGTGTGTTTGTTGGGATCCGATGAATTGTTAGCTTATGATCAGATTATTCATGAATATTATTTGAGTCTTTTATGAATTCTTATATGCATGATTATTATAGCTTTGTATTTGTCTTCAATCTATTGATTTGGTTTGGCCAACTAGATTGATTTATCTTGCAATGGGAGAGGTGCTTTGTGATGGGTTTGATCTTGTGGTGCTTAATCCCTGTGATAGAAGAGGACATGACACATATTTGTATCATTGCCATTAAGGATTAAACGATGGGGTTTATTCATATTGATTGAGTTTACTTTGTCTACATCATGTCATCTTGTTTAAGGTGTTACTTCATTCTTTATGAACTTAATACTCTAGATGCATGCTAGATTGCAGTCGATGTGTGGAGTAACAGTAGTAGATGCATGCAGGAGTCGGTCTACTTGTCTTGGACGTGATGCCTATATATATGATCATTGCCTTGAATATCGTCATAACTATGCGCTTTTCTATCAATTGCCCAACAGTAATTTGTTTACCCACCATATACTATGTTCAAGAGAGAAGCCTCTAGTGAAAACTATGGCCCCAAGTATATCTTTATCATATATTAAAATCCAAAAATACCTTGCTGCAATTTATTTACCTTTATTTTTATTTTGTATTTTTATTTATCTATCTACCATTATTAGACTTGATCCTTTCAAGTAACCTCCAAGGGATTGACAACCCCTTGCTTGCGTTGGGTGCAAGTATTTGTTCTTTTGTGTGTAGGTGTTGTTCATGAGGTCTTGTGTGGTTCTCCTACTAGATTGATAAACTTTGTTCTTAATTGAGGGAAATACTCATCTCTATTGTACTACATCCTCCTCTCTTCTTCGAGGAAATCCCAACATAGCTCACAAGTAGCACATCACTGACCACGAGCTGGTGAAGAAATTGCTGAGATCCCTTGACAGTTCCTTTGACTCCTTTTCCCCCATGATTCAAGAGGATTCTGATTATAAGTCACTTGATCCGGCTAATATTCTTGAAAGGCTCAATAATCATGATTTTTAGCAAGCTGAGAATAGAGATATGTATGGCCCCAGCTATGGATGACCCCGCGCTCTGAAGGCAGAAGCAAAAGCCAAGGCAACTTCTTCATCTAAAGAAGAAGAATCTAAATGCAGTATTGACGGCGCTGAAGAAATTGGTCATGAACTGGCTATGCTTGTGAGGAAGTTCCAAAAGTTTTCCAAGAGGAATCACTTTGGAAAGTCTTCAAAGTATGACTCGAAGAACACTAGAGAAGCTTCTTCTTGAGACTACAACAAGAGAACCTGCCACAAATGCAAGAAGCCAGGCCACTACATCGCCGACTGACCGCTCTAGCGAAAGGGCTCAAAGAAGAAGAAGTCTAGCAAAGATGATGAATCTGATGACAAGAAGAAGAAATCATCAAAATCTTCATCACACAAGAAAAGCGGTTCTGGCAGAGCTCGTGCATTCATTGGGAAGGAAATGGATTCTGAGGAAGAATATGATCAAAAGGAAGCTGATGAATCTAAGGAAGAGTCAGACTCTAGTGTGGCAAGTCTAGCTCTTGCTACTGAGTTTGTCAGGAAGTCCATCTTCAACCCTGAAGACAATGGTAACTCCACCAATAATGAGGACTATGTTGATGACTACACTCCCACCTATTGCTTCATGGCAATAGGTGCAAAGGTAACCTCACGAGAAGCTTACTTTAACACTTCAAGTGACGGCTGCTACTTGTGAGCTGCGTTGGGATTTCCCCAAAGACTAGAGGATGATGCAGTACAATAGAGATAAGTATTTCCCTCGATTAGAAACCAAGGTTATCAATCCAGTAGGAGAATCACACAACAACTCGTTAGGAGTACCTACACACAAAATAACAAATACTTGCACCCAACGCAAATAAGGGGTTGTCAATCCCTTGCTGGTTAATTTCAAGGATCAAATCTCGTAGTGATAGATAGATAAATAAAACACAAATAAAATAACGTGATAAAAAGTGCATCAATATATTTTTGGATTTTAATATTTGATTTAGATAGAACCGAGGGTCATAGTTTTCACTAGAGGCTTCTCTTTAAAATAGCATACGGTGGGTAAACAAATTTATGTTGGGAAATTGATAGAAAAGCGAAAAATCATGACGATATCTAAGACAATGATCATGTATATAGGCATCACGTCCAAGACAAGTAGACCGACTCATGCCTGCATCTACTACTATCACTCCTCACATCGACCGCTATCTAGCATGCATCTAGAGTATTAAGTTCATAAAGAACGGAGTAACGCCTTAAGCAAGATGACATGATGTAGACAAAGTAAATTCAATTAATATGAATAAACCCCATATTTTTATCCTTAATGGCAACGATACAAATACTTGTCATATCCCTTTCCGTCAATGGGATTGAGCATCACAAGCTCGAACCCATCACAAAGCACCTCTCCTATTGCAAGAAAAATCAATCTAGTTGCCCAAACCAAATCAATAGATCAGAGAGAAATACAAAGCTATAATAATCATGCATAAAAGAGCTCAGGGAAGACTCAAACAATATTCATAGATAATCTAATCATAAACTCATAATTCATCGGATCCCAACAAACACACCGCAAAAAGTGATTACATCAGATAGATCTCCAAGAACATCAAGGAGAACATTGTATTGAAGATCAAAGAGAGAGAAGAAGCCATATAGCTACTAACTCTGTACTCATAGGTCTGTGGTAAACTACTCACACATCATCAGAAGGACACCAAGGTTGATGTAGAGCCCCACCATGGTTGATTCGCCCTTTGGCAGACTGCCAGAAAAGGCCCCGGATGGGATCTCTCGAGAATAGAAGCTTGTGGCAGCGGAAAAAGTATTTTGGGTGGCTCCCTGTTGGTTTCTCGATTTTAGAGAATTTATAGAGGAGGAATTAGGTCAAATAGCTGAACATGGCCCCCACAAGCCACCAAGGCGTGCCTACCCCCTAGGCGCGCCTGGTGCCTTGTGGGCTACTCCTTCATCTTCTAGCCCTCTCCCAAAGCTTCTAGGGTCTCTTTTGTCCAAAGATAATAATCTCCAAAAAGGTTCGTGGCATTGGGACTTTGTTTGGTACTGATATTCTGGAAAACCAAAACCAGGCAAAACACAACAACTGGCACTTTTCACTAAGTTAATAGGTTAGTCCTAAAAAATGATATGTAATTGCATATAAAACATCCAAGATTGATATTATAATAGCATGGAACAATCAATAATTATAGATACATTGGAGACGTATCAATGATGACTCTAAGTGTAAAGCAAAACCTAGCTACAAGAAACTAGCTAAAATTGCAACTGAAAACAAACTGCTATGGAAAAGATGCAAAAATTGCTAGAAAAAAGTGATGATCTGTTAGATGGGGAAATGGATCTTAGTCAAGCTCTATCTAAAGACCCCAGGCATCTTAAGTCAAACCATGATGAACTTTAAAGTCGTCATGTGGCCCTCTCAGCCGAACATGAGAAGCTATTCTATGAATTTCTTCAAAGGAAGTAAGATCTCGAGAAACTGAGAGCGTAAACGAAAATGATTCATTACTCGCCCGACAGATCAGCACGGCTCAGGAAGAATTTGTTGCTCCATGCTTAAAATGCCTTGAATGTGAAAATGTGAATTCTTCAGCTGATGTTCGAATGCTTCAACTACTGCTATATCTTCAAATGTGTCTGTGGTTTCAATCCCCTCATCCGAGCAGACCACAAGTGTTACTGACGAAAATGCAGGTCTGCAGGAATTGTATGTCATAGGCATGTACAAAAGCCTCAAAGGGCATCAAACCCTTTGTGATCTACTCAACGCTGATGGATCATATTGGAAACCTGAGCAGTATCCGAAAACCACATGGGTTGCTGCAAAAGGACCTCCAGTTGATCCATCCACTTTATTCGGTTAGAACTGTGGTACTTCATATTCTGCAGATGAGACATTTGACTCCAACTATAAATTGTTCAAAAACCAGAGCGGTAAAGTATTTGCCAGATTTGTTAGCACTAACTGCAGGAATGATCCCCCAGTGAAGAAAATCTAGCTGCCAAAAAGTCTTCTTCAAAATCTTCAGGTGAATGTCATCATGACACCATCAAAGAATAGGAACCCCAGGGAAAATTCTTCACCTGGACGAAAGCCGTCAAATGGACGTACACCTACTTATGGTCGCACTAATGCTTCTATTTCACAAGGAAACAAACATCAATCTGATGAATATGTTCATTATTCTTCAAATCACTATGTGCACAAAACTTCAAAGAATTTCTGTGCTTATTCTTTTGAGTACTACAACCCCACTGTGAAGAGAAACACATATTCATCAATGCCAAATTCTCTATCAATGCTTAGTGTTACATTGCTTCTCAGCCACCATTCAAATGTGGGTGGTTAAGAAGAACTAATCTCTTCTACAAGGTCAGATTTTCAAACAACTATAAGTGTCTGATGAATTTGCTGAAGACTTGACATATGCTTGTTGGGATGCAAGCTAATCATGACGAAATGAATCTTCCATTTCACACGTCCCTTATGCTGCTAGTTGTACACTGTTGATGAAATTCACTAAAAAAATTGACAATCATATTCTTCACTCTGAAGTATATGAATTTCTAAGTGAGACTAATGCTTCTATAGGATGACACACCAAAATTCACTGAATAGTTCTAGGACAGTGGCTACACAAATCACATGACTGGTGATAGGAATCTCTGTTGGGAAACGTTACGTGGAAAACAAAAATATTCTATGCACACGCTATGATCTATCCATGGAGATGCATATCAACAAGGGGGGAGTGTGTCTACATACCCTCGTAGACCGGAAGTGGAAGCGTTTGACAACGTGGTTGATGTAGTCGAAGTTCTTCTATCTACGACTGATCAAGCACCGAACGCACGACACCTCCGAGTTCTGCACACGTTCAGCTCAGTGATGTCCCTCGCCTTCTTGATCTAGCAAGGTGTCGAGGTAGTAGATGAGTTCCGTCAGCACGACGGTGTGCTGACGGTGATCGTGAAGTGATCCTCGCACGGGCTTCGGCTAAGCATCGCGAAAATATGACAGGGGGTGTAAACTTTGGAGGGGGCGTCGCACACGGCTAACAATTGATGTTGTGTGTTCTAGGCACCCCCCTACCCACATATATGTAGATGGGAGGGGAGGAGAGGAAGCAAGGGGGCGCACCAAGTGGCGCCCCCCTTTCCTTTTTTCATCGGAGAAGAAAGGGAAGGGGGAAGAGAGAAAGGAAGGGGGGCGAACCCCCCTTTTTCCTTCTCCAATTTGGCCACATGCCATAGGGGGCGCGCCACCCCTTGTGGGCTGGTGTGCTCCCCTCTCATGGCCCATATATCTCCCCTGGGGTTCCGGTAACCCCTCCGGTACCCCGATAAATACCCGATACACTCCGGAACACTTCCGGTGTCCGAATACTATCGCCATATATATCAATCTTTACATCTGGACCATTTCAAGACTCCTCGTAATGTTTGTGTTCTCATCCGAGACTCCTAACAACATTCGGTCACCAAATCACATAACTCATATAATACAATATCGACATCGAACCTTTAAGCGTGTGGACCCTACGGGTTTGAGAACTATGTAGACATGACCGAGACACCTCTCCAGTCAATAACCAATAGCGGAACCTGGATGCTCATATTGGCTCCTACATATTCTATAAAGATCTTTATTGGTCGAACCGTTATGAAAACATACGTAATTCCCTTTGTCCATCGGTATGTTACTTGACCGAGATTCGATCGTCGGTATCTTTATGCCTAGTTCAATATCGTGGCCGGCAAGTCTCTTTACTCGTTCCGTAATACATCACCTCGTGACTAACTGCTTAGTCATTTGCTTAGAATTATGTTGTGTATTACCCAGAAGGCGCAGAGATACCTCTCCGATACTCGGAATGACAAATCCTAATCTCGATCTATGCCAACTCAACTAACACCTTCAGAGATACCTGTAGAGCATCTTTATAATCACCCAGTTACGTTCTGACATTTGATAGCACATAAGGCATTCCTCCGGTATCCGGGAGTTGCATAATCTCATAGTCGAAGGAATATGCACTACTGCAGGATGCTGCTAACGTGACACTACGATCAGAGGCCCTTTGATGAAACTGTGTGCGATGCAATAATCATACATGGTGGTGTAAAAATCCGTCAAAAAGGTGCAAAATGTTTGCGATGGAGGATGCATCAAACACGGTTCAGATTTTAGTTGCGTGTGCGATGCAGGGCACACGGTTCAGTTCAATTAACTGTTTGCGATGAGGAGGAACAAAAGAAACGGGCAGCCAGATGAAGGTGTGTGGGATATACAACATACGGTTCACTCGGGTGAACTGTTTGTGATTCGGCAACACAAAAGAAACGATCAGCCAAATCTAAGGTGTGTGCAATATACGGCATGCAGTTCACTCGGATGAATTGTTTGTGTTGAGAGAAGAGAACAGAAACGGTTCAATATAACAAGATGTGTGTGATACGCGACAAACAGGTGTGTAATCAGAAATGTGTGCGAAGACCGATAATAACACAAACGGTTGCTGCTAATAAGACGTGTGTGTTGTGCGATGGGATTGCATACAGAAAAACAACATTATACACACACACTTATAAGGACATGGTTGCATAATCAAATTAAACATCCACTTACATAGGTGGCTACTACAACCATGGTATTTGCACACACCAAAGTAAACTATTACATGCATAATTACATAGGTGGCTACGACACACATGACATTTCCACACACCAATAAAGTAAACTACATATTACATGCATGATTAACTAGCATAAACGATCATCTAATCATCATCTACTTCTTGTGACGCTTGCTCTGCTTGTGGCTCGATCTGGGCTCGTCGATTTGGTTAACAAGGCACTTCCTCATGTAAACGATTCACTTGTGCATCTCGTAGCATGTGTACACGCTCTTGGCCGCGAACCTGAGGTGAGGTTCATCCAGTTGCCGCATCCAGGCCCTGTGCCAGGATAGGGGACTTGTTCTCTGGGCATCCTGCTTCATCTTTTTGTAGTAGGGGTCGATGATGGCCGAGGCGAGTTCGACCAGGGAGTCCTTCTTCGTGCTGCCCCAGACCCTGTACTGGTCACAGATTTCTACAAGGTTCTTGTAGGCCAAGCCCGTAACACTGAGCTATTTTACATCGTCGGTGGTTTCCATCGTGGCGAACTTGTAGTCGGTGTTGTTGACAAACCTGTTGAAATGGTCGCAAGGCTCTGTGGCCATGCAATAGTGGTTGATGAGGACATGATGGTGCATGCACAACTGGGCGACGGTAACCTTCTGATCTATGCTAGGACAATCGGTGGTGTACTGGAAGTCGATGCCAACCACCTTGTACTTGTCTCGAGCAAGCAACTTCTCAACGATGTTGATGTAGTCGTCCACCACGACCGCGTTGATGGTGTAAACCACCGAGAGATCCATCTCCCTCGCATGGGTCTCCACTCTATGCTCGCCGAACTCCATTGGAGCTCCGCTAGACATCCCCTCTCTATGTGTCTTCATGGGTGTGCTTGTTGTGTTGTGCGGCGCAATCGAAAGGTTGAAGAGACTAATGTTATAATGGTGGCGGGATTAAAGGGAAGCTAGACGACCAAGAATATCGGCAGGCCCTGATGGCAGTTCTAATTTGCAGCGTGTAACTCCATTGTGCCGCACGTAACTGCATCGTGTGGCAATGCACGCGGCACAACCACACGCATATGGGGCCCCTGACGTGATCATGTGCATGCCCAACCACTGGCAGATATATATATATATATATATATATATATATATATATATATATATATATATATATATATATATAGGACAGGGCTATTCTCTTACTAGTAACAGAATATTATTCTGTTACCCCTGGCCACTATAAGGGCGTGATCTGTAGTGTCCACTAAACCCACCAACCCTGTCGATGCCCCACCTCCACATCATCTCTCTGGCTCCCGTCGGCGCTCAACTCCCACCTTCTCCCCGTCTCCGGCCGCCGCCCCATCCCCACCTTCTTTCCCTGTCTCAGGCCACCGCCCAACCCCCACCTTCTCCACCATCTCCGGCCGCCGCCCCATCCCCACCTTCTTCCCTTGTCTCAGGCCACCGCCCAACCCCCACCTTCTCCACCATCTCCGGCCACCGCTCCATCCCCACCTTCTTCCCCGAATCCGCCCGCCGCCCCGCCTCCACCATCTTCGAGCCTCAGGAAGCCGCCTGTGCCCGCCCCCCGGACATGGCGCCCGCGGCCAACCTCCTGGATCTCGCCCATGGTTGCAGGGACCCGGCACGGAGGGGAAGTGTGGAGGCGCAATATGCTCCGCGACTGAGGTAGGCGCACACCGGTGCTCTCCATGGCTGAAGACGGCCTCCAACCCCTGGGCCCAAAGCAGCTAATCTTCCCGCTTCACCTAGGTGTGCGCCACCACCCGCTGCGCTCGATGCTCCCTACTCCCATAGTTGTCCTCAGTTCAACCCTATGGCGTCGAGATGGTCGAGTTAGTCGCGAGCAGCAGTCCGCCGCCGCGCGCCGCCCCCTAGCACCACGCCGCTCGGGCACCTGCTCAATTGAAGAAACCAGTCACTTTCAATCAAAGTGTCCCGTTTTGCTCCTGCAGTCCACAGTACCTAGAAACTAGATTTTTATCTGCAAAATCAGTTCATCATACCTAGAACAATCAGTTTGGTCCATCTCCTGATTCTAAAAATGTGAATCTTGTTTACTGCCAAATTGATGCTCTGTAGTTCACCATGTATATATGTCATCAGTTCAAAAAAACATACAGAAAAAGTTCAATTGTATGTGTTAAAACCAAGTTTGGTTTTATACTATATGTCAGATTATTACAAAGTACGATAAAATATTTTGCTCATGTGGCTGTAAGCTCTAACTATATGGCAACAAAGAGAGAACAAGTAGGAAGTATTGTTGTTTCCATATTGTTAAGTTCAGTATGTATTCCGTTTTCAGTACGTAAACAAACACACATGATATTTATAAGAGCAAAACTTACAAATGGAAATCTATAAGTTCAACTACATATTTTACAAAAATTGAAATATAAAAATTACATCAGTTCAATGACAGAAAAACATCAGTTCGAAAATATATATGCAGGAGGTTGGGAGGAAAAAAATCATAATTTTGCTCAGTTCAAAGATTGGAAGCAAAAAAACTGTAGCTATTGGTTTTGAGGTGTCAAAAGATGAACATTTTCTGCTCAAATTAAGTTTGCATCAGAGATATAGCCATTATTGTATGTTGGTGTCGTGCTTGTTGATGTGTTGACTAGCAGATCAATATATATGCATGTTGTTTGCTTTTGACATGGTAAACATAAACTATTCGTACAAATTCAAGTTCCTATATCACAAAAGTTCATTGACAAAAAACATATCAGTTCAATGGATACGTTGTATCTGTTTATCACATATACTTGTGAAAGAGTTCAAAATTTTCTTCCCTCCTGGAAATTACATGTGATTTTTCATTTCTTTTTGGGCACTAGAAACAACAATAACTCATTAGGCTTGTATGGCTGAATCTCTTTTCATTTGCTCGTATAACTGGAATGCATCTTTGCTTCTATTATCTCTTGTAACACTAAGATATATATTTTTATGTTGGCTTGTCTTTAGGTGCGCCCTAGACGATCACAGCCACTGCCGCAGGCCGTTCAACGCCACCTCCGCAGGCCGTTCATCGCAAAAACAGCAATCTGGATCCCGCTGGTTACCACCAGCAATGCCCGTTCGAGCATGTTGTCGCTCTCCTGCTGCAGCGTGGCTCGGCTACTACACTTGGTGGAGGTTAGACCCTTTTTCCTCTAGTTTCCTCTAGTTTTGAACTTCATGGATCCTTAGTGCCTGAAAACATTGAACTTGCTGATCCTTCCTTCCTCTATTCACAGTACATGAATTGGACTGACGAGAAGATGCATTCTGGGTATTTAAAAGCCTGCTGGAGGAGTCACGGGGTTGAGGACCTCCTGCTTAACAGTACAACTTCTTGTTTTGTGGTCGGTCACTCAAGGAGCTTAGTGCAGGCCGCAGTAAGTACATGAGTACTAATATTAGGATATGTGTGGTCCCAGTAAGTACATGAGCACTAATTAGCAAGTTTGATGAAAATCTCAGCTTGTAATGATACATTCCAAAAAAGTGTTGTGTGTTTTCAGGAAAAAACAACTGACGTCGTCGGCCGTTCTTTGCCATCTACTAAAGGTCAGCTTTCGTCATCTCATCCTCGTATCCCCGTATATGTTCAACAGCTGCTTGCTTGAGTGTTCGCAAAACAAGACTAATTATAGCATCTTTTCTGTCTGTATGTATTTGGTTGAACTATTTAAATTTTTGAGTGAAGTCCAAACTTCTCGATGTGTGAAGGTTGAATTAGGTTCAGTTTTGTATGTAAGAGGTTCAGCCAATTTTTTCTGCTACTAAAACAAATCATTTGACAGGGAGTTCAAACTTGATGTACAGGAAAGTGCACATCCTATTTCCCACTCTTTTTCAATTTTTGATCGCACAAACATTTAAAATAACATATTCCATCAAGAAGTTCACACACTACCGTCTCAAACATTCAGGCGTTATTTTTCCTTAAAGTTCATATTTTTTAAAAAAAACACACCACATTTGGAGTACTCTTCAATTAAATTTTTTAAAAAGAAAAAACATCCTGAACAGCAAGGACAGTTCAACAGAAGACTTATAGTAGTTCATCAGTATGTATCCATTAGAAAAATCCAGTTATGATGTTAGTCTTGGTGTTGATCTTTTCAGAATATCGAGTAAATAAGCAACTTCGGCATGCCAATGGGACCTTTTCAGTAAGTGCTTTGACTACAACTGATGGTAGTTGGTATTCTGTGACGTAGTGCTCAGCAGCAGGAGGGTGAGGATCTTCATCTCGTCAGTACAACTGCACCATCCGCCGCCGTTCACGAGAAGAGCTGCGTGCATGCCACTTCGTGCTCTGCCCTGGATTTTTTCAATGATCAGGCTATCGTCGTCCTACCCCACGACAATCATACTGGTTCATGCGCTATTATCGTCGGTCTTTCTTTGGCTGGATATAGGGAGCGGCCCCAGGGAGCCCCTTCATCAGTGGTTCATTGGTCTCTCAATTATGAAGGTGAGCTTCATAATAGAGTAGCTAGACCTATCTGCCTTCCATTTTATGAATTTTGCTGGGAGCTAGAAGTAACTATATGGAGAAAGTTGCCATCTCCGTTTACCTAAACATGCATAACACGTGTGATGCTACAGAATTCTTGGGTCCTTGTGCAGAAAAATCATCAGTTCACGCTTCAAAATCCTGTAAGTTTAGATATATCACTAAATAGGTTCGGAGAAAAAAATCTTTAAGTTTGGTGCGTGTGCGGCTACAAATGTAGTTGATTCTTGAGACTCTTACTAGTGTCCTTCTACATATAGAAGTTGTACCTAATAGCCATACACGACTTTCTCTCTGTTGTGCTGCTTGCTTGTGCAAATTTCTTAGAACCTGTTTGGGTGATATATTTGGACTACTCTTCTGTTCAAATGAAATCTCTCACCACTTTCCTTTCTATTTGTTAATTCTTGTAGTGCAGAATCAATGCAGATGTGTTGTTTTCTCGTGAAGATTTTGCCAGTAAACTATGCAAAAACAAAGAAATTAGAAGTACCAAAATGTTCAACTTGCAAACTAGTGGTAGTTCTATAATGCAACATGCATCAAATAAAAAATAGCAACCATGTGTTGAAGCAAGAAATCACGTCTGGTTTTCCTAGTTCAGTACATGAACTATCCTCAGTTCGTGAAAAATACATATAACAATATGGTGTGTGTGTGTGTGTGTGTGTGCAATGCAGTATATGTGTCGATCTTTTTTTATTGATATATGTTAGTAGTTGATCCATACAACATACATGATGAGTATATTTTGCAATTATGTCTTGCACACAGCTTGGTTTTGTCTATAGTAAAATTTTTGATCGAAAATTGTGATCTAAGTGGTTTTTCATATAGGTGCATCTAATGAAGTGCAGGTCACTTCTGATGTGCCAATTAGCGTGTGTGTGCGTGTTGTGGGCTTGTCATGTGCGTCCGCTGGTGCATGCATGGGCACCTCATGTGGCATGCGAGCATGTGTGCTGATGTTGCTAGCTAAACTAAATGGTTTCCAACATATGTACTGCAAGGAAAAATTCATTAGTACTAGTGTGCCCTGTATGCGGTAAGTCCTGCAGGCTGCAACTACATTCCTTCCATGTATGGTCCTCCTCACCAGATGTTATGAAGAATACATCTTTCTAATACAAACTTTTGAAAAGTTTCTTTTTGAACTTCTCCTGGTTAATATACATGAACTTGATTATCCTTTTAACATGTACTTATATCAGCTTGTGGGGTTCTTTTTAAAACTAATCTCTTGAACTTTTTAAAAGAATGTTCCATAAATGTTTGTGATCATTTCTTGTAAGTATTCATGTGGACTTTAAAACAATGACTGTTCTTGTAGGAGGTTTGAAGATTATCATGGAGCAAGTTGAAGAGATTAGTTTCGTGAAAATAAATGTGATCTTTTGGGCAAGATTTTGCATGATCCATAGCCATCGGTGGTAACAGGCGAGCAGTTCAAGGCCTATTGCATGAGTCGTCCATTATCTTCTATGCGTGAGCTTGTTGTCTCTACACATATAGCATCAGAGTATCTCCTCCCCTTGCCGCACACACATGACGGGCGGTCAAGCTAGTGTTATTTGCGATTACTGGTCGTGACTCTTACGTTGTCATTGGACAAAGAATTTCATTTTCCTTAACACTCGGTAAGGAAAATGATCGTTCAACTTGAATTATGTTTTGGACTGATTGTTCAAGTTCTTTCGTATAGAAGATTCAGAAAGTTTTGTTCCTGAAAATGCACTTATTTGGAGTATGCCAATATATATGTATTTCTGAATTTCACTCTTGAATAACAGTTCAACATGTATTACGCCATCAATTCATAATGGAAAGGCAGCAAACAGTTCGATACTTGTGTGTTAAAAATGTAACAGTATAGAGAAACTTTCGTCGTGGTTCGATGGAATAAATCGCATCAGTACTGACTTGGATCCGTTCTTGCCTATAATGCATTGAAAAATCAAAAAAAAAATTCCTTCGTTAAGGCTTGAGAAGCATGTGTCTCATTTATAATACGCTTTGGCATTTGGTCGATGATATTTATTGCATCCTTCATCACCGATCTTGAGGAGGAGATTCATTTGTGCATTTCTATATTCGTTGTGAAAATCTGTTGATTTTTAATGTTTTAGGGATTTCGGGAGAGTGGAGACCTGGAAGAGCACTTTCAGGCATTATTGGCCATGACAATAAATGACCAAGAAGAGCACTTTCAATAGTCAAGGAAGACAACAACAACAAGAACGAAAAAAATGCAACGATGCATCATGCTGACATTGATGAAAAGCTATCATTTTGTGCTCCTGTTTGTTATTATGTCAATGAGAAACTAATACTTCTTTTCTTCAGGTTTCGTTTTTTAATTGGTGAGGGATAAACAAATTTTCCTATTCAAGTGGAAGCTCCCAGTATATGATGGATGTGGGAGTTATTTTTACATTCACTGTTTGGTGCTTCTTTTTATGTAATGTTTTATGTTTTCAAGTGCTCGATGAAAATTTATGTTCCTAGTAGTTCATGTATTATTGCCTGCGGAGTTCATGTGTTATTGGCCAGTAAGTAAACCTATTAATCACTCTCTCAAGTGTGATGAAAAAAATGGGCAGTAAATTGATGAAAAAATATCATCGAGTTCAAAACACGCCGAGACACGCGACAGCCACCCCAGTTCGGGCGTAGTAAGTACCTCAATACGAGTTAAAAACGGTGGTCTGTTCGGAATAAAAGAAATGGCAGAAATTCAAATTGTAAAGTTCAAGCAAAAAAAGAAACCCCATGAAAATCCTGCTTAGTAAGTACCTCAGTACAAGTCGTAAAATGAGAGAAGTTCAGAACAACGTTGTCAAAAAAATGTTGAGTTAAAAAAAGGAAACAAAACAAACACATTTTCTTTTTGAATAAAATATCCTTCAGTTCGATGATACAAACCATATAAGTACAGGGGCGACGATACAGTAAAGCGTTGAAAATTTACGAGAAAAATATTACCAAAAAAATAGAGCAAAGTCTAGTTAGTGAAAACACGCTTAGTACAAACTCATGCAAGCATCAGTACAAGTACCCTTTTTCGGAACCATTCAAAATTACTCTACAAAAAATAGCTCAGTACAAACATCATATATATCAGTACGATTACTCTATTTTTCACACGAGAAAACAGCAGGATCCATCATGCCATATTCAAAATTACTCTTAAACGGTTGCTAAGTAGAGAAAACATTCAACATGACTAAGTTCCGCATTTTCGATAGCTATCCAATGGTATATTATTTGCCATATTTCGACAAACTTTTTAAAAAAATCGCGTTCAAAATCAAATTTGACCGTATAATAAACCCCAGTATAGACTGGTACGATTCAATTCAACATTTTGTTCATTCGGGTTTGATTGTGTCATAGTTCTATAGTTGGAATTTGTTTTATCGTTGGATGAACTGCATTGCTGATATTGATCCCAAGAAAAAAACAGTAGGTACAGCTAGTCCGTGAATAGCCAGCCATCGCACTGTAAAAATAGGATAGATTCGTTTTTAAACCATAAGGAATTAGAAAAACATTTCTATACAAACAAGTTGCGCATTTTACATAGCTTTCCAACGCCATATCATTTGCGTCAATCTGACAAACCGTTTGCAAAAAATCACGAAAATACGTTTCGCCTAGAATTTCACCGTTTTTCAAATTACTTTTAAATCATATAGAATTAGAAAATACATTACATATATGGAAGATGCGGATTTTCACCAGCTTTCCAACGCCATCTTATTTGCTTAATTCTGACAAACCGTTTGAAAATTGAGTCCAAAATACGATTCACGTTTTCGGTTTTGAAACAAATGGGTTTTTCAAAACTGCTCTTAAACCATAATGATTTTGCAAAAACGTTCAATATACTTGAAATATGGTTGTCAAGAGCTTTCCAACGATATATTACACGCCACATTCCGACAAAAAAATTACAAAAAAGTTTTTGAACTAAAGAAGACGAACTATTAAACACAACTGAAAGCATCAGTTCAACCGCTTCGAAAACATCAGTACAACCACCTGAAACCGTCAGTTCAAAAAGGGTAACAGAATAATATTCTGTTACTAGTAACAGAATAGCCTAGATGTATATATATATATATGCATATAGCAGTTGAACACGAAAGGAAAAGTTGTCCACAAGACCAGCATGCTGACGGACGCGAGCAGAGCGCGCCGCGGCACCTAACGTTGAGCACCGCACGCTGCAGCGCCTAACGGGGAGCAGAGCTTGCTAGGGACGTGAGCAGAGGCCGACACAGTGATAGGTGGCAAATAAGACGAAATGTGTGAGCGATGTCGGAGACATTAAGCATGAATCATATTAGAGTTGTGTGACCCTCAAAAAAAGATTAGAGTTGAGTTACGTGGCATACAGTTGATCCATCCGAGCTATTTGTGATGGAATAAGCCATGTGTGTTGCCGGCAAATGCTTGCTGGTATATAACCTTAAATTTAACCAAAAAAGTGTTAATGCATGTTACAAAAATTGTATAGCTGGAAACTATGTTCAAATACGACTCCAACGATATAATCTTTGGCGACATGCATTCGTATTTTCTTAGTTAAATCCTACTTATAAACCAGGATGGGGGTATAGTAGGTAATTAAATCGCAATTTTTTTTATTAATTGTATGTGTATGTGGCCTTTCGTCCTCCTCTCGCACGTCTTGTCACCCCGCTGCCGCAGACGACTTACAGCGCAAGCTTGCGCAGCGCGCGGGGGCGTTCTTTTGGCCAAACGCTGGCGCCAATGAATCGTCGGTGAGCCCGTTCCCGTGCAACCTAGAAGGTTCCCGCGCAAGCTTCCCGCCCGACTCGGTGAAATCCCCCAAAATCCCAATGCTTACCGACCTGCTATATAAACCCTCACGGTCGGCGAGTCCTACGTCTCATTTTCCCCTCCCTACCTATAGATTATCTTGTGTGCTTCTCCCACAATCGCCAATGGCACCGTTCCGTCGTCGTCGCTCAGCCACTTCGCCGTCATCAGAGGACAACTCTAGCTGGGAGGCTACACCGCGGCGGCGGCGCAGTCCCCGGTGTAGTGCAGTGCGCGTGGGTCCCTGTTGGGTGTGCGCGGAACACCCACCACATGCTCCACCACCGTTGCCCGTCGGCAGCTGTTGCCGGCCTCTGTTGCCACCACACCACCATCGAAAGCCAGGGCCATCTCCCGCTCCGCCACCGCGGCCTGAAGGCAGGAGGTGGCCGTCATGGCCATCACCCCACTGCCGGCCACCATGGCCATCACTCGCTCCGCCACCGCGGCCCGAAAGTGGGAGGTGGTCATCATGGTCGCCACCCAATCATCGGCCGCCATGGCCGCCAGCCCACCGTCGACCGTCGGGATCATCACCCGCTCCGCAGCCGCGGCCCGAAGGCGGGAGGCGAAGGTGGAGGCACGCACGTGCATCAGCGACCTTGCACGCTACATCGAGTTCCTGCGGGAGGAGGAGGAACGCCTCGTCGAGCACGCAAAGAGCCTTACCGTAGCCGTGGCCGCAGCACACGCCGACGCAAAGGCGAGGAATTAGGAGAACTACGAGCACCGGCCGCTTCAAGAGGGATCGTCTGGAGCGACAGTGGGCATTTGAGCTGGCGAGCGTCACTAAACGCGCAGCAGCGGCAGGCACCGTATTGCATTTGTCCAGCTCATCGGTAGGCTCCTCCTCCTCTGCCTCTTACTGAGCACGCTCAGCAGAGGAGAGGTTGCTGAAAGTAGCACAAAGCCCCTCCGTCGTAGTATTTAGGGGCTATTTTTTCAGTTCATCTGACTATAGATGTGTGGTGGAACTATACAACGTACTTCAAATTAGCTAGTATATATAGTTGAACTACCTATTTCAGTACGTGGTTGGCTACAATTCGGGAAAAGTTTGGTCAGTTCAGCTGTCGAGTTGAACTGTTTGTATAAATTAAGAACACCTACTTAATCTATGAATGAAATCTATGCTTAATTACTTCATTTTAGTTGCAAAAATTAGATAGTGCTAGTGATTTTTAGCTGCATATTTTGACAAATCGCAGTGTTACAAGGATTGAAAAATGGCAATGTTACTGGATCAACAAATGTCAATCTTTCAAGTTTGACAAATGGCAACATACCCAATATGACAAATGCAAATCTTAGCAAATTGTTTGTACATGGTTGCACACGGGTCATGCAAAACAATCGTTTGCGTTGAAGGGATGCACGAATCCTGCACTGCGAATTTTCCCTCGACTTAAGGGGGAAGACCATAGCTCTCACTTTGCATACGGGTGTTCTATCTAAAACGTTTGCGATCAAGAGCTGCAGAAATCTTGTTCGGCACATTTTCTCTTGGCTTCCTGGGGAAGCTGTCGGTTTGCATACGGGTGTTCTAACTAAAACATTTGCGATCAAGAGCTGCACAAATCATGTGCGGCGTACAGCTCGCACGCTTCCCAGCGAGCCTACACGGCGTATAGCTCGCACGCTTCCTGGTGAGCCTCCGCATTGGAGTATAGCTCGCACGCCTCCCGTTTGCTCAAGCACTCAAGCACTTGTCCGCACGGCACCTCTTAGCCATTAAAAGATTGAGGCGTGGTGTCACATGAATGGTTAACAGAACGCACACAATCTATGATGCAAAGCCAATCTCCTGGAGGTGCATCATAGACAACTTCTCGATTTTGCCGCTAAAGGAAATTTTATTGAACTTGATGCCAATGTTGCCTATGAAATCTTAGAGGGAATTTTGTGAATTCCACCTCAAAAGAAGGGGTTTCATTTTACCCCTGAGGGAGCCCAAATGCTGTACAAACTTGGTGATTTGCATAAACATATGGTTGAAATACAGAAATATAATGAACCCCTCAAACACCTCAATAGTAGTATCAATCGCATGAATACTCTGATTACTCTTTGCAATAAGCGATTGAATATTTTGTATCTAAAGATGGTTTATTTTCCGGAGAATTTGGGGAAGCGTAAAGAGCATCCCTGCCGAAACCATCACGCTTGTTGTGAGAAGCTCTGGTTTGTGAGACGCTTATGCCCAAACCAGCCCCAAATGGGACAAAAATTTTACCATGGCACGTTGATGCCGCTCCATGATAGCATGCCAAGTTTCATGAATTTCAGACGAGTTTTGGATTTACTAGAATTTCAAAACCAGGTATCTCAATGTTTGCGGCCGAGTGACGGTGGCAGGGTGTTTGAAATTCATTCCATTTCTTGCATGGGACCTAAGCATGGAACCAAGGACACATATTTGATTTTTGGGACAATTGCATTCTTACCCCTAGTTGGTTCCTACCCACGGGTTTTGCCCTTACTTTTCAAGCTTGCTCAGTTTTTCCCTTACCTTTTCCGTCGAGGTCCCTCAAATGCCCTTTGACCGTTTGACCAAAACTTTGAAAATTCATAACTAATTCATGTGAACTCAGAAAAATGCAAATAAGATATCAAAATGTTCATATAAACATTACCTTTATGTGCATATCATTTGCATTCAGGATAAAAGCATCGTTTAAACTACCTGAGGTAATTAATGTTATTAACGTTATCAAAAGTAAAAAGCAATAAACAATATTTTTTTCATGAATAAAAATTACATGCAAATGTAGATGATGTTTTCTGAACATCCTGATATCTTATTTGCATTTTTCTGAGTTCGTATCAACTTGTCATGAAGTTTCCAAATAATGGTCAAAGTCGTTAGAAAATTCATAACAAGATGATACGAATTCAGCAAAATGCAAATAAGATATCTAGATGTTCAGAAAATATCACCTACATTTGCATCTAATTTTTATTCACAAAAAAATATTGTTTATACCTTTTTATTTTTAATAATGTTAATAACATTAATTACCTCAGGTAGTTTAAAGGGTGCCTTTTTCTTGAATGCAAATGATATGCACATAAAGGTAATGTTTATCTGAACATTTTGATATCTTATTTGCATTTTTCTGAGTTCATATGAATTAGTTATGAATTTTCAAAGTTTTAGTCAAACGGTCAAAGGGCATTCGAGGGACCACGATGGAAAAAGTAAGGGCAAAATTGAGTAAGCTCGAAAAGTAAGGGCAAAACCCATGGGTAGGCACCAACTAAGGGTAAAAATGCAATTGTCCCTTGATTTTTCAACTAGTTTATATGCATTGGAGCATGTGCATGTAGTTTAAATTTGAATTATGCACCTGAAATGCCTACGAAACCAAATTAATGTATAAAAATTTCCAAACAAACCCCGAAAATTTCCAAAATTAAACATAACACTCCTGCTGTTCTATCTTGACACTAGAAATTTTTTCAAAGCAATAAGAGGCAACAAATATCATTTCGTCCCCAAAGGTAGCACATTCCCTACCGAAATCATCACGCTTGTTGTGAGAAGCTCTGGTTTGTGAGACGCTTATACCTAAACCTGCCCCAAATGGGACAAATTTTTTACCACGGCATGTTGATGCTGCTCCATGATAGCATGCCAAGTTTCATGAATTTCAGACGAGTTTTGGATTTACTAGAATTTAAAAACCAGGTATCTCAATGTTTGCGGCCGAGTGACGGTGGCAGGGTGTTTGAAATTCATTCGCATTTCTTGCATGGGACCTAAGCATGTAATCAATGAAACATATTTGATTTTTCAACCAGTTTATATGCATTGGAGCATGTGCATGTAGTTCAAATTTGAATTATGCACCTAAAATGCCTACAAAACCAAGTTAATGTATAAAATGTCCAAACGAACCCCGAAAAATTCCAAAATTAAACACAACACTCTTGTTGTTCTATGTTGACACTAGAAATTTTTTGAAAGCAATAAGAGGCAACAGATATCGTTTCGTCCCCAAAGGTGGCACGTTCCCTACCGAAACCATCACACTTGTTGTGAGAAGCTCTGCTTTGTGAGATGCTTATACCCAAACCTGCCCCAAATGGGACAAAAATTTTACCACTGCATGTTCATGCCGCTCCATAATAGCATGCTAAGTTTCATGAATTTCAGATGAGTGTCGGATTTAATAGAATTTAAAAACTAGGTATCTCAATGTTTGCGGCCGAGTGACGGTGGCAGGGTGTTTGAAATTCATTCCTATTTCTTGCATGGGACCTAAGCATGGAACTAAGGACACAGATTTGATTTTTCAACCAGTTTATATGCACTGGAGCATGTGCATGTTGTTAAAATTTGAATTATGCACCTGAAATGCCTACAAACCAAGTTAATGTATAAAAATGTCCAAACGAACCCCGAAAAATTCCAAATTTAGACACAACACTCCTATTGTTCTATGCTGACACTAGAAAAAATTTGAAAGCAATAAGAGGCAACATATATCGTTTCGGCCCCAAAGGTGGCATGTTCCCTACCGAAACCATCACGCTTGTTGTGAGAAGCTCTGGTTTGTGAGACGCTTATACCCAAACCTGCCCCAAATGGGACAAAATTTTTACCACGACATGTTGATGCCGCTCCATGATAGCATGCCAAGTTTCATGAATTTCAGACGAGTTTTGGATTTTACTAGAATTTAAAAACCAAGTATCTCAATGTTTGCGGCGAGTGACGATAGCAGGGTGTTTGACATTCATTCCCATTTCTTGAGTGGGACCTAAGCATGCAACCAAGGACACCGATTTGATTTTTCAACCAGTTTATATGCACTAGAGCATGTGCATGTAGTTCAAATTTGAATTATGCACCTGAAATGCCTACAAAACCAAGTTAATGTATAAAACGTCCAAACGAACCCAGAATAATTCCAATTTTTTTGACAATACACCTATAGTTGCATGTTCACTGCAGATAAAAGTTCTAGCAATTCAAACACCATTCTTTGCAACTGTGACTCCATTACGTAATTCAAATCAAGGCAAAAAATCAAGTAGATCGCACATAGTTTCTTATCACCAACCATGTGAGATGCAACACAAAATATCTTGGAGCACCATCGGAGTGTCAAGCACACTAGCCCGCTCCTCAAAATATCATTTCACTGTTCTATCGTCGCTGGTGAAAGATGGGGACATGGACCCGTGTCATGAGGGCAACTTCGGCGACCCACTCCGGTGAGAGCGCGGCCGCAGCCGCCAGGCGCATGCTAACAAGCTTCATGAGGGCGACCGCAATCTACGTACGGGCAGCCAAGGCAGCCCAAATGGCCGTTGTTGCTTCTCAGGTAGTGGCAGTAGCATCTGCCTCGAGGATAGCAACTGGCGAGAGCGGCACAGCAGCTGTCCGTTCCGCAGTGGGGGCCTTAGCCTTGATGGAGGCCGCCCATGACCATGTCGAGGCCGTCCACGCCCAGCTCGTGGCGGTCACCGCACAAATCAAACGAATCTTCTCCAACAACGGTCGGCAACCCACGGCTGAAGAGTTGGCAATCACTGAGAGATTCAAGCAGCCGTCCGTTCTTGCGCGTCATACCTTGCCACGACGGAGCCCGCAAAAGCCCAGATCGCGGCCGCCCACGGCCAGCTCGTGGTGGCCTATTCCAAAGATATGGCGGATGCGGATGGCGAGATGCTTGCAGAGTATGGTGTAATTGATGCCATGGAGCCCCTTCCCCAGGAGACTGTCGGGCACGAGCTGGACATGGAGGCGGCGGCGGAGATCGACGAGCACCAGCCATAGTAGTACTCTTTGTTTTGTTTAATTAAGAGCGCCGGTCTTTAATTTGTTAGAGTAATGTTTAGGTCAGCTAGCTCTGTTCAATGGCTAAACTTGCTCGATTAAGAAGTGTGGGTGTGCTGTAGTCTCCTCTATGTACCCAAATTATGCAATGACATGCATGACCACTGTAACCAGGGAAATTCGAACCAAAATTTTTGACGTTCAAACTCATCACACACGGGTTAAGCTATCTGAATCGTTTGTGTTATTCACGTATCGTACACAGTTCTGAATAAGGGACCGTGTCTGATGACACTTTGCGCGTCAGCTTTTCGCTGAATCGATTCCAAATTTTCGGCTTCCGTGGAAGTATCTACCTCCCTGCCCCCTCCCCCTTAACAAAAGCCACATTTCCCCTGTTTCCGCCTTCCTTTCCAATTTGAAACCTTCACTCCTTGCTTGCAGCGCTACCTCCTCACTGGCGACCCTCCTTCATGATGCTCGACCTCGCCTATCCAGGCAGGTAATCCATACCCGACCCCCTGATACATATCCAACGTATCTATAATTTTTGATTGTTCCATGCTATTATATTATCTGTTTTGGATGTTTAATGGGCTTTACTATACCATTTTATATTATTTTTTGGACTAACCTATTAACCGAAAGCCCAGTGCAAATTGCTATTTTTTGCCTATTTCAATGTTTCGCAAAAAAGGAATATCAAACGGAATGCAAACAGAATGAAACCTCCGAAAGGATCTATTTTGGAACAAACATGATCCAGGAGACTTGGAGTGGATGTCAAGGAAGCAGCGAGGCGGCCATGAGGTAGGAGGGCGCGCCCCCACCCTTGTGGGCCCCTCGCAGCTCCACCGACCTACTTCTATCACCTATATATACTCTCGTACCCTGAAACCTTCGGAGAGAGCCACGAAACACCTTTTCCAGCACCGCAACCTTCTGTACCCATGAGATCCCATCTTGGGGCCTTTTCCGGCGATCTGCTGGAGGGGGATTCGATCATGGAGGGCTTCTACATCAACACCATAGCCTCTCCGATGATGTGTGAGTAGTTTACCACAGACCTTCGGGTCCATTGTTATTTGCTAGATGGCTTCTTCTCTCTCTTTGGATCTCAATACAAAGTTCTCCTCGATCTTCTTGGAGATCTATTCGATGTAACTCTTTTTCAGGTGTGTTTGCTGAGTTTCGATGAATTGTGGGTTTATGACTTGATTATCTATGAATATTATTTGATTCTTCTCTGAATTCTTATATGCATGATTTGATATCTTTGCAAGTCTCTTCGAATTATTAGTTTGGTTTGGCCTACTAGATTGATCTTCCTTGCAATGGGAGAAGTGCTTAGCTCTGGGTTCAATCTTGCGGTGCTCGACCCCAGTGACAGAAAGGGAAACGACACGTATTCTATTGTTTCCATCGAGGATAAAAAGATGGGGTTTATATCATATTTCTTGAGCTTATCCCTCTACATCATGTCATCTTGCCTAATGCATTACTCTGTTCTTATGAACTTAATACTCTAGATGCATGCTGGATAGCGGTCGATGTGTGGAGTAATAGTAGTAGATGCAGAATCGTTTTGGTCTACTTGTCATGGACGTGATGCCTATATTCATGATCATTGCCTTAGATATCATCATAACTATGCGCTTTTCTATCAATTGCTCGGCAGTAATTTGTTCACCCACCGTAATAGATGCTATCTTGAGAGAAGCCACTAGTGAAACCAATGGCCCCCGTGTCTACTTTACATCATTTTATTTTCCCGTCAACTAGCCATTTCTATCGTCGTTTATTTTGCAATCTTTATTTTCCAATCTATACAACAAAAATACCAAAAATATTTATCTTATTATCTTTATCATATCTCACTCTCGTAAGCGACCGTGAAGGGATTGACAACCCCTTTATCGCGTTGGTTGCGAGGTTCTTGTTTGTTTGTGTAGGTACTAGGGGATTTGCGTGTAGTCTCCTACTGGATTGATACCTTGGTTCTCAAAAACTGAGGGAAATACTTACTCTACTTTGCTGCATCACCCTTTCCTCTTCAAGGGAAAATCAACACATGCTCAAGAGGTAGCACCCCCATCCTCCTCCTCCTTCCACATCCCACATTCCCCGACCACCGGCGCGAGCGCGAGACCTTCCACCCAAATCACCAACTCCTCGACCAAATAAGCGCCGCCCTAAGCCATGGTGCATTCATTATAGCCAGGACCTCAAGGAGCATTTGGCAACGGAGAAGCAAATCGCGATCGCACGCGCGGATTAGGTCTCGATGGCTGCCATTCGTGCTGACCCCTAGATCTTGGAGGAGCACCTTGCCATTTGCTAGCTACGCCGGCTAAGCATGCTCGACTTACCCGTTATGTGTGCTACTCCTTCCTTTCCTTCACAAATTCTAGTGAATTGTGCTATCAAATTTTACCATGCAATCTGTTGCTCTAGTGTATATGTTCTATATCGTGCAGTGTGGTGCTCACTTATTAACTATTTTGTTAATTAGTTGTCGTCTTCAGTTAACTGTTTGGTTCAATTATGCAAATGTGATGTTCAATTCTTCAGGCTGCAATTTTGTATTGTCTTCCATGTGAGAAATAAATCGAATTTATCTTTACAAAATACATGAGAAACGAATACAATTGCTATATTTCCAAGTTGTCAAGCATGCTTGGTTTGGTTATACATTGTGCAATGTGGTGCTCAGTTAACGTTTGGTTCATTTGTGTTGTGGTGTTTAGTTAACTATTTGGTTCAGTTCTGCAATGCGATGTTCAATATTAGTGGGTGCATTCTGTTATTGTATACCATGTGAGGAATAAATTAAATTTGGCTGTAGTAAATACACGAGAAATAAATACAATTGCTACAATTGGCTATAGTTAACTGTTTGGTTAACTGTCTGATCTTCTATTAGGATTATGTTATATTGTGCACTGTGGTGCTTAGTTAATGTTTGGTTCATTTGTTGTGGTGTTTAGTTAACTGCTTGGTTCAATTCTGCATTGCGATGTCCAATTGTCGTGGGTAGAATTTTGTATTGTTGTGCATGTCAGGAATAAATCGAATTTGGCTGCACTTAATACATGAGAAACATATACAAGTGCTATATTTCCTAGTTCTTAATCATGCTTGGTTTGGATAAATGGGTTTTCCATGTGGCTTTAATTAATCTGATGAATCTACAACGTGATTATTTTTCATCAACATATTTTACTGATAGCATGTGAACCCTTACTTAACCTGATGACTAACCACCTTATATGTGTTGTAGGGAAACAATGGGAAGCACTGAGGTTTACAATCGAAGTTAGCACGTGCATGGTATGTTGTCTAATAGCACATTATTGTGCAATTGCACGAACCATTCTAATATTTAGGTTTTTAACAATTTTGTCTTGCACATGTAGGTCCTGCTGTCAGAGGTTTTGACCCACTGTTCGACCCTTTTTGCATATGGGGAAATGAGTTGCCCATGAATATCAGTCAAGTCAAGAAACTCAGAAAGATTGTTAGAATAAAGAAATTAGCGACAAAAACCAACAAGATCTTTGTCTGCAATGAAGAAGACATCAGTTCACTACAGGATGGTACTAACTATTATACCTTGCCTTTTTCATTCATTTTCCCCATTTCCAATATAGAGAAGATATTTATGCACATCCTTGTTTTCAGGCCTTTCCAAAGCAATTCACTGATGATTACCTCTCAAACCACCTGTATGGTCAGGAGGCGAGGAAGGTATTCATACAACACCCACGGTTCAATATTGAAGTGTTCCTAAAGAGGACGAAGGATGGACGGCCAATCATCCACAGGCACTGGCCTAAAGTTATAAAGACCTTCAACATCAATGAAGGCTCAATATTCGCCTTCTGCTTCAGCAGTTTTCCAGATGAGATACATCTATCTATGTACCATCTATGATGCTAATTTCGAAAGGTTATAGATGTTGCATGCAAAATTGGTGTTGGTGTAGTTGTGTAATGGGGTTGCTGAGTGCTGAAGCTATATGATGTTGTACTCTGATGTATATCAATTATGAAAATGAACTATATTGTGTGTTTAATATGAAGTGTCACTTAGATTAATAAATGGATAATTAATAATCGAATAATTATCTTGCTAATTGGGTTTTTCTATTGCAAACGGTTATTGAGAAAACACCGTGTGTGATGCATTCAATAATGCACACAGTTTCTAGGAATAAACCATGTTGGATTAATGAACAATCACACACGACCTTCTCTAGAAAACTGTTTGTGTTAGGCCACCTTGCGCAAACGTTTACGACATAAAAACTGTGTGCGATGGACAGCCTTTGCCACACATTTTCTTCTATGCACCGTGTGTGATGGATTCAATAACGCCAATGATAAAATTGTTAATATCGTGTGCAATGGAAACACTATCACAAACGATTTAACGGGAAAAATTGTGTGTGATGTACCTGTGAACGGAAACGTTTTCCTTGGAGCGACTATTTGGGATGTACATACAAACGGAAATGTTTAGCATGGACTGACTATGTGGGATGTACTTGCGACTGGAAACAACTTCTCCTGTATAGTTGTGTTTTTTAGCTCTACTATACGTATTTCCGTATTTAAGCACTTGCTGGTCGCACAGGAACTCATTTTGCCGAGCGTGTGTGCCAGGAGGGCCATATCCCCAACGCTTTCTGGGTCATGTGGGAAGGACCCCCCCTATCGCCATCACTCACTAGGCGACGGTTCCAAATGCCGTCGCGGAAAGGGGTTAAAAACCATTTGTATAGCACCTCGTTGTACTAGTGATGTATTTGACATGAAGAAAGCAATAGAAATAAAACTGAATGATCATTATTCTAAGCTAACGGATGGGTCTTGTCCATCGCATCGTTCTCCTAATGATGTGATCCTGTTATCAACTGACAACACATGTCTATGGTTAGGAAACCTTAACCATCTTTGATCAACGAGCTAGTCTATTAGAGGCTTACTAGGGACACAGTATTTGTTTGTGTATTCACACATGTATTTAAGTTTCCGATCAATACAATTCTAGCATGAATAATAAACCTTTATCATGAATAAGGAAATATAAAATAACAACTTTATTATTGCGTCTAGGGCATATTTCCTTCAGTCTCCCACTTGCACTAGAGTCAATAATCTAGTTCACATTACCAAGTGATTTAACACCCATAGTTCACATCGCCATGTGACCAACACCCAAAGAGTTCACTAGAGTCAATAATCTAGTTCACATCACCATGTGATTAACACCCAAAGAGTACTAAGGTGTGATCATTTTTTGCTTGTGAGAGAGGTTTAGTCAACGGGTCTGTCACATTCAGATCCGTACGTATTTTGCAAATTTCTATGTCTACAATGCTCTGCATGGAGCTACTCTAGCTAATTCCACTTTCAATATGTATCCAGATCGAGACTCAGAGTCATCTAGATTGGTGTCAAAGCTTGCATCGACGTAACTCTTTACGATGAACTCTTTATCACCTCCATAACCGAGAAACATTTCCTTAGTCCCTTTCAGGCACTTTAGGATGTTCTTGACCGTTGTCTAGTAATCCACTCCTGGATTACTTTGATACCTCCCTGCCAAACTTATAGCAAGGCACACATTAGATCTGGTACACAACATAGCATACATGATAGAACCTATGGTAGAGGCATAGGAAATGACTTTCATTTTCTCTCTATCTTCTGCAGTGGTCGGGCATTGAGTCTTACTCAACTTCACACCTTGTAACACTGGCAAGAACCCTTTCATTGACTGATCCATTTTGAATTTCTTGAAAACTTTATCAACGTATGTGCTTTGTGAAAGTCCTATCAAGTGTCTTGATCTATCTCTATAGATCTTGATGCCCAATATATAAGCAGCTTCACCGAGGTCGTTCATTGAAAAATTCTTATCCAAGTATCCATTTATGCTATCCAGAAATTTTATATCATTTCCGATCAACAATATGTCATCCACATATAATATCAGAAATGCTACATAGCTCCCACTCACTTTCTTGTAAATACAGGCTTCACCGTAAGTCTGTATAAAACCATATGTTTTGATCACCACATCACACATACATTCCAACTCCGAGATGCTTGCACCAGTCCATAGATGGATCGCTGGAGCTTGCCCACTTTGTTAGCACCTTTAGGATCGACAAAACCTTCTAGTTTCATCATATACAACTCTTCTTTAAGAAATCCATTAAGGAATGCAGTTTTGACATCCATTTGCCAAATTTCATAATTATAAAATGCGGCAATTGCTAACATGATTCAGACTGACTTAAGCATCGCTACGGGTAAGAAGGTCTCATCGTAGTCAACCCCTTGAACTTGTCGAAAACCTTTCGCGACAAGTCAAGCTTTGTAGATGGTGACATTACCATCAGCGTATGTCTTCTTCTTAAAGATCCATTTATTCTCTATGGCTTGCCGATCATTGGGCAAGTCCACAAAAGTCCACATGTTATTCTCATACATGGATCCTATCTAAGATTTCATGGCCTCAAACTATCTGTCGGAATCTGGGCTCATCATAGCTTCTTCATAGTTTGTAGGTTCGTCATGGTCTAATAACATGACTTTCAGGACAAGATTACCATACCACTCTGGTGCAGAATGTGCTCTGTTCGACCTACAAGGTTTAGTAGTAAACTGATATGAAGTTTCATGATCATTATCATTAGCTTCCTCTCTAGTTGGTGTAGGCATCACGGGAATAGATTTCTCTTATGTACTACTTTCCAATTCGAGAGAAGGTACAATTACCTCATCAAGTTCTACTTTCCTCCCACTCACTTCTTTCGAGAGAAACTCCTTCTCTAGAAAGGTTCCATTCTTGGATCTTGCCTTCGAATTTATGGTAGAAGGTTTACCCAATTGTTTCCTTAGGGAATCCTATGAAGACGCACTTCTCCTATTTGGGTTTGAGCTTATCAGGCTGAAGCCTTTTGACATAAGTGTCGCAACCCCAAACTTTAAGAAACGACAACTTAAGTTTCTTGCCAAACCACAGTCCATACGGTGTCGTCTCCATGGATTTAGACATGCCCTATTTATATGTGAATGCTGCTATCTCTAATGCATAACCCCAAAATGATAGTCACAAATTGGTAAGAGACATCATAGAACACACCATATCTAATAAAGTACGGTTACGACGTTCGGACACACCATTATGCTGTGGTGTTCCAGGTGGCGTGAGTTGTGAAACTATTCCACATTGTTTTAAATGAAGGCCAAACTCGTAACTCAAACATTCGCCTTCGTGATCAGATCATAGAAACATTATTTTCTTAGTATGATGATTCTCCACTTCAATCTGAAATTCTTTGAACTTTTCAAATGTTTTAGACTTGTGTTTCATCAAGTAGATGTACCCATACTTACTCAAATCATCTGTGAAGGTCCGAAAATAACGATACCCGCCGCGTGCTTCAACACTCATCGGACCGCATACATCGGTATGTATTATTTCCAATAAGTTATTAGCTCGCTCCATTGTTCCGGAGAATGGAGTTTTAGTCATCTCGCCCATGAGGCATGATTTCCAAGTATCAAATGCTTCATAATCAAGTGATTCCAAAAGTCCATCTGCATGGAGTTTCTTCATGCGCTTTACACCAATATGAACTAAACGGTAGTGCCACAAGTATGTTGCACTATCATTATCAACTTTGCATCTTTTGGCATCAATATTATGAATATGTGTATCACTACGATCGAGATTCAATAAACCATTCACATTGGGTGTATGACCATAGAAGGTTTTATTCATGTAAACAGAACAACAATTATTCTCTAACTTAAATGGATAAATGTATTGCAATAAACATGATCTAATCATATCCATGCTCAACGCAAACACCAAATAACATTTATTTAGGGTCAACACTAATCCCGAAGGTAGAGGGAGTGTGCGATGGTGATCATATCAACCTTGGAATCATTTCCAACACACATCGTCACCTCACTTTTAACTAGTCTCTGCAACTCCTGTTTCGAGTTACTAATCTTAGCAACTGAACCGGTATCAAATACCTAGGGGTTAGTACGAACACTAGTAAAATACACATCAATAACTTGTATATAAAGTATACATTTGTTCACTTTGCCATCCTTCTTATCCGCCAAGTATTTGGGGCAGTTCCACTTCCAGTGACCATTTCCTTCGTAGTACAAGCACTCAGTTTCCGGCTTGGGTCCAACTTTGGGCTTCTTCATGGGTGTGGCAACTTGCTTGCCATTCTTTTTGAAGTTCCCTTTCTTTCCCTTGCCATTTTTCTTGAAACTAGTGGTCTTGTTAACCATCAACACTTGATGCTCTTTCTCGATTTCTACATTCGCTGATTTCAGCATTGCGAAGAGCTTGGGAAGTTGTTTTTGTCATGCCTTGCATATTATAGTTCATCATGAAGTTCTACAAACGTGGTGATAGTGACTAGTGAACTCTTTCAATCACTATATTATCTGGAAGATTAAATCCCACTTGATTCAAGTGATTGTAGTACCTAGACATTCTGAGTACATGCACACTGGCTGAGCTATTCTCCTACATCTTGTAGGCAAAGTACTTGTCAGAGGTCTCATACCACTTGACACGGGCATGAATCTGAAATACCAATTTTAGTTCTTGGAACATCTCATCTGCTCCGTGGCTTTCAAAACATTTTTGAAGTCCCGGATCTATGCCTTAAAGCATGGTGCACTAAACTATCAAGTAGTCATCATACCGAGCTTGTCAAATGTTCATAACGTCTGCTTCTGCTCTTGCAATAGGTGTGTCACCTAGCGGTGCATCAAGGACACAATTCTTCTGTGCATCAATGAGGATAATCCTTAGATCACGGACCCAGTCCACATCATTTCTACCATCATCTTTCAACTTAGTTTTCTCTAGGAGCTATATCACGAGCTATTGATCTACAACATAGATATGCAAAACTTTCAAGACTAAGTTCATGATAAATTAAGTTCAATTAATAAAATTACCTAAGAACTCCCACTTAAATAGACATCCCTCAAGTCATATAAGTGATACATGATCCAAATCAACTAACCCATGTCTGATCATCATGTGAGGTGGAGTAGTCAACAATGGTGAACATCTCTATATTGATCATATCTACTATATGATTCACATTCGACCTTTCGGTCTCCAGTGTTCTGTGGCCATGTTTGTACATGCCAGGCTCGTCAAGTTTAACCCAAGTATTCCACATGTGCAAAACTATCTTGCACCCGTTGTATGTGAACATAGAGTCTATCACAACCAATCATCACATGGTGTCTCAACATGACGAACTGTCGCAATGGTGCATACTTAGGGAGAACACTTATACCTTGAAATTTTAGTTACGGGATCATCTTATAATGCTACGGCCGTCCTAAGCAAAATAAGATACATAAAAGATAAACATCGCATGCTATCAAAATATGTAACATGATATGGCCATCATCAATCTTGTGCTTTTGATCTCCATCTCCAAAGCATCGTCATGATATCCATCGTCACCGGCTCGACACCTTGATCTCCATCATAGCGTCAGGGTTGTCTCACCAACTATTGCTTCTACAACTATCGCTAACGCATAGTGATAAAGTAAAGCAATTACATGGTGTTTGTATTTCATACAATAAAGAGACAACCATAAGGCTCCTACCGGTTGTCAGATATCTTACAAAACATGATCATCTCATACAATAACGTTTATCACATGATGTCTTGACCATATCACATTACAACATGCCCTGCAAAAACAAGTTAGACGTCCTTTACTTTGTTGTTGCTAGTTTTATGTGGCTGCTATGGGCTTCTAGCAAGAACTGTTCTTACCTACACATAAAAACCACAATGGTGTTTCGTCAAGTTTGCTGTTTTAACCTTCTTCAAGGACCGGCCACAGTCCAATTCGATTCAACTAAAGTAGGAGAAATAGACACCCGCCAGCCACCTTTATGCAAAACTAGTTGCGTGTCTGTCGGTGGAACCGGTCTCATGTGCGTGGACATGTAAGGGTGGTTCAAGGCGCTTCATCCCACAATACCGCCAAATCAAAATAAGTCATTGGTGGTAAGCAGTATGACTATCACCACCCAAAACTCTTTGTGTTCTACTCGTGCATATCATCTAGGCATAGACCTCGCTCTGATGCCACTGTTGGGAAACGTTGCATGGAAGACAAAAAGTTTCTACGCACACGCAACGATCTATCCATGGAGATGCATACTAACGAGGGGGAGAGTGTGTCTACGTACCCTCATAGACCGAAAACAGAAGCGTTTGACAACGTGGTTGATGTAGTCGAACTTTTTCTAGCTCCGACCGATCAAGCACCGAATGTACGACACCTCCGAGTTCTGCACACGTTCAGCTCATTGACGTCCCTCACCTTGTTGATCCAGCAAGGTGTCGAGGTAGTAGATGAGTTCCGTCAGCTCAACAACATGGTGATGGTGATGGTGAAGTGATCCTCGTAGGGCTTCGCCTAAGCACCACGAAAATATGACCGGGGGTGTAAATTGTGAAGGGGGGCGCCGCACACGGCAAACAATTGATGGTGTGTGTTCTAGGCGCCCCCTCTCCACATATATATAGGTGCGAGGGGAGGAGAGGCAGCCAGCGGCACCCCAAGTAGGATCTGAATCCTACTTGGGGTTTCCCCAAGTGGCGCCCCCTTTCCTTTTTTCACCGGAGAAGAAAGAGAAGGGGGAAGAGAGAAAGGAAGGAGGGGCTGAACCCCCTTTTTCCTTCTCCAATTCGTCCACATGCCATAGGGGGGTGCCACCCCTTGCGGTCTGGTGTGCTCCCCTCTCATGGCCCATATGGCGCATATATTCCCTTGGGGGCTCCGGTAACCCCTCTGGTACTCCGATAAATACCTGATACGCTCTGAAAAACTTCCGGTGTCCGAATATTATCGTCATATATATCAATCTTTACCTCTCGGCCATTTCGAGACTCCTCATCATGTCCGTCATCTCATCCAGGACTCCAAACAACATTCGGTCACCAAATCACATAACTCATATAATATAATATCATCATCGAACGTTTAAGCGTGCGGACCCTACGGGTTCGAGAACTATGTAGACATGACCGAGACACCTTTCTACTCAATAACCAATAGCGGAACCTGGATGCTCATATTGGCTCCTACATATTCTACGAATATCTTTATCGGTCTAACCATTATGACAACATATGTAATTCCCTTTGTCCATCGGTATGTTACTTGCCCGAGATTCGATCGTCGATATCTTTATACCTAGTTCAATCTCGTTGCCGGCAAGTCTCTTTACTCGTTCTGTAATACATCACCTCATGACTAACTCCTTAGTCGTTTTCTTGCAAGGTTATGATGTGTATTACCGAGAGGGCCCAGAGATACCTCTCCGATACTCGGATTGGCAAATCCTAATCTCGATGTATGCCGACTCAACAAACACCTTTGGAGATACCTGTAGAGCATCTTTTTAATCACCCAGTTACGTTGTGATGTTTGATAGAACACAAGGCATTCCTACGGTATCCGGGAGTTGCATAATCTCATAGTCGAAGGAATATGTATTTGACATGAAGAAAGCAATAGCAATAAAAATGGACGATCATTATGCTAAGCAAACGGATGGGTCTTGTCCATCACATCATTCTCCAGATGACGTGACCCCTTATCAAATGACAACACATGTCTATGGTTAGGAAACCTTAACCATCTTTGATCAACGAGCTAGTCTAGTAGAGACTTACTAGGGACGCGGTATTTGTTTATGTATTCACACATGTATTTAAGTTTCTGATCAATACAATTCTAGCATGAATAATAAACCTTTATCATGAATAAGGAAATATAAAATAACAACTTTGTTATTGCCTCTAGGGCATATTTCCTTCAATCTCCTCACTGATGCTCCCCTTGCAACATCTCATATGAAGCATATCACCTACGCTGACAAAGGAAAAATCAAGGTATTGGTTCTAGGTAAGGTTGCAAAGGATCAACACATGGAAAAGGTGATGCTTGTCGAGTCCCTAGGATACAAACTCATGTCTTTCTCAATGCTTTGTGATCTTGATTTGATTTCCATCTTCGGCAAGTATAGATGCATTGTGCAAATGAAATCTGACAAGTCCAAAGTCTTCGAAGGCTTTAGGAGAGGTGATTTGTACATTGCAGATTTCTCACTAGGTCCACAACCGGCCGCCGATCTACTGGCAAAGGCTTCAGAGTTCTAGCTCTGGCATCGACAACTTGGACATGCTGGCATGAGGAATTTGAGCACTCTCATCAAGAAGAAGCATATCATTGGCGTCGATGGCGTAAAATTCGTCAAAGATCACCTTTGCGGTGCTTGTGAGTTTGGAAATATAACTAGATCCAAGCACTCTGTGAAGACAATCATGACCACTACTAATCCCTTTGAATTACTTCACATGGATCTTTTTGATCCTACTCATTATGGTACACTAACCAATGCAACATCACTTTATGTGTTCTTCATAGTTGATGATTATCCTCGTTACACCTAGGTGCATATCATTACCTTCAAGACTGAAGTGCAGGGTGTCTTCAGATGATTTGCAAATCGAGCCATGACGAATATGGTCTCAAGATCAAGCACATCAGAAGAGACAACGGCACCAACTTTTGGAACACTAGCCTTGATGACTATCTTGACGAACTTGGTATCACTCATTAGTTGTTAGCTCCATATACCCCTCAGTAGAATGGGGTTTCCGAATGCAAGAATATGATACTCATCGAGATGGCTCATACTATGCTTGATGAATACAAGACTTCTTGTCGATGGTGGCCTGAAGCAATTGATACTGCATGACACATCATCAATCGGGTATATCCTCACACATTCCTCAAGAAGACCTCATATGAGCTCCTCACGGATAAGAAACCCAATGTGAGTAATTTCAAAGTCTTCGGTGCTAAGTGCTGGATTAGAGATCCACATCACTATTCTAAATTTGCACCGAAAGCACATGAGGGTTTTATGCTTGGTTATGGAAAGGACTCGCACACACCTACAGAGTCTTCAACACCTACCACAACAAGGTTGTTGAAACTGTAGATGTGCGGTTCGATGAAACTAAAGGCTCATTAAGAGGACACTTGCCTCCTGGGCTAGATGAAATGCCTCCCAAGGAATCTATCAAGCTGATGGGCACTGGTGAAATTGTGCGCAACAAAGAAATAGATGATGAAGAAGTGATCAATACCCGTCATGAAGAAACTGCTGATCCTGAAGAAAATGACACTGGGGAAAATGCTCAACAACAATAAGGCCCTCATCCAGCTCATCCTTGAGTGGTGAATGAAGTGCGGATTGAGAAGATCCCCGACAACATCAATGCAACTGGTCCCCTCACTGGCTCAAGACCTTCATAGTTAGCTAACTTTTGTGGGTACTTTGCATTTGTCTCTATCACAGAACCCACCAAAGTTGATGAAGCATTTCTGGAGCATAAATGGATTCAAGCCATGCAAGATAAATTGCATCAATTCGAGCTCAACAATGTTTGGGAGCTTGTCAAGCATCCCGGTCCGCGCAAGCACAATGTCATCAGGCAGATGCCATTTCCTCAGACAATTTCTTGTCTGTATGTCCTCAGGGAAGAAGAACAGTGTTGCACTTTCTATAGTAGAGGCTAAGTACATTGCCGATGGTTCCTCCCGCGCTTAGCTACTATGGATGAAGCAAACCCTAAAAATACTATGGCGTCAATGTGAAGAAAGTCCCTCTCTATTGTGACAATGAGAGTGCTATCAAGATCGCCCACAACCAAGTGCGACACTCAAGGACGAATCATATTCAGATTCGTCGCCATTTTCTTCGTGATCATGTGCAGAAGGGAGACATCATCATCGACCACGTGAAGACTGAATACCAGCTTGGAGAAAGCTTCATTAAGCCCTTGGGTGAGAGAAGGTTTTGCATGTTATGTGTGAGCTAAACATCCTAGAATCCTCGAATGTGCTCTGAAATGGACACACATCCTAACACTTATGCATTCTTAATGACTTTGATGCACAACACACAAAGTAACGTATTTCTTTAATTAATGAAGACTTACCCTCTAAGTGTGAAGAAATTAAGTAAGAACTTGACTCTCAGAACCCTGTGATAATTGTATGTGGTGTCTGAAGTCATCATAGTTCTTATACGGCGGGTAACACCACCACCTCTTATTGTCATTCTTCAAATTTGAGTTTTTTGTCATTTGCACTTTTTTCAAGTTAGGGCACGAAAGATATAAACTGATGATTTCCTTCATTTCACCGTCCAGTTCATCAAGTTCATCCTTGGGGTAATTGAAAGTTCATTTTTACTGACCAGTTAGATCTCGTCGCCGCCTTAAAATCTTCGAGTGGCGTTTTTACCTCACTTTCCAATTCTTCAGCACTTCCTTTTGGCTAGTCTTGAGTACTTCATCTAAGTTACGCTTAATAGTTAGATTCCTCAATTGTGAAATTGCTTCAATCTGTACAACTCTGGAACCTAAGTCAAGAACACTTAGTGAAATTCTTCAAGACGATAAGGGTCAATTTCCTCAACTGGTTTATTTTGAAAACTTCTGAGAACGCATGTGACTTTTCCCAATTTCCTCGCAACTATAGTCTGTTCAAAGGTACACACGTCTCCCAACAAATCACTTGGTTCTCTTCAAATAATTCATTTGCCGCGTTGCTTGATGAAATCCTTCAAACATCCTCAGAGTCCTCACGAGTTCAAAAACCTCAGTTGAAGAAAATGGCCGGGTAAAAAGCCTCAGAAGGGAGGCAAAAAGAAAGAGGAACAGACTGCTTTCGAGATCCCTGAGGACATCTACTTAGGGTACTGCATGCCAGATGAAAATATTCATGGCAAGGCAACTAAAGAGAAATGCAAAACGCGCGAGCAGAAAATCAAGAGGTGCTGGATGTATGAATGGAGAGAATACAAATATGTGACTCCAAAGTACATGAAAGATTTTGCTGTGAAGGCTCCATGCAATAGGCCACCGCTTTCTCTTGGTTAAGTTCCTGACCCCACAAGCACCAGAAGGGGTGAAGAGTACCTAAAGAATGGGAAAGGCGTCAGGCTAAACTAGCAGAACCGACGAAGAAGGCTATTGATGAATTCAACAGGGCCTCAAAGGCCTCAACTGAAGTAGGTGCCAGTGCCACTGGCAGTGCCAGTGTGCCCAAGAAGGCAATGCGCAAGAAGGCTACTCATAAGCCAAAGCCTTCAGCTCCAAAGCCCTCAGTGGCCAAGCCAAGTTCTTCAAAGGCTTCGGTACTATTAGGGATATACCCCACGGTATGACCCGGCCATCACTTGGTGACTTGAGGACGACATTGTTGTTGGGCTGCAACAAGCCAGGAAATTTAAGGCCTAGAGGGCGGCTTAGGAAAGAGGCCGGTCCATGGCCCAGTATCTGGTAAGCCGTCTCGACAAGGAAGTTGTAGGGAATCTCCCTTACTTGAAGGACAAGATGTATAGGAAGTAGACTAGGGCACGGGTTGATATATGACTCAGACTCTGTTGTAAACTTATGGGCTCGACCTGTATATATATAGGGGAGCCCCTGAGGTAGAAATAAAAAGTTACAAGCTCTCTAGTACTACGTTAGCTGCCTCATCTCTAGCAGCCGCCTCATCAGCATCGACCGGCTCATTTTCCTGCTCAACTGGAGTAGGAGCAGAATTTTGAGCTTTCTTCTTCCAAAACCTGGACTCCTCCTGCATGTATGATGAGCCGGTAATTAAGCTTGAGACAGAAAATAAATCATGAACAAAATGAGTAAGAAAGCACAAATACAATTATTTGAGGCACGTGATTGGTAAGACGGAAGGGAGCTAGCTCAGTCTTATTGCATTTTCCTTGGGGTTCTCCCAGCAGTTTCTTTGTGGCTTTGTTAATTTTATCTTCGGACAGATTAACTTGACTGAAGCGTTGCGCATCTGCTGGCTCATTAGTATAGTTGGCTAGTTGTACATCAAGTCGCCATTTAAGCTAAGAGGCTAGATTCACTAGCTTATCCAACACTGGGTCAAATTGATCCCAGTGAGGCCATTGGACGTTAAAGCCCTTAACTTGGACTAAAAAGGTGCAATCTGTTTCTGCTCCTCCTCGGATGGCCAACCCGAAAAAGCAACAGTAGCATTGAGCTGGTCCAATCTATAACCTGACAAGGGGTTTTCACCCTATGGAGCGGTATTTCTACAATAAAACCAAGTTTTGTTCCAACCCTTGGGATGGCTCACCAGCTTGGCTTCAGGGAATGCACATATTTTCCTCCTTTGAATAGAGATTCCACAAAGTTCTATACTAGGACCATCTTTGAATTCAATGTGGTGGTTGATATAAAAGAATTCCCGTAAGAGAAGGAAAATTGGCTCCATCTAGATATATAGTTCACAGAAAACTTGGAATTGGGCCGAGACCCTGGGGCTAGAGGTTGAAGAATTGAGCACGTCGTGGAAGAATTTTGACCCGAGCAGGCAGAAACCCATGTATAGATGATCTGCAAAGACGACAGCTTCTCCTAGTTGAGGTTGCGGGGGACTTTCTTCTTCGGGCGCGCACCAACCGATCTTTTCTTGAGCCGGCAGCAGACCTTGACCCATGAGGTCATCTAACATAAGGGTCAAAACATGGGATCTAACCCAGTTAACTTCTTTGTCAGTCTTGGGAGCCATGATGATTCAGACAAGGTTCTACTGCAAGATGAAGGTGATAAGGATAAGCCGACACATTATGTCCATTGGTGGTAAGCCACCAGGCTATACAAGTTATAAGTCGGCTAAAACAGTAGGACGACCATGTTTACTAAGGCTACGACTTGGATTTAAGCAAGCTATGGAAAGTGCGAATAAGCTAGCAAAATAGTGAGCCAGTGTCAGTCATTCAGTGGCATTCTGGTTTTCTGCTAAGTCTTGAGCTAGCTACAAACAAGAATCCAACGAGGGAACTACGTTTATAGATCTAAAAGTACTTCAAAAAGAAAAAGTTAAACACCTAGGCGTGGGTGGATACAAGAGCCCGTATGTCAACGAGGGAGTAGTACAGAGATCCTAGATGAAAAAATGGTATTGCCGCAATTACTAAGGCACCTACTCAAGTTATTCACGTGAATCTAGATCTACTAATGTGAGATGGTGATGAACACCGATGAACTACACAGAAGAACAATGGGGCACTATAGATCTGAGGGGAGGAGTTTGGGCATACCTGAGCATGGTGGGCATGGCAGGACGATTTGGGTGAGCTTCGATGGCAAACTAGAGTGGCATAGACGTCGCGGTCGATGTTGCCGGAGGGCTTGAGGAAACACAGTGGTGCTTCGGTCGCAAGAGGCAGCATGCGCGAGGAAGAAGACGGAGAGGAGGTGGCAATGGTAAAACTAGGACCTGGGGCCCCTCGTACGTATTTATAAAGTAGTAAGAAGTGGGAATAACAAGTGCGAAAATAGAGGTGGTGCAGTAAATTTTAGGTGGAAAGGTGCCTCGATCTTTGGGCCTATCAGATCCACTCAAGATTTGTGATGTTGTCATGTGTAAATTACGAAGGTCTAGCGAAATGATGTCATGGCATCAAGGAAGGGTGTGGAACAAGGAAACATCACAAGCCGACAACATCTCATAACCCGGTCAGAGATAAGCTGAAAGAAACAAAAGAGAGTTCTGGCTCACGACAGAGGATCCGAAGTTAGTTCTAGTATGAATTTTAACATTGATGAATCCAAGTTAACCTGGGGGGCAATGTTGGGGATATACCCCATGGTATGATCCGGGCAGGGTATGACCCAGCCATCACTTGGTGACTTGAGGATGACCTCTCTATTGGGCTGCAACAAGCCTGGAAATTTAAGCCTAGAGGGCGGCTTAGGAAAGAGGCCGGTCCATGGCCCAGTATCTGGTAAGAAGACTCGACCAGGAAGTTGTAGGGAATCTCCCTTACTTGAAGGACAAGATGAATAGGAAGTAGACTAGGGCACGTGTTGATATATGACCCGGACTCTATTGTAAAACTTATGGACTTGGCATGTATATAAAGGGGAGCCCCTGAGGTAGAAATAAAAAGTTACAAGCTCTCTAGTACTAGGTTAGCTGCCCCATCTCCAACAGCCACCTCGTCAGCATCGACTGGTTCGTTTTCCTGCTCAACTGGAGGAGGAGCAGACTTTTGAGCTTTCTTCTTCCAAAACCTGGAGTCCTTACAAAAGAGGTCGGCCCATGACCCAGTATCTGGTAAGCCGGCTCGACAAGGAAGTTGGAGGGACTTTCCATACTTGAAGGACAAGATGAATAGGATGTAGACTAGGGCACGTGTTGATATACGACCCGAACCCTGTTGTAAACTCGGGGCTTTGACCTATATATGAAGGGGAGCCCCTGAGGTAGAAAGAAAAAGTTATAAGCTCTCAAGTACTGGGTTAGCCAAGTCGCACCCTTGTAGTCGAGATCCCAAGCAATAATCAATTAAGTAGGAAGTAGGCTATTATCTCCGCCGTGAGGGGCCGAACCTGGGTAACCCTATGTCTCTCGACCCGTATCAACCTCGTTCAAGCTACTAGCTAGCTATGATGGCCTCACGACTAAGTCCTTTTTCGAGGACAACTACCATGACAAAACCATGACAGTTTGCGCCCACCATGGGGCCACCGCATAGTGGTGTTGAGTTCTTGGAGGGAGCTCTCCCAGGTATCAAGGGATATGCGATTGACTGGATGGCGAAGAGTCGTCACGGGAAGCTCTACATCGACGATTCAGGCTGGGGCCCCTAGGCCGTCTCGATCGAGTATAGGAAAAATTCATGTTTTCATCGCCAAAATCGGCGAATCAGGTCCCGAGCTGGACATCTGGACCAAAATCATCAAGCCGGCTTGACGCACTCAACCCGACTGGGTTCAAGCTAGCCAGAAGCACGTCTTCATCGGCTTCACTCGCGGAGTCGACCTCGTGGATAACTCCGTGTTCGGCGGGGACACCCTTGTCTACTCTAATGGTGAATCCTTAGTCGGAGATACCGAGTCGATCCTCCCGCTTTATGATGGTAAGCTTGGGGGCTACCCTGATGATGAGCTGGTCGAGGATGCTTTTGAGCCGCCACTATAGGCTACTATTCACATCGCAGGCACCGCTTCGACTCATAACTCCACAACGGAAGGCGCTGTGATGGGCAGCGACGCTTCAACAACGGCTCCAGGTGCGGGCAACTCAGATAGCCAATCGACTTAGGTTCTGGCAGAGTTAATGGCCGCCTTAGCAATGCTCTTTGAGACCCCCAAAACTACAGGAAATCAAACAGAGTGCAACACAGAGGTGACTAAACTCCATGAGCAGATGATGAAGATTCAAGAAGAAATCAACACTGAGAACACTCGCGTGGTGGAGATCCAAACCCAGATCCGCAATGAGGTGGAATGCCTGAAAACGGAAGCTTGGCATATGATTCTCCGCCAGAATCCTACAAACGTGGTCCGTCAGAGGAGGTACATGAGTCGTCTGCCTCCAATCTTTGAGCCCACGCGTTTGTTCAATACGTCGCAGGACACACCCGCACCGGGGGCTCGTACGAGTACTCCTGAATAGCCTATTATACTCCAATTAACCTGGGTCGCGCCCTCAAACAGAACTGGACAGCCACCATAGGACCAGCCTCACCAGCCAGCCCTGATACGTCTCCAATGTATCAATAATTTTTTATTGTTCCATGCTATTATATTATCTATTTTGGATGTTTTATATGCATTAATATGCTATTTTATATTATTTTTGGACTAACCTATTAACCTAGAGCCCAGTGCCAGTTCCTGTTTTTCCTTGTTTTAGAGTTTCGCAGAAAATGAATAGAAAACAGAGTCCAAACGGAATAAAACTTTCGCGATGATTTTTCTTGGACCAGAAGACATCCAAAGGACTTGGAGTGCAAGTCAGAGAAGCTACGAGGCGGCCACAAGGACGGAGGGCGCGCCCAGGGGGTAGGGCGCGCCCCCCACCCTTGTGGGCCCCTCGTGACTCCACAGACCTAGTTTCTTCACCTATATATTCTCATATATCCCAAAACCAACAAACAGAGCCACGAAAACACTTTTCTACCGCCGCAACCTTCTATACCCATGAGATCCCATCTAGGGGCCTTTTCCGGCGTCCTGCCGAAGGGGGATTCAATCATGTAGGGCTTCTACATCAACACCATTGCCCTTCCGATGAAACGTGAGTAGTTTACCATAGACCTACAGGTCCATAGCTAGTAGCTAGATGGCTTCTTCTTTCTCTTTGATTCTCAATACCATGTTCTCCTCGATGTTCTTGGAGATCTATTCGATGTAATGCTTTTTTGCGGTGTGTTTGCCAAGATCCAATGAATTGTGGATTTATGACTAGCTTATCTATGCATATTAGTTGAATCTTCTCTGAATTCTTTTAGGCATGATTTGATATCTTTGAAAGTCTCTTCGAACTATCGATTTGGTCTGGCCAACTAGATTGGTTTTTCTTGCAATGAGAGAAGTGCTTAGCTTTGGGTTCAATCTTGCGGTGTCCTTTCCCAGTGACAGTAGGGGCAACAAGCCATGTATTGTATTGTTGTCATTGAGGATAAAAAGATGGGGTTTCATCATATTGCTTGAGTTAATTCCTCTACATCATGTCATCTTGCTTAATGTGTTACTCCGTTCTTTATGAACTTAATATTCTAGATGCATGCTGGATAGCGGTCGATGTGTGGAGTAACAGTAGTAGATGCACGTCTCGGTCCTGTTGACACAGACGTGATGCCTATATTCATGATCATTGCCTTAGATATTTTCATAACTTTGCAAAGATAATAAAACAAAGCGTTGGCGCCTAGACTTGCATGCATGCATCCTTAAGTACAATTTTTGCTATGATAATCAATCCATTTGGAGAGGATTGTGTGTTGTTGTTTTCCTTCCCCCCGTACTGTCAATAGGGTCCCTGCCGCGGATGAACTACCCAAAGGGAAGGAGTGAGAGCGGCCTAGCTATCGGTCCCCGGCAACTCATTTTTGTCGAGGCGATGCGAAGGCCAATAAACACAAATAAGTTTTGCCTTGCCATCCATGTTTTGCTCACAGTATAAAAAACTTATGCGATTGGAGAACCTTGTTGCTTCCATCATCTGTTCTCCCATTCTTCGTCGGCATGGTTGTAGTGGCATTTGAGGGGAGTTGGCAGAGGGGCATCCCTTATCCTCGCTCCTGGCCCAGTGACCGGGTCCAGTAGAAGCCGTGGTGAGAGGGTTGGCGGGATTTCTTGCCGGGAAAACTCTTGCTTACTAGAGGGTACTAAGGGACTTTTTCCTTAGCGTGTTGAAAGACACGTGCACGGGCGCCCGACAAAGCATCTTTTCCATTCATGTTGAATAAGTATAGATCATACAAGATACAAACAACGATGGAAGATTACATAATTCAAGCTAAAATTTGGCAAATGCCTACATCTTTTAAATTGAAAAGGATATGTTCCCTGTAATGCCTTTCTTGTCCCTCTCCTCCTAGGAGCTACAAAGGGAGGTGAAGAGGGAAAAAGGAGTGCCTGGGCAGAAGCCCAGCCTGACCCCATCAGGGCCTGCAGGGCGCAACCTTACAAGATCGGGAGGGCAAGGACAAAGTCGGAAGGGTGGAAGGAGCGGCCAGGCGATGCTCTAGCCACCACCGCCAGGACCAGAGGGACGTGGTAGGAGGGACATTGGCAGGGAAGATGAAGCCGGAGTCCATGAGGAAGGCTGCCAGAGTCCAACTGGAAGAGGCGAAGGCATCCACACCCAACACCCCGGCAAATCGCTCTGCCAGGGAGAAGGCCAGGTGCAGATGATGGTGTTGCCGACGCCTAGCTGATGGTGATGGTGCGACCAGCGTTCAACTAGAGTCTGTGTCGTCGCCTCCGTGCTTGGTGACCGGGGACTCACTATCGCCATCCTCCCCACTAGTGTCCTCCTCGTCGCTATCGCTCGAGGAGGAACTTTTTTATCAGTCGAGCTCTCTGTGCAACACCCTAAACGAGCACTCGAGCGTCCGAAGACCTTGATGGAGAGCAGATCAGCCTCCATTAGCTTAAAATGGAGAACATGCCCCTCCGTCAGGCTATGGGCACGAGCAAAGGTTTCCCAACCACGCTGGAGAAGCATGACATGAGGTGTGGGGAACACCACGCCCACCCGCATCTTGCCATTACAACAACCCCTCATGTGTAGCTTCAGTCCCTGCGGCTGGTCGACCTCCATTACCCTTTCAAAGGGGGTAGGAAGCCGAAGACGACTGTGCGGGGGCTCGCGCAGCCTGGCAAGGAATTCCAACACAGTATCTCCGACATGGCCCTCTGACGGAGTTGGAGCGGCTGGAAGAGGAGAGGCCAAACAACCACCACGTCCTCCTCCTCGGCCCAAGAACCACGGCGGCCACGACCACAACCCGCAGCTTCGCCTTACGCACTGGATCCTACCCCTGCGTCTCGAGCAGAGGCGGGGGTATGGTGCCAAGAAGAAGCCCTCATCGCCGTCGCTGGAGCTCTACGTGCCCACTTCCCCTAGCCATGGTGGAAGGAGAGCGCGAGAAGAAGGAGAAGGGAATGTGTGGGTTGAGCCCCTTGTCATGGAATCATCATGACAGATGTCCTAGCGGAAGGACTTAGTCATGGAGCCATCGCAGCTAGGTTAGCTTAAAGGGTTAAACGGGACAAAGGACACATAGAGTTTATACTGGTTTGGCCCCTTGCGGTGAAGGTAAAGGCCTACTCCAGTTTGGGATTATATTGCTAGGGTTTCGATTACCAGGGAGCGAATACGCTTGACCTAGTTCTTGATCTCTTCTTTCTTGTCCTAAGCTGCCGCCGGGTCGTCCCTTTATATACACAAGTTGACTCTCGGCGGTTCACAGAGTCCCAGCCGGCTCATACATAATGTGTCCGGCTCGGTGACTAACTACACATACCTTACAACACAAGTCATACATACATGGCGGTTCATCATCCCAGGCCTCAAGTCTCTTCTAGGCCTTGGACCGTCAACGGGCTCATATGACCCGCCATCTTCATTGGTAAACCGCCAGTGGTATGACCCGGCCCCTCCTGGGCGGTTCATACCCAATAGTCATATCCCTAACATTAGGCCCCACGTTGATTTGAACTTGTTCATGTCAATCTTCCTGACCTGTCAAAATCTTGCATCGCTTTTATTTGATAAACCTTGCTATAAACCGCCATGATGTCAGCTCATAGAATTTTCTTAAGCCACCATGACATCACTTCACATTAATTTCGCACGTGGCTCAAAAAATCTTAACTCATCTTTACCTTAATAAACGTCCTGAGAATCGAGGCGTCCATATAGCCATATAATGATTTCGGCCCCTCGATTCCCGTGCATGCCTTGCAGCCACCTCCTTATAAATAGGGTCAGGGGGTATTTATCATTTTCTCCTTCGTTTCCTCCTTCGTCTTCCTTCTCCGCACGGCCACACCAGCGCTCGAGCTCCGCCACCATGACCTCCGACCACTGCACCAACCTAGGCCGCTGCATCGACCTGGTCGAACCAGAGAACTACGACGCACCACCGCTGATCCTCATCACCTGTAAGTGCATCTCACCCTTTCATCTCAGATATGTATTAGGTTTCAGGCCGTTCATCGGTGTTCTTGCCATTCTTGTGTTGTTTCCACCCACTGTCAGATTCGGGGTTCTGGCAAACCCTTGAGGTTTGAACTCTGGGGTGCGCACAAACATCTCTCTCTCTCTTCCTATCTCGCTTTCGCAATGATCTCAAGGCCCAGCTCGCCTAATCCAAGGAATAAGAGACACGAGGGTTTATACTAGTTCGGGCCACCATTGTGGTGTAATACCCTACTCCAGTGTGGTGTCGTGGATTGCCTCGTGGGCTAAGGATGAATCAGTACAGTGGATGAACAGCCTCCTGAGGAGAGGTGTTCTTGAGCTCGATGAGCTGGTGTGTTTGAGGATGGTCCGAATGATCCGTCCGCCCCCCTTGCTATGGTTGTGGCTAGCCCTATTTATAGAGGCCCTAGTCCTCTTCCCAAATGTTAGGCGGGAAGGGATCCCACAATGGCCAATTTTGAAGGGAGACAACTAGTACAAGTTATCCTGACAAAAGGTGGTCTTCTCCTGCCAAAGGTTCTGGTGATGATATAGCTGTGGGCTCCATGGTGACCTCCGTCCTGTTGTCCTGCTGGTCTTGGTCTTGTTGCATTGATATGGAAACCTTTGCCTGATGCCTCGGGACTCCTCGCCTGCGCCTGCATCTTTAGCACCAAAGAGGAAACTGGCACTCTGCGCCCGCCTGGCTTTGGTCGTCATGGCTCACGTCACGCGAACCTCACGAGGTGCCCCTTGCATAGATATCTCCACTCCTCGGGAGCCATCCTAGCGAGGCTGCCCCTGAGGAGGTCCTGTGTCGTCCGCCTCGCGAGGCTTGGCCCCTCGCAAGGGCCTTGAGTGGTTGCTGATGAAGATGGGCCATACCGGGCCGCCAGTAGAGCCACGCCGTGGGCCGCAGGCAGGCAAGTCTGGGTACCCCCGTTCCCAGGATGCTGATAGTAGCCCCGGGCCCAAGGCTCTCTCGGACTTGGCTACGAGGCGAAGCCAAAGGGCAAGTGCGGAGCGCCGCGGGCCCCAACCTCCTGCGACCTTGATTGACGCGTGGCGATTGACATGACGTGGGCGTCTCCGCTTCCCCTTGCTACCTCAGCAACTTCCCGTATTGACGAGACCCTGCTGCATGCAGAAGAAAACCATAATTACCTTAGATCGTGGAGGCCGGCGGTTGGCCTTCCTCTGGCTATAAATGAGGAGAGGGGCGGAGCCCTCGTCGCTCATCTCCTTCTCCACTTCGCCCGCTTCTTCTTCCGCTTTGCTCCACTGCCTTGCAGCGACACTCATGGTGCCGACAAAGAGGTTCTTGGTCACAGAGAAGGGGAAGGCTCGCCAGGAGGGGCCTGGCTCGCCACTGCCTAAGAGGGGGCATGGTCGCCCCTACAACCATGCTGCAACCCCCATTGTGGTCCCTCATGGGCACGGACGAACTTCCTCGGGGTCCAGCGCCATCCCTGGCGGCTGCGGCAGCGTCTCTTCGCGTGGCAGGAGCCGCCCGAGATGCGGCAGACCCGCCCACGAAGGGAGGCGTGCTATGGTCGCACGGCCTCCCCAGACGCGCTTCCACTCGTCAGAGGTGCTGCCGGAGTTTGTCGTGTGGTCGGAGAACCCGGCCGGCACCTAGCATCAGCTTCCGCACTCCTTTGTCGATGAGCTGTCGGCCACGGGTCCTGGCGGCCTCTAGCTGCAGGCCGACGGCTGCAGCAGCAAGGCTTCGTGGGTCACGATGGAGGTCTCCATCGCGGGCAACATAGCCCTGGCCCGCGGCTGGTAGACGTTTGCCCACGCGCGTGGTCTGAGCAGGTGGTGCACCCTCCACTTCAAGTACGACGGTGCCATGACCCTCTTCGTGAGGGTGTTCGGGGAAGACAGTCGCCATGCTGGGTGCTGCCTTGAAGACATCGATGGTGATGAAGTGCTCGGCCTTGGTGACGGCTGTGATGAGGATGAGGGTGAACTCGCCCTCGGCGACCGCCACGGCTCGTCCGGCAACGACAGCTCCTCCTTCGGTGAAAGCTCCAACAGCGGTGGCTACTAACAGCCACCATGTTGTCGGTCTCGCTTCGAGGACGCTGATGGGTCGTCCCGTCGTCGCGCTCTAGTGAAGCGTGATGAGGGCTCCGGCTGAGTCCGGGGGCGCTGGGGGCTGGTCCTCGTGAGCAGCCGCCTCGTAGGAGCCGCTTTTGCATGTCCTTTCCTTTCCTCCTGTATTACAAGAAACAAGTATGGGGCCCTGCGAGGGCATGTAATGAACCATAGTGCTTATCCGGCTTTGTGCTATGTTTATTGTTTCCGGGTTGTGTTGTGGAATCTGTGCTTTATGCAGACGTAGAGGAATAACTTAGCTTGATACATCCGGGGTAGCTTCCACCTTGTGAGGTCATGCGCCTCCTGGCATCTGGCGGGGCGTCCCTGCTGCCGACTCGGGCGACACCGCGAAGCTACAAAAATTTGTTAGGAAATCCTTATCCCTCCTTGCGCGAGGCCTCAAGCATGGGATTGTGATGGGTACTTGGTATGTTGACTTTTGCGCAGACTCCCCGGCAACGGCGCCAGAAATTCTTCTTGCTACCTCTTGAGCACTGCGTTGGATTTCCCCGAAGAGGAGAGGATGATGCAGCAAAGTAGCGTAAGTATTTCCCTCAGTTTTTTAGAACCAAGGTATCAATCTAGTAGGAGGCTATGCTCAAGTCCCTTGTACCTACACAAAAACAATAGCTCAACACAACCAACGCGCTTAGGGGTTGTCAATCCCTTCACGGTCACTTACGAAAGTGAGATCTGGTAGAGATGATAAATAATATTTTTGGTATAGAGATACAAATTAAAAAGTAAAAGGCAAAGTAAAAGCAAAGCAATAATAAAGTGATGGAGATTAATATGATGAGAAAGAGACTCGGGGGCCATAGGTTTCACTAGCGGCTTCTCTCAAGAGCTTAAGTATTCTACGGTGGGTGAACAAATTAATGTTGAGAAATTGACAAAATTGAGCATAGTTATAAGAATATCTAGGTATGACCATGTATATACGCATCACGTCCAAGACAAGTAGACCGAAACGATTCTGCATCTACTACTATTACTCCACTCATCAACCGCTATCCAGCATGCATCTAGAGTATTAAGTTAAAAAAAAGAGTAATGCCTTAAGCAAGATGACATGATGTAGAGGGATAGTTTCATGCAATATGATAAAAAACCATCTTGTTATCCTCGATGGCAACAATACAATATGTGCCTTGCTGCCCATTCTGTCACTGGGAAAGGACACCGCAAGATCGAACCCAAAGCTAAGCACTTCTCCCATGGCAAGAACAACCAATCTAGTAGGCCAAACCAAACTGATAATTCGAAGAGACTTGCAAAGATAACCAATCATACATAAAAGAATTTAGAGAAGATTCAAATATTATTCATAGATAGACTTGATCATAAACCCACAATTCATCGATCTCAACAAACACACCACAAAAAGAAGATTACATCGAATAGATCTCCACAAGAGAGGGGGAGAACATTGTATTGAGATCCAAAAAGAGAGAAGAAGCCATCTAGCTACTAACTATGGACCCGTAGGTCTGAAGTAAACTACTCACACCTCATTGGAGAGGCTTGGATGATGATGTGGAAGCCCTCCGTGATCGATGCCCCCTCTGGTGGAGCTCCGGAACAGGCCCTAAGATGGGATCTCGTGGATACAGAAAGTTACGGCGGTGGAATTAGGGTTTTGGCTTTGTATTTGATCGTTTGGGGGTACGTGGACATATATAGGAGGAAGAAGTACGTCGGTGGAGCAACAGGGGGCCCACGAGGGTGGGGGCGCGCCTGGGGGGGTAGGGCGCGCCCCCTACCTCGTGGCCTCCTATAACGTGCCTTGACGTAGGTTCCAAGTCTCTTGAGTTGTATTCGGTGAAAAAATCACGTTCCCGAAGGTTTCATTCCGTTTGGTCTCCGTTTGATATTCCTTTTCTTCGAAACCCTAAAACAGCCAAAAAAACAACAATTCTGGGATGGGCCTCCGGTTAATAGGTTAGTACCAAAAATAATATAAAAGTGGAAAATAAAGCCCAATATAGTCCAAAACAGTAAATAATATAGCATGGAGCAATCAAAAATTATAGATACGTTGGAGAGGTATCAAGCATCCCCGAGCTTAATTCCTGCTCGTCCTCGAGTAGGTAAATGATAAAAAGAGAATTTTTGATGCGGTGTGCTACTTGGCATAATTTTAATGTAATTCTTCTTAATTGTGGTATGAATATTCAGATCCGAATGATTCAAGACAAAAGTTCATATTGACATAAAAATGATAATACTTCAAGCATACTAACTAAGCAATTATGTCTTCTTAAAATAACATGGACAAAGAAAGTTCATCCCTACAAAATCATATAGTTTAGTCATGTTTCATTTTCGTCACACAAGAATTCTCTCATCATGCACAACCCCGATGACAAGCCAAGCAATTGTTTCATACTTTAGTAATCTCAAACCTATAAACTTTCACACAATATATGAGCAGGAGCCAAGGATATAGCACTATGGGTGGAATAGAATAATGAGGGGGTTATGTGGAGAAGACAAAAAAGGAGAAAGTCTCACATCAACGAGGCTAATCAATGGGCTATGGAGATGCCCATCGATTGATGTTAATGCAAGGAGTAGGGATTTCCATGCAACAGATGCACTAGAGCTATAAATGTATGAAAGCTCAACAAAAGAAACTAGTGGGTGTGCATCCAACTTGCTTGCTCACGGAGACCTAGGGCACTTGAGGAGGCCCATTGTTGGAATATACAAGCCAAGTTCTATAATGAAAAATTCCCACTAGTATATGAAAGTGATAACATGAGAGACTCTCTACTATGAAGATCATGGTGCTAATTTGAAGCACAAGTGTGGTAAAAGGATAGTAACAGTGTCCCTTCTCTCTTTTTTCTCTCATTTTTTGGGCCTTTTTTATGGCCTTTGTCTTTTTTTTGGGCCTTCTCTTTTTTATGGCCTTTTTTTATTCCTCACTTGGGACAATGCTCTAATAATGATGATCATCACACTTCTATTTATTTACAACTCAATGATTACAACTCGATACTAGAACAAAGGTGACTCTATATGAATGCCTCCGGCGGTGTACCGGGATATGCAATGAATCAAGAGTGACATGTATGAAAGAATTATGAACGGTGGCTTTGCCACAAATACTATGTCAACTACATGATCATGCTAAGCAATATGACAATGATGAATTTGTCATGATGAACGAAATTATGGAAAGTTGCATGGCAATATATCTCAAAATGGCTATGGAAATGCCATAATAGGTAGGCATGGTGGCTGTTTTGAGGAAGATATAAGGAGGTTTATGTGTGAAAGAGCGTATCATATCATGGGGTTTGGATGCACCGGCGAAGTTTGTGCCAACTCTCAATGTGAGAAAGGGCAATGCACGTACCGAAGAGGCTAGCAAGGATGGAAGGGTGAGAGTGCGTATAATCCATGGACTCAACATTAGTCATAAAGAACACACATACTTATTGCAAAAATCTACAAGTCGTCAAAAACCTCAGCACTACAGGCATGCTCCTAGAGGGATAGATTGGTAGGAAAAGACCATCGTTCGTCCCCGACCGCCACTCATAAGGAAGACAATCAAATAACACCTCATGTTTCAAATTTGTTGCATAACGTTTACCATACATGCATGCTATGGGACTTGCAAACTCCAACACAAGTATTTCTCAATTTCACAACTACTCAACTAGCACGACTTTCATATTATTACCTCCATATCTCAAAACAATCATCAAGCATCAAACTTTTCTTAGTATTCAACACACTCATAAGAAAGTTTTATTATTAATCTTGAATACCAAGCATATTAGGATTTTAAGCAAATTACCATGATATTAAGACTCTCAAAATAATCTAAGTGAAGCATGAGAGATCAATAGTTTCTATAAAACAAATCCACCACCGTGCTCTAAAAGATATAAGTGAAGCACTAGAGCAAAACTATAAAGCTCAAAAGATATAAGTGAAGCACATAGAGTATTCTATCAAATTCCAAAATATGTATGGCTCTCTCAAAAGGTGTGTACAGAAAGTATGATTTTGGTAGACTAACTAGCAAAGACTCAAATCATAAAAGATGCTCCAAGCAAAACACATATCATGTGGTGAATAAAAATATAGCTCCAAGTAAAGTTACCGATAGAAGTAGACGAAAGAGGGGATGCCTTCCGGGGCATCCCCAAGCTTTGGCTTTTAGGTGTCCTTACATTATATTGGGGGTGCCATGGGCATCCCCAAGCTTAGGCTCTTGCCACTCCTTGTTCCATAATCCATCAAATCTTTACCCAAAACTTGAAAACTTCACAACACAAAACTTAAAGTAGAAAATCTCGTGAGCTCCGTTAGCGAAAGAAAACAAAAGGCCACTTCAAGGTACTGTAATGAAATCATTATTTATTTATATTGGTGGTATACCTACTGTATTCCAACTTCTCTATGGTTTATAAACTATTTTACTAGCCATGGATTCATCAAAATAAGCAAACAACACACGAAAAACAGAATCTGTCAAAAACAGAACAGTCTGTAGTAATCTGTAGCTAGAGCAAGATCTGGAACCCCAAAAATTCTAAAATAAATTGCTGGACGTGGGGAATTTATCTATTAATAATCTTCAAAAAGAAATAACTAAATAGCACTTTTCAAATAAAAATGACAGCAGTTCTCGTGAGCGCTAAAGTTTCTGTTTTTTACAGCAAGTTCAACAAGACTTTCCCCACGTCTTCCCAACGGTTCTACTTGGCACAAACACTAATTAAACACAAAAACACAACAAAAAAAGAGGCTAAATAATTTATTTATTACTAAACAGGAGCAAAAAGCAAGGAATAAAAATAAAATTGGGTTGCCTCCCAACAAGCGCTATCGTTTAACGCCCCTAGCTAGGCATAACAAGCAAGACTAGATCTAGGTATTGCCATCTTTGTTAGGCAATCCATAAGTGGCTCTCATGATAGATTCATATGGTAATTTTATTTTCTTTCTAGGGAAGTGTTCCATGCCCTTTTTTAATGGAAATTGAAATCTAATATTTCCTTCGTTCATATCAATAATTGCACCAATCATTCTAAGGAAAGGTCTACCAAGAATAATAGGACATGAAGGATTGCAATCTATGTCAAGAACGATAAAATCTACGGGCACATAATTCCTATTTGCATAGATAAGAACATCATTAATTCTTCCCATAGGTTTCTTAATAGTGGAATCCGCAAGATGCAAGTTTAGAGAGCAATCTTCAAAATCACGGAAAACTAGCAAATCACACAAAGTTTTGGGAATAGTAGAGACACTAGCACCCAAATCACAGAAAGCATAAAACTCATAATCTTTAATTTTAATTTTAGTAGTAGGTTCCCACTCATCATAAAGTTGTCTAGGTATAGAAACTTCCAATTCAAGTTTTTCTTCATAAGATTGCATCAAGGCATCAACGATATGTTTAGTAAACGCTTTATTTTGACTATAAGCATGAGGAGAATTTAGCACAGATTGCAACAAGGAAACACAATAAATCAAAGAGCAATTTTCATAGTTAAATTCCTTGAAATCCAAAATAGTGGGTTTAGCAACAACTAGGGTTTTAACTTCTTCAATCCCACTTTTATCAAATTTAGTACCAAGATCAAAAGATTCAGAATTCTTGGAACGCTTTCTAGGTAAAGGTGGATTATATTCAGTCCCATCATTATCAAGATTCATATTGCAAAACAAAGATTTAATAGGGGACACATCAATAACTTTTAGATCTTCATCATTATTTTCATAGCAATCCGGTTTAGTAGCCATCTTATTGACTAAGGTAGCTTGCATATCCGAAATTTTAGCAGTTGATTTTTCAAGATGAGCAATTTGGTATCTTATACCATCAAATTCTTTAGACATATCATCAAGCTCTTTATTCATATAATTCATGAAACTTTTTTGTTCCTTAAGCTCATTTCTAAAGAAATTATTATGCTCAAATTGCAAAACCATAAACTTCCTAAGGTTGTTTTCGATCTCCTCTAACCTTTTAAGTTGAAGATCACCAAATTTAGGTAGAGCCATCGCAACAAACAAACTAACTAACACACAAGCAAACAAAAAGAAAGCTGGCAAGAGAGGCAAATTAAGAGGGAGGATATAGAGAGAGAGAGAGGGCGAATAAAACGGCAAGGGTGAAGTGGGGGAGAGGAAAACGAGAGGCAAATGCCAAATAATGTAATGCGGGAGATAGGGATTGTGATGGGTACTTGGTATGTTGACTTTTGCATAGACTCCCCGGCAACGGCGCCAGAGATTCTTCTTGCTACCTCTTGAGCACTGCGTTTGATTTCCCTGAAGAGGAGAGGATGATGTAGCAAAGTGGCGTAAGTATTTTCCTCAGTTTTTGAGAACCAAGGTATCAATCCAGTAGGAGGCTACGCTCAAGTCCCTTGTACCTACACAAAAACAATAGCTCAACGCAACCAACGTGCTTAGGGGTTGTCAATCCCTTCACGATCACTTACGAAAGTGAGATCTGATAGAGATGATAAATAATATTTTTGGTATTTTTGGTATAGAGATGCAAAGTAAAAAGTAAAAGGCAAAGTAAAAGTAAAGCAATAATAAAGTGATGGAGATTAATATGATGAGAAAGAGACCCGGGGGCCATAGGTTTTACTAGTGGCTTCTCTCAAGAGCATAAGTATTCTACAGTGGGTGAACAAATTACTATTGAGCAATTGACAGAATTGAGCATAGTTATGAGAATATCTAGGTATGATCATGTATATAGGCATCACGTCTGAGACAAGTAGACCGAAACGATTCTGCATCTACTACTATTACTCCACTCGTCGACCGCTATCCAGCATGCATCTAGAGTATTAAGCTAAAAACAGAGTAACACCTTAAGCAAGATGACATGATATAGAGGGATACTTTCATGCAATATGATAAAAAAACCCATCTTGTTATCCTCGATGGCAACAATACAATACGTGCCTTGCTGCCCCTTCTGTCACTGGGAAAGGACACCGCAAGATCGAACCCAAAGTTAAGCACTTCTCCCATGGCAAGAACAACAAATCTAGTAGGCCAAACCAAACTGATAATTCGAAGAGACTTGCAAAGATAACCAATCATACATAAAAGAATTCAGAGAAGATTCAAATATTATTCATAGATAGACTTGATCATAAACCCACAATTCATCGGTCTCAACAAACACACCGCAAAAAGAAGATTACATCGAATAGATCTTCACAAGAGAGGGGGAGAACATTGTATTGAGATCCAAAAAGAGAGAAGAAGCCATCTAGCTACTAACTATGGACCCGTAGGTCTAAAGTAAACTACTCACACTTCATCGGAGAGGCTTGGATGATGATGTGGAAGCCCTCCGTGATCGATGCCCCCTCCGGCGGAGCTCCGGAACAGGCCCCAAGATGGGATGTCGTGGATACAGAAAGTTACGGCGGTGGAATTAGTGTTTTGGCTCCGTATTTGATCGTTTGGGGGTACGTGGATATATATAGGAGGAAGAAGTACGTCGGTGGAGCAACAGGGGGCCCACGAGGGTCGGGGCGCACCTGGGGGGTAGGGCGTGCCCCCCTACCTCGTGGCCTCCTGTAACGTGCCTTGACGTAGGGTCCAAGTCTCCTGAGTTGTATACGGTGAGAAAATCACGTTCCCGAAGGTTTCGTTCCGTTTGGACTCCGTTTGATATTCCTTTTCTTCGAAACCCTAAAACAGGCAAAAAACAGCAATTCTGGGTTGGGCCTCCGGTTAATAGGTTAGTCCCAAAAATAATATAAAAGTGGAAAATAAAGCCCAATATAGTCCAAAACAGTAAATAATATAGCATGGAGCAATCAAAAATTATAGACACGTTGGAGACGTATCAGAGGCCTCTTAGGACCTCTGCGTTAGCGCGCTCAGCTTGGCCATTGCTCCTGGGGTGTGCCACTGAGGCGTAGCATATCTGGGTTCCAAGCTTAGCACAATATGTCTTGAAGAGATTGCTAGTGAACTACGAGCCGTTGTTGGTGATGATGCGGTTAGGGACCCCAAACCGGCTCACGAGGCCCTTGATGAACTTAACTATCGACCTGGCTGGGATGGTGCGGACGACTTCCACCTAGGCCCACTTGGTGAACTTATCGATGGCGACATAGAGGTAGAGGTAGCCCCCGGGCACTAATGGACCCAGGATATCCAGCCCCCAGACCGCAAACGGCCACGAGAGTGGGATAGTATGGAGGCCCTGGGCCGGCTGGTGGATTTGGTTGGCATGGAACTAGTGTCGACGTTCTGGGAACGGGGGTCCCCAGACTTGCCTGCATGCGGCCCGCTGCGTGACTAAGCCAGCAGGTCGTACGGCCCATCTTCATCAACAGGGCATCCAAGACCCTCGCGAGGGGCCAAGCCTCGCGAGGCAGACGACACAAGACCTCCTCTGGAGTGGCCTAGTCGGGCAGGCTCACATGGAGCGGAGATATCAAGGCAAGGCAAAACTCACGAGGCTCTCGTGACATGAGCCATGATGATCGACATCAGGCGGGCGCCAGGCAGGCACCAGCGCATGCAGCGTCCTTGTTTCCTCTTTGGTGCTAAGGAGGCCAGCGCAGGCGAGGAGTACCGAGGCATCAGGCAATGGTTGCCATATCGGTGCAACAAGACCAAGACCAGAATGACGGCAAGACGGAGGTCATTGTGGAGCCCAAGACGGCGTCACCACCAGAGCCTTTCGCAGGCGGAGACCACCTTTGTTAGGATAGCTTGTACAAGTTGCCCCCCTTCAAATTTGCCTGCCGTTGTTGGCTCCCTTCCCACTCAATATTTGGGAAGAGGACCAAGGCCTCTATGAATAGGACTAGCCACCACCATAGGCAGGGTGGAGCGAGAAGACCATCGAGAACCACACAAGTTATCCAAGCACAAGAACACCTCAACCTCAGGAGGCTGTTCTTCCCCTTGTATTGTTCAACATCAGCCCAAGAGGCAATCCACCACACCACACTGGAGTATGTTATTACACCACAACGATGGCCCGAACCAGTATAAATCTTGTGTCTTTCTATGTTGCGAGTTTGTCGAGTTCATCCGCGAGATCTTAGCGAGCTAGGGCGTAGATCGGTGGGAGGAAAATACTTCGTGCGCACCCCAGTGTTTGAACCTTAAGGGTTTGCCGGAACCCCACATCCGACATTTGGCGCGCCAGGTAGGGGTGCACCATAGCTTCCCCTCCGTCGATCTGCACTCCGTCGCCACCGCGCTTCGCCCACATGGCAGGCGCCCTGCCGCCGACTCCGACGGTCAGTGTTGACAATGGGGCCAGGGGCCTCCGATCCCTGGCCCCCGCCCTGCGGCACGTGTAGTGGCCGCCCAAGTTCAGGCAGGAGATGCCGCCGCGCTACGACGGTGCAGCGGACCCATCAGCTTTCCCGCTGGCGTACGAGGAGGCTGTCCTCGAAACCGGGGGTGATGACAAGGTCATGGCCAACTGGCTTCCCATGGCCCTCGCCGGCGAGCCACGTGCCTGGCTGCTCAACCTTCCCGGATCCACGGTGGCACCATGGGAGGAGCTCCGCGACCTTTTCACTGCTCGCTACGCGGTGCCGGCGCACCATGCAGTCGCAGCCCTGCTGGGCGGTTCTCAAGCACCGCCGTCAGACCGCCATGCCAAGTCGTTCCTCCGTCAGATCAGGGCAACCTCCAGGCGCCCGAGGGCTCCGCCGGGTTGGGCTGCGCCAGAGGCTGACCTCACCTTCGGCTCAGAAGACCACCCCGACTCCACCACCGGCTCTAGAATGCTCCCTATGCTCTGCACGCCCACCATCTGCAACGTGGCCATCACCAAGACCCTCATCGACGGTGGTGCTGGCCTCAACTTGCTCTTCGTGGAAGCCTTCAGCCTTCTCCACGTGCCACTCGAGCAGCTCGGCCTCAGTAAGCCCTTCTTGGGAGTGGGTGGTGGAGCTACCCACTCTTTGGGACAGATTTGCCTCCCTGTCACCTTCGGCACATGCGACAACTACCGCACTGAGCTGGTGGACTTCGACATCGCTCGCATCGGTCTCCCGTACAACGCCATCCTCGGGTACCCGGCTCTCGCTCAGTTCATGGCGGCGACTCACCCGGCTTACAACCTCATGAAGATGCCAGGCAGCAAGGGCGTCCTCACCATCAAGGGGGACAATAAGGAGGCCGTGACGGCGCTCAGGCTTGCCTTCAAGACCACGGCAGCAGCACAACCCGCTGACGCCGGTGCCCCTGCGGCCAGGGAGGCCGCGCCCACCAAGAAGAAGCAGTTGTTCACCCAAGACAAGGCGGAAACCAAGCAGGTATCGGTCAGCGAGGACGGGTCTTCAGGAGCCACCTTTACCATAGGAGCCGGCCTTGACCCAGAATAAGAAGAAGCCCTGGTGAGGTTCTTGCGCGCGAACAAGGAGATATTCGCGTGGGAGCCCAATCAGCTAGTAGGGGTCCCGAGGGAGGTGATCCAGCATCATCTAAGGATATGCCCCAACATCTGCCCCATGAAGCAGCGAGAGAGACGGCATTCCACTGAGAAGCAGGCCTTCATCGTCCAAGAGACACGCAAGCTGGAAGAGGTAGGTGCCATCCGAGAGGTCCGATACCCTGAATGGCTGGCGAACCCTGTCGTAGTGCCGAAAAAAGGCGGGAAGGAACGGATGTGCATTGACTTCACCAATCTTAACAAAGCCTGCCCCCAAGATCCGTTCCCACTCCCGCGCATTGACCAGACTGTCGATTCCACCGCCGAGTGTGACCTGCTGTGTTTCCTGGATGCGTTCTCCGGGTATCATCAAATCAAGATGGCCGTGGAAGATGTGGAGAAGACGGCCTTCCTGACACCATGTGGGGTGTACTGCTACACCTGCATGCCCTTCGGGCTGCGCTACGCGGGCGCGACCTTTCAGCGGTTGATGCACATTGCTCTGGGGCGGCAGCTCGGGAGAAACGCAGAGGCCTACGTCAATGACATAGTGGTCAAGTCTCGCGAGGCGAGGACATTGATTCAAGACTTGGAGGAGACCTTCGAGAGCCTATGTCAAGTGAACTTGAGGCTCAACCCGGAGAAGTGTGTGTTCGGCGTCCCCTGTGGCAACCTACTAGGATTCCTCGTATCCCACAGAGGGATCGAGGCTAACCCAGAGAAGATCAAGGCCATCGAGGACATGAGCCCACCACAGACCCTAAAAGAAATGCAGAAGCTAGCTGGGCGGGTGACCGCGTTAGGGCGTTTCATCTCCAAACTAGGAGAGCGCGCCTTACCTTTCTTCAAGCTCATGAAGAAGAAGGGCCCGTTCGAGTGGAACCCGGAGGCCGATCGGGCCTTCCATGACCTCAAGAAATACCTTACTAGCCCCCCCGGTGATGGTGGCACCGCGGCCCCTCGAACCTTTGGTACTCTACCTTGCTGCCACCTCGTACTCCGCCAGCGCGGTGTTGGTGGCAGTTCGGGAGGAGCGCCAAGCCAAGGGCGCACCGTCCCAAGCCAGGGCTGAAGTGGGACGGGGTCAGGAAGGCGCAGCAAAGGCGTCAACGGTGGAAGGCCAAGCTCAGCAAGGTGGCATCGCAGAAGCCCCCGAGGACAATCAGGTCTCAGGGATCCTCCCACCTCAGGATATTCCCCGATCTTCGCATGACCCGAGCCTCGACTGTGTGCCGGCCCTCGTCGAACACCCGGTGTACTTCGTCAGCACTGTACTACAGGACGCAAGGGCATGCTACCCCATGCCCCAGAAACTCCTGCTCGCAATCCTGGTGGCCTCACGCAAACTACAACACTACTTCCAAGGCCACCCCATCAAGGTCGTCTCAGCCTACCCATTGGAGAGGGTAATTAGGAGCCCTAACTCGGCCGGAAGGGTCGCTGAGTGGAACATCGAGCTACAAGCATTCCAGTTGGAGTTCAGCACTACCAGGGTCATCAAAGGGGCCGCACTCGTTGACTTTGTGGCAGAATGGACGGATGCCCCGATACTCGAGGAAGGAGAAGACCGGTCCACCTCCCTAGGAAGTGAGGCCCCGGACAGCCGGGTCATGTATTTTGATGGCGCCTTCGTGCACCAGGGTGCGGGGGCTGGAGCGGTGCTCATCTCGCCCACCCAGGACAAGCTCTACTATGCCGTGCAACCCTACTTTCAGCACGGCGAGAAGGTCTCCAACAATATCGCAGAATACGAAGGCCTCATAGCAGGCATAAAGGCTGCGGCGGCTCTAGGGGTGAAGTGCCTCACCGTCAGAGGCGACTCACAACTCTTCGTCAACTTCTCCAACAAGGTGCGTGAGCCGAAGGACGAGCATATGGAGGCCTACCTCGCGGAGGTGCGCAAGATGGAGAAATAGTTCTCGGGCCTGGAGCTGCAGCACGTGCCCCGGGGCACCAACAAGGAGGCCGACGACATTGCCAAGAGAGCATCCAATCGGCAACCGCAGGAGCCAGGCGTCTTTGAGGAGCGGCTCTTCAAGCCATCAGCTGCACCACCTCTTTCAAGTACGATTCAACCTCGGGAGGAGCTCCCCCAGCCTCCGGCCATAGGAGCCCCAGCCTGTGGCCCGACCTCAGGAGCTCGGCTGCTCTTGGCGCTCGAGCCCCAGGAGGAATGCTGGACCAAAGAATTCAAGGAGTACTTAACGCACGGGACGCTGCCGGAGAAGGAAGAGGAGGCAAAGCGCGTGGCCCGGCAAGCCACGGCATACTGTATCCAAGACGGCGAGTTATACAGGAAACGACCGAACGATGTCAGGCTGCGCTGCATATCCAGCTATCAAGGAAGGGAGTTGTTGATTCACATACACGGCGGGGACTGCGGACACCACTCGTCATCACGAACCCTTGTCGGCAGGTGTTCTGCAGTGGATCCTACTGGCCTACAGCACTCAACGACGCAACCGAGCTTGTGAAATCCTGTGAAGCTTGCCAGTTCCATGCCAAGCAAATCCATTAGCCAGCTCAGGGTCTTCAAACTATTCCACTCACATGGCCGTTCACGGTCTGGGGGCTGGATATCCTAGGCCCGTTCCCGCGGGCGCCATGGGGCTACCGCTACCTCTACGTCGCCATCGACAAATTCACCAAGTGGGCGGAGGTGGAAGCCGTCCCTACTATCCCGACCGGCTCTGCTGTCAAGTTCATCAAGGGCCTCATAAGCCGCTTCGGGGTCCCCAACCGCATCATCACAGATAATAGTTCGCAGTTTACTAGCAACCTCTTCAAAACCTACTGTGCTAACCTTGGAACGCAGATCTGCTATGCTTCGGTGGCCCACCCCAGGAGTAATGGTCAGGCCGAACATGCTAACGTGGAGGTCCTGAGGGGCCTCAAGACTAGGACCTTCAAGAAGAAGTTGGAGGCCTGCGGCAGGGGCTGGCACGACGAGCTCCGGTATGTACTGTGGTCCATCCGAACCACCGCCACCAAGCCAACGGGAGAGACTCCATTCTTCCTCGTCTACGGAGCTAAAGCGGTCCTTCCTCACGAGGTCAAGCATCTCTCCGCACGGGTCCTGGCGTTCGATCAAACGCAGCAGGACGCCATGCGGGGGATGGACCTCGTGCTGGGGGATGAACGTCGCCGCCAAGCTGCGCTACGGGCGGCGAAGTACCAGCAAGCATTGCGGCGATACCACTGCCGCAACGTCCGCTCCAGGACACTCAAGACGGGCGACCTAGTCCTGAGGCGGGTCCTCTCCAGGGAAGGGCCGCATAAGCTTTCACCAATGTGGAAGGGCCCGTTCAAGGTCGTCCACATCTCCAGGCCTAGCATCGTGCGCCTGGAGACACAAGACGGGGTACCAATCCAAAACGCCTGGAACATCCAGCACCTCCGGAAGTTCTACCCATGAAGCAAGGCCTAGAACGTGTGAAGCAAGGCTCAGAGCATGTGAAGCAAGGTCCAGAGCCTGTGAAGCAAGGCCTAGAGCCTATGAAGAAAGGCCCAAAGCCTATGAAGAAGGCCCGGTGCCTATGAAGAATCGCCGCCCGTGACACTCTCACATAATAATGAGTTGGGGATGTACACGCCCCGGAGTCTCAGGAGTGCCAGCCTCAGGCCCTGGGCTCCCGCCCACGCCTAGTGGCAGCACTTAGCTCCGCGCTGGTGAGAAGACTTGAAGACTAGATTAGGTGTCGGACACGGCTTTTTATTTCCTTTCCGTAGTTGGCTTGCTTTTCCTTAATTGAAGTTTTCTTTTGGCGTTCCTTGCTGATCTGACCCCCTCACCTCTCACTACATTTTTCCGGCTCGGGTTTGCTCGCGTTCTCTCTCTCGCATGCCTCGCGATGGGGCTAGGCAGGTGCCCTCGCGAGCATTTTTTCTCCCTTCTCTGCCTTCTTGTGAGCCACCCTTGTTTGAGCCCAAAAGCTGGCGTGCTTATCCTAGTCCGTGCCCCTCGGGTACCGCGACACAAAGCGCCAGGTCAGGGCCAGGGTGAACGACGAATCTTTTAGCGCACTTCCTAACGAGTTTTTGCAGTTCCCGAGCGAATGCAGGCCGCCGAGGCAAGATGGACACGGGGAAATGAGCGCCTCATGAGGAAGAGAGCGTCCCGAATATACCAGGTTAAGTTACCTTCGCATGAAGTAACGACACAACACGGGAACAACACACATGTTGCAACAACCGAGGAACTATAGTTCGATACACGCCCCCCTAGGCCCATACTAGTTTCATTCTTGATGCAGGAAAAAGATTAAAACAAAAGTAGCGATGCAGCAATCCGCGGAGGCAGACCCCTAGGGGCACCATGAGCCTAGCCGGTTCCTTCTTAGCGCTTCACGGAGGCGCGGCGACGAGATGACCCACTATCGCCTTCAAAGCGAGCGCGGCGGCGCGGCGGCTGGTCGTGGCCACTGCTGCTGGAGCTGTCACTGGAGGAAGAGCCGCCGTAGCTGGACAAGACACAGCCGCCCCCGAGGGCAGGCTCGCCCTCATCCTCGTCGCGGCCGTCCCCGAGACCGAGCACCTCCTCACCATCGTTCGCCTCAGGGAAGCACCCGGCACGGCGACCATCTTCCCCAGGCACCCTTACGTAGAGGGTCGATCCACCATCATACTTGAAGTGGAGGGCGCACCGCCTGCCCAAGCCGCACGCTCGGGCGAACGTCTGCCAGCCGCGGGCCAGAGCTATGTTGCCCACGGCGGAAGTTGCGACTGCAACCCAAGACGCCTTGCTGCAGCAACCATCTGCATGTAGCCAGAGTCCGCCTGGACCGGAGGCCGGCAACTCGTCGACGAAGAAGCGCGGAAGTGGGAGCCAGTTGCCGGCCGGATTCTCCGACCAGACGACAAACTCCGGCGA
>NC_041380.1:357726001-357757311 GCF_002162155.2 Triticum dicoccoides
ACCAGAGCATGCCTCCCCTCGTCAACTGGATCGCCATGGCTGGGATGACCCCCTCTGCGTGTCACGACACTGCTCCGACGGTGGGCCGTGGCAGGGGACGCGGTGTGCTTGTGCGGACGGCCGCGTCCGCGCTTGGGCGCCGGGGAGCCGGGTCCCTCGTGAGGGGCCTTTCCCTTCTTGGCGGCAGAGAACTTCCTTCGTGGCGCCATTGGAGGCACTGCAAGCAATGGAGCGAAGAAGAAGCAAGCAAGCGAGGAATACATGGGCGACGGGGGCTCCGCTCCCTCCCCATTTAAAGCAAGGGAAGGCCAACCGGCGCCTCCCACGATCGCAAGTAATGATGGTTTCCTTGCATGCCACAGAGACTTGTCAAGTCGTGCAGTTGCCGAGACAGCATGGGGAAGCGGAGGCGCCAATGTCCAATCAACCGCCACGCGTCAAACGAGGCCGCGGGATTTTGGGGGCCCACGGTGCTCCGTACTTGACCCTTGGCTTTGCCGTGAAGACAAGCCCGAGCGCACCTTGGGCCCGGGGGCTACTGTTGGCGTTCTAGGAATGGGGGTCCCCAGACTTGCCTTCCTGTGGCCCGCTGCGTGGCTAAGCCAGCAGGCCATACGGCCCATCTTCATCAACAAGGCATCCAAGACCCTCGCGAGGGGCCAAGCCTCGCAAGGCGGACGACACAAGACCTCCTCTGGAGTAGCCTAGTCGGACAGGCTCATGAGGAGCGGAGATATCAAGGCGAGGCAAACCTCATGAGGCTCTCGTGACGTCAGACATGACGATCAACATCAGACGGGCGCCAGGCAGGTGCCAGCATGCGCAGTGTCCTTGTTTCCTCTATGGTGCTAAGGAGGCCAGCGCAGACGAGGAGTACCGAGGCATCAGGCAAAGATTGCCATATCGGTGCAACAAGACCAAGACCAGAAGGACGGCAAGACGGAGGCCATTGTGGAGCCAAAGACAATGTCGCCACCAGAGCCTTTCGCAGGCGGAGACCACCTTTGTCAGGATAGCTTGTACTAGCTGTCCCCCTTCAAATTTGCCCGCCGTTGTTGGCTCCCTTCCCGCTCAATATTTGGGAAGAGGACCAAGGCCTCTATAAATAGGACTAGCCACCAGCATAGGCAGGGTGGAGCGAGAAGACCATCCAGAACCACACAAGTTAGCCAAGCACAAGAACACCTCAACCTCAGGAGGCTGTTCTTCCCCTTGTATTGTTCAACATCATCCCAAGAGGCAATCCACCACACCATACTGGAGTAGGGTATTACACCACAACGGTGGCCCGAACCAGTATAAATCTTGTGTCTTTCTGTGTTGCGAGTTCGTCGAGTTCGTCCACGGGATCTTAGCGAGCTAGGGCGTAGATCGGTGGGAGGAAAATACTTTGCGCGCACCCCAGTGTTCGAACCTTAAGGTTTTGCTGGAACCCCACATCCGACATTTTGCGTGCCAAGTAGGGGTGCGCCATAGCTTCCCCTCCGTCGATCTGCACTCCGTCGCCACCGCGCTTCGCCCACATGGCACGCGCCCTGCCGCCGACTCCGACGGACAGCATTGACAACGGGGCTAGGGGGCTCCGAGCCTTGGCCCCCGTCCTGTGGCGGGTGCAGTGGCCGCCCAAGTTCAGGCCGGATTCTCCGACCATACGACAAACTCTGGCGACACTTCCATCATGTGGAAGCGTGGATGGGGGGGCACCAGGGCACGCCTCCCCTCGTCAACTGGATCGCCATGGCTGGGACGACCCCCTCCACGTGCTGCGGCGCTGCTCCGACGGTGGGCCGCGGCAGGGGACGCGGTGTGCTTGCACGGATGGCCACGTCCGCGCTTGGGCGCCGGGGAGCCGGGTCCCTCGCGAGGGGCCTTTCCCTTCTCGGCGGCGAAGAACTTCCTTCATGGCACCATTGGAGGCACTGCAAGCAATGGAGCGAAGAAGAAGCAAGCAAGTGAGGAATAGATGGGCGATGGGGGCTCCGCCCCCCTCCCCATTTAAAGCAAGGGAAGGCCAACCGGCGCCTCCCACGATCGCAGGTAATGATGGTTTTCCTTGCATGCCATAGAGACTTGTCAAGTCGTGCAGTTGCCGAGACAACATGGGGAAGCGGAGGCGCCCGCGTCCAATCAACCGCCATGCGTCAACCGAGGCCGCAGGCTTTTGGGGGTCCACGGTGCTCCGTACTTGACCTTTGGATTTGCCGCGAAGCCAAGCCCGAGCGCACCTTGGGCCCGGGGGCTACTGTCGGCGTTCTGGGAACGAGGGTCCCCAGGCTTGCCTTCCTGTGACCCGCTACGTGGCTAAGCCAATAGGTCGTATGGCCCATCTTCATCAACAAGGCATCCAAGACCCTTGCGAGGGGCCAAGCCTCGCGAGGCGTATGACACAAGACCTCCTCTGGAGTAGCCTAGTCGGGCAGGCTCATGGGGAGCGGAGATATCAAGGCGAGGCAAACCTCACGAGGCTCTCGTGAGGTGAGCCATGACGACTGACATCAGGCGGGCGCCAGGCAGGCGCCAGCGCGTGCAGCGTCCTTGTTTCCTCTTTGGTGCTAAGGAGGCCAGCGCAGGCGAGGAGTATCGAGGCATCAGGCAAAGGTTGCCATATCGGTGCAACAAGACCAAGACCATAAGGATGGCAACACGGAGGTCATTGTGGAGCCCAAGACGGCGTCACCACCAGAGCCTTTCGCAGGCGGAGACCACCTTTGTCAGGATAGCTTGTACTAGCTGTCCCCCTTCAAATTTGCCCGCCGTTGTTGGCTCCATTCCCTCTCAATATTTGGGAAGAGGACTAGGGCCTCTATAAATAGGACTAGCCACTACCATAGGAAGGGTGGAGCGAGAAGACCATCGAGAACCACACAAGTTAGCCAAGCACAAGAACACCTCAACCTCAGGAGGCTGTTCCTCCCCTTGTATTGTTCAACATCAGCCCAAGAGGCAATCCACCACACCACACTGGAGTAGGGTATTACACCACAACGGTGGCCCGAACCAGTATAAATCTTGTGTCTTTTTGTGTTGCGAGTTCGTCAAGTTCGTCCGTGAGATCTTAGCGAGCTAAGGCGTGGATCGGTGGGAGGAAAAGACTTCACACGCACCCCAGTGTTCGAACCTTAAGGGTTTGCCGGAACCCCACATCCGACAACTAGCAGGCCTCGCATGACCTTACCAGCTCGGTTGCGTCGTTGAGTGTCGTGGTCCAGTAGAACCCACAATGGAACGCCTTGCCAATCAGGGTGCATGACGACGAGTGATGCCCGTGGCCCCCGCCGTGTATGTCAGCTAGCAGCTCGCTCCCCTCCTTCCTGGAGATGCATCGCAAGGAAACATCATTTGGTCGTTTTCTGTACAGCTCACTGTCCTGGATGCAATATGTTGTAGCCTGCTGGGCCACGCGCTCCATGTCCCCCTCTTTCTCTGCCAGCGTTCCTTGCACCAGGTATGCCCTGAACTCCTCGGTCCAGCACCCCTCCTGAGGCTCGAGTGCCGGGAGCAGGCGTGCTCCTGAGGTCGGGCCACAGGCGGGGGCTCCCAAGGCTGGTGGCTGGGGGAGTACCTCTTGAGGCGGTGCAGGCTCGGCAGCCGAGGGTGCCGCCGAGGGCTTGAAAAGTCGCTCTTCAAAGACACCAGGCTCTTGGGGCTGGCGCCTTGACGCTCTCTTGGTGATCTCATCAGCTTCCTTATTTGTGCCGCGTGGCACATGTTGCAGTTCCAAGCCCAAGAATTGCTGCTCCATCTTGCGCTCCTCCACGAGGTACGCCTCCATGTGCTCGTCCCTCGGCCCGTACACCTTGTTGGAGAAGTTGACACGGAGCTGGGAGTCGCCCTTGATGGTGAGACGCTTCATCCCCAAGGCTGATGCAGCCTTGAGGCCGGTGATCAGCCCCTCATATTCCGTGATGTTGTTGGAGATCTTCTCGCCCCGCTGGAAGCAGAGCTGCACGTCGTAGTATAGTTTGTCTTGGGTGGGCGAGATGAGCACGACGACATCCCCCGCACCTTGGCTTGCAAAAAGCGTTGTCAAAGTACATGACCCAGCCATCTGGCGCTTCACTTCCTGGCGAGAGGGATCGGCTCTCGCCTGCTTCGGGCTCCGGAGCGTTGGTCCATTCTGCCACGAAGTCGGCGAGGGCGGCTCCCTTCATGATCCTGGTTGTGCCGAACTCCAGCTGAAATGCTTGCAACTCTATGTTCCACTCAGCGACTCTTCCTGCAGCATTGGGGCTCCGGAGCACCCTCTCCAGTGGGTAGGCTGAGACGACCTTAATTGGGTGGCCTTGGAAGTAATGATGCAGCTTGCGTGAGGCCACCAACAGTGCAAGCAAAAGCTTCTGTGGCATTGGGTATCGTGCTCTTGTGTCCCATAACACCGTGCTGACAAAGTATACCGGGTGCTCAACGAGGGTGGGAGCATCGATGGAGCCTATGGCCTCCAGAGGTTGTGGCGCCTCTCGAGGTGGGGGGACCTCAGGAGCTTGGTCACCCATCAGGGCCTCCACAGGCCCAGAAATGTCGTCTTGTGGGGCATGATCATCCACGGGCGTCATCGTGGCTTTAGCGGCGGCGTCTCGGCGCCGCACCATCCCAACTGAAGGTGCGGCATTACATGGCGTGCTCTTGGCCTGGCGCTCCTCCCGGGCATCCACCAAGGCCGCGCTGGCTGAGTGGGGCATGGCAGGCAGGTAGAGCACCAGGGGCTCGAGGGGACAAGGCGCTACCATCACCGGAGGGCTGGTCAAGTATCTCTTCAGGTCTTGAAACGCCAGGTCGGACTCTGGGGTCCACACGAACGGGCCCTTCTTCTTCATCAGGTTGAAGAACGGCAAGGCACGCTCCCCCAGCTTGGAGATGAATCGCCCCAGCGAGGTCACGTAGGCCGCGAGCTTCTGTATTTCTTTGAGAGTTTGCGGCGGGCTCATGTCTTCTATTGCCTTGACCTTCACCGGGTTGGCCTCGATCCCCCTGTGCGACACGAGGAAGCCCAGTAGCTTGCCAGAGGGGACACCAAACACGCACTTCTCTGGGTTGAGCCATAGGTCCACCTGGCGCAGGCTGGTGAAAGTCTCATCCAGGTCCTGAATGAGGGTTCTTGCCTCCCGAGATTTTACCACGATGTCCTCGATGTAGGCTTCAGCGCTTCTCCCTAGCTGTCGGCACAGGGCGATGTGCATCAGCCGCAAGAAGGTTGCCCCAGCATTACGTAGCCCGAACGGCATGTAGGTGTTGCAGTATACCCCACACGGGGTCAAGAAGGCCGTCTTCTCCACGTCCTCCACCGCCATCTTGGTCTGGTGGTAACCCGAGAATGCGTCCAGGAAACACAACAGGTCGCACTCGACGGTGGAGTCGACGATCTGGTCGATGCGTAGGAGCGGGAATGGGTCTTGGGGGCAGGCTTTGTTGAGGTTGATGAAGTCGACACACATGTGTTCCTTCCCGCCTTTCTTGGCCACAGCGACGGGGTTCACCAGCCATTCCGAGTACCGGACCTAGCGAATGACGCATGCCGCTTGTAGTTTGCGAGTTTCCTAGGAGATGAAGGATTGCTTCTCCGTGGACTGTCGTCACACCTTCTGCATCATAGGGCGCACATTGGGGCACACCCTTAAGTGATGTTCGATTACCCCCCTTGGGACCCCTACCAGCTGCTTGGGCTCCCAGGCGAATACCTCCTTGTTCGCGTGCAGGAACTTCACCAATGCCTCTTGATCCAGGTCAAGGTTGGCACCAATGGTGAAGGTGGCTCCCGAGGATCCATCCTCCTCAAACAACACTTGCTTCATCTCGGCCTGATCCTGAGTGAATAGCTGCTTCTTTTTCGCCGGTGCGGCCCCCTTAGCCCCTCGGGCGGCTTCGTCGGTCAGGCGTGCTGCCGCAGCGGCCCTGAAGGCGAGCTTTAGGGCTATCAGTGCCTCCTTGGTGTCTCCAGCCACGGTGAGGATGCCGCTACCGCCCGGCATCTTCATGAGCTTGTGGGGCGGATGGGTCGCTGCCATGAACTGAGCCGAGGCAGGGTACCCGAGGATGGCGTTGTATGGGAGGCTGATGCGAGCGATGTCGAAGTCGATCAGCTCGGTGCGGTAGTTCTCCCGGGTACCAAAGGTGATCGAGAGGCGTATTTGCCCCAGGGGGCTGGTGGATCTGCTACCGACTCCAGAGAAAGGCTTGGTGGGGCGCAGCCGGCCGTACGGCACGTGAAGCAAGCCGAAAGCTTCCACGGAGAGCACGTTGAGGCCAGCTCCTCCGCCGATGAGGGTCTTGGTCATGGCGATGTTGCAGATGGTGGGTGTGCAGAGCATTGGGAGCACGTCCGAGCCAGTAGTGGTAGTGGGGTGGCCCCCTGAGTCAAAGGTGAGGTCGGCCCTGGGCGCCACCCATCTTGGAGGGGCTCCCTGCTGCACAGAGGCGGCACCAATCTGGTGGAAGAACTGCTTGACATGGCGGTCCGAGGGTGGTGCCTGCGAGTCGCCGAGGAGGGCCACGATGGCGACGGGCACCGGCGCCGCAAAGCGCGCGATGAAAAGGCCGCACAGCTCCTCCCAAGAAGCCACAAAGGATCCTGGCAGGTTGAGCAGCCAGGCGCGCTAGCGAGAGCCATGGGGAACCAGTTGGCCATGATCTTGTCATCGCCTCCAGCCTCCAAAACGGCCTCCTCGTATGCCAGAAGGAAGGTCGATGGATCTGCTGTGCCTTCATAGCGGGGTGGCATCTCCGGCCTGAACTTGTGCGGCCACTGCACCCGCCGTAAGGCGGGGGTGAGGGCCCTGAGCCCCATGGCACCGTTGCGGGCGTCTGTCGGTCTAGTCGGAGGAGCGGCGCCGGCCATGGGGGGCCGAACGGGGAGGTGAAGCTAGTGGAGGAGCGAAGCTTCGGCGCACCCTACCTGGCGCGCCAAATGTCGGATTCGGGGTTCCGGCAAACCCTTGAGGTTTGAACTCTGGGGTGCGCACAAAGATCTCTCTCTTCCTAGCTCGCTCTCGCAACGATCTCAAGGCCTAGCTCGCCGAACCCAAGGAACAAGAGACACGAGGGTTTTATACTGGTTTGGGCCACCATTGTGGTGTAATACCCTACTCCAGTGTAGTGTGGTAGATTGCCTCGTGGGCTAAGGATAAATCAGTACAGTGGATGAACAGCCTCCTGAGGAGAGGTGTTCTTGAGCTCGATGAGCTGGTGTGTCTGAGGATGGTCTGAATGATCTGTACGTCCCCCTTGCTATGGTGGTGGCTAGCCCTATTTATAGAGGCCCTCGTCCTCTTCCCAAATGTTAGGAGGGAAGGGATCCCGCAACGGCCAATTTTGAAGGGATACAAGTAGTACAAGTTATCCTGACAAAATGTGGTCTTCGCCTACCAAAGGTTCTGGTGGTCATGCAGTTGTGGGCTCCGCGGTGACCTCCCTACTGCCGTCCTACTGGTCTTGTTATTGTTGCACCGATATGGAAACCTTTGCCTGATGCCTCGAGACTCTTCCCCTGTGCCTGCCTATTTAGTACCGAAGAGTAACTGGCACTGTGCACCCGCTGGCGCTCGCCTGGCTTCGGTCGTCATGGCTCACATCACACGAACCTCGCGAGGTGCCCCTTGCATAGATATCTCCTCTCCTCGGGAGCCATCCTAGCGAGGCTGCCCCTGAGGAGGTCTTGTGTCATCCGCCTCGCGAGGTTTGTCCCCTTGCGAGGGTCTTGAGTGGTTGCTAATGAAGATGGGCCGTACCGGGCTACCGGTAGAGCCACACCGTGGGCCGCAGGCAGGCAAGTCTGGGTACTCCCGTTCCCAGGATGCCGACACCCACTTTGATAGCTTTCAATCTAAATAAACCTCAAACCTTGCACAGAATTTGTTTTAGCATTCCTTTTTTATCATTAGAAGAACATCTCCCCGTGGATGATCTCATCGAAACGTCCACGCTTTCCACGGTCACCACCTTAGGTTTAGCATTTTTCTGCCTTTTTAGAACCATGGTAGATCCAAAATTATTGCTCCACCTTGTAAAATATGTTTGTCCAACAGTTAGCCAAATCTGAAGTATGATAATTGCTATGGCGGCTTATACCGCAAACAATGACCCATCTGAAGGCACTAAATCTCGTTAAACCGCCACCATACGCTTTAGAACTTTTCTTGACCCCGCAATATAACTCCGGTTTAACCATGCTTACTCATGATCTTAATTCTGCAACGTATATCTTGACTGTTAAACTCTATCTGGCTTAACACCAAAATGCTTAATCCGGTAGGTACCATTAGTCCCCTTTTAAGCCGCCAATACTTCAATGTTCATCATCGACTTAACCTGTCAATTTGTTCATAGCACCCTACCTTTGAATCAATGATCCAGTTTAATTGCATGACCTTAAACTGGTAATGTTTTCTTCATTTAGCACCTTGTTTTCGAAGATGGTCAAGACCGTCACCGCCTGCAACTGGATTGTTTCCCTGGTTACCGAAGAAGACTTGAACACGTACGTTCAGACTGGCATTTTAGCCAAGAAAGAAACTATCCACTGGAGGGTTCTGGGTAATGAAACTCGCCCTGAGCCCAAAGATGGTGAAGTGATGGTTTTCATGGATCATATGGACCGGAGCTTTAGTCCTCCCGGCTCAAGATTCTTCTGTGACATGCTGCATTTCTTCAAACTCCATCCACAAGATATCGGACCAAACACCGTTTCAAATATCTGCAATTTCCAAGTGTTCAGCGAGGTGTACCTTCAACAGGAGCCCATCGTGGAACTGTTCAGGGAGTTCTACTATTTGAACCGGTAGAATGAGTTCACAGATGGACCCAGACTTGAACTAGGCAGCATATCCATACAACACCAAAAAGAAGCCATTTTCCCTGCTGCGAACCTGCCCAGTCACCCCAAGGACTGGAACCAGACTTGGTTTTACTACCAAGATACTTCGCGAGAAGGGGAGAATCCCCTACCGGGCTACCGCGCTAGCCGGCTTAGCAGCAAACACCCTCTTCTGGATCGTATTAACACAACAGAACGGAAGAAATATGTTCCAACCTTCGCAAAAATTTGAGCTCTGATGGCTAACAGCTTGACCGGAATTGATCTAGTTCGCTGCTGGGTCGCCTGGAGAATATTGCCTCTAACCATCCGGCCCGGCTTAATGTGTGAATGTACGGGCGAACTAACAGATTCTCATCACCATTGTCCAACCAAAATAACTGAAGAAGATATCAATAATATGACCAAGACTCTATTGAATGAGAGTTTGGAGGATTGCAGTCAATTCGGACTGAGTCCCTTCTGTATTCTAAATAAGCCGCCAGCTGTAAGTTTCAAGCCACTACTTAACTCCTACATTTGTGTCTGCTGCTAGCTCATACTTATTCATCCGTTTAAAGGCTGACTCACCCTTCTGGGAAAAAAATTGCCCAAAAAACCAAAGAAGACCCAGACAAAGACTAAGACCACCAAAAGGCCTGTCAAGAAGAAATCCAACACTGCCGAACTATTCAATTTGGATGAGAAAAATGATGATGATGATGAGTCGGAGGTAGAACTCGATTGTCTTGGCTCATTTTTTGTACATCTTATTGACAATGACTGTTATCAGGATGAAGAGGAAGCCAGCCATGGAGGTGATGCAGAGATAATTATTCTTTCCTCCTCCAGCTTAGAACCTCTGTCAACATAGAAAACTCGACAAGCAAGCCGTAAAGTAAGATTTTCTCACCCTTTAGCTCACTTGGATCCCAACTTTATTTTGAAGAAGCAGCAACATGAAGTTTGCCGCACAACCCGGAATAGTGGTGGCGGAGTGTTATCCTCCGGCTTACCCAACACGCCAGCACCTCGCAAACGTCGACCGGAGGTTCCAAACACTTATGACTTAGATTATCCCAAAGCAGGTCATTTCCGTCAACCTCTTAATCCGTCTAATTGAAATTATCAGGGAATGTCTCTTTCCTCCTACGGTGACTCAACAGGAACTCACATCCCAGCGTTCAAGACTGTGTCTGGGTGAGGGTGTATTTAATCCATCAGACCTCAGAATTGACTAATATAATGACATCTATGTACTTCTTATTTTCAGGGGTCAGGCCAAACCCAGCAAAAAGGCAAAAGTGAATAAACCGGTCAATGACGCCAACCCGTCTGAGCTGGAACAACAACAACCAGAACTCTCTCATCCAATTGCTGAAAATATTATTGATGACCCGCCACCAGAGGAGCATGAAGTTAACATGGATCAAATGGATGTTGAACTGGTCATTCCCAATCCTCTGAGTCCCATCAAACCTTCGGAAGCAAAGACTGACGATGTTGTTGTGACTGGGTTTGGGTATACTGCGTCGGGTAACCCCACTGCTCTGTCCAAGCACATTGCCAAAGAAGAGCTTTCCACTGCTGATAAAGGCAAGTGGAAAATAGACTTGGAAAGCTACTCACAATTCAGCGCTCAAGAAATCCATTCCGGTTATTTAAACCATCTACACATAAGCCGCGACTTTGAAGCCGGCTTAGTCAACTTGATGAAGGAACTCTATGAGGGAACCCATCACAACTCTCTACACCATTATATCTCTATCAGCCGCCAAGTATATAGAGTATGATAGGATTGAGTATTCTGTAGACTTCCAAATAGTCGCAAAGTAGAAAAATTTCATCACTGGTAGCCCCCAAGGTTCGGCTTAATCATCATGCTAAGCCGGGACTTGAAACATCAGGATTCAACTTTGCATATTTAACCCAAAGGTAGGTTTAAACTTATTAAGTTAAAACGGGACTTACCAACATAAGTCAAACCTCACTAATCTTGATAAACCGGATTATATCATTTCACCCAAGTCATCAGAGAAATTCGTCTTTAAAAAGAGAAATAGGCATTAGCCCCGAAGTGCCAAGGATAATACTTGTATTGTGCTTGGGACTTCAAAGATTTGTCTTAAAAAGAGCAATATGCATTAGCCCCCAAGTGCCCAGGATAATACTTGTATTGTGTTTTGGACTTTGAAAATAATCATAATCATAATACTCTGCATGTGTGCTCATGTCACATGCTGAATTAACTAAGAAAGACTCACAACTCAATGATCTAAAGGCCAACATCAAAACTCAGCAATCCGAGACATCCAAGGCCAAATCAGAACTGAAAACTGCTTTGGAAAACATTGAGCAGCTTAAACAAAACTTCAACACTGATAAGAACGGTTGGGAGACCAAAAAGGCGGCTCTATTGAAGAGAGCAGAAGAAGTTGAAGCCGCGCTTAAGCCGGTGACTGATGAACTGTCCGGCTTAAAGTAGCAAATCAATAACATGTCATTGGCTATCTTCGGTAAGTATTTATCATGACTCCATTCCTCCCAATGAACCTATTATAAACATCTGCCGACTTATCAATAAATGAACTGATATAGGCTCTCGGAGCTTCAAGTTGGGCTCAGATATGCTCATCAGGTTGAAGGCCGTCTACACTCTCGTAGAAAAATTATATACTGGCGCTCAATGAACCATTGCCGCAGCTTTGCACAAGAAACAGCCACCCACTCTTATCAAGGATACATTGGAAAGGTTGTCAGTGGTTCCCAAGAGGTTTGAAGAGTTGAAGCGAGCCTCTGCGAGAGCTGGTGCTTTAACTGCTTTAAGCTGGGCCAAGGCGTGGCAAGTAGATCTTGATCCGGAAGACCTGGCTAATGGTTTCCCAAGTGTAAAGGAAGATGGGTCACCCTTCAATGCAGATGAATTTGCAGATATAGTGAGATCAATGCGTCCGTTGGCAACCCGGCTGGCTGAAGAAACCAATTTATCTCAATATCAAGCAGCTTATGATACTGATAATAAAAAGGTGAAAGCGTTGATTCATCGGGAGACGGATCTCATCCCGCCGACTCGTAAGCACACCTTCGCTCCTGACATTGATCCATCCAACCTTATTGATGATGAAGCTGTGTTTAGAGTGTTGACCGGTATCAACTGGGCTACGCCTGACTTCCAGCTGATGGATAATCAAGGAGCTGAAGAAGAAGAAGCAGAAGCGCAAGATGACCCGGAGGCTTCAACCCATTAGGAGTCATGAGTTGGCTTATGAACCATAAGACTTTGATATTTGCATCTTAAAAACACTTATTCTCCTTGGGCCATTATATGCCTTGTAATAGGCTAGTTAAACATTTGATCTGTTGTGCCATCGTGCACATTTTGACTACATAACACTGCTGAGCCATCAATTGAAGATCTGCCACTTATGCGTATGACCTCATAAAATATGTATATCAGATTTACTATTTTTCCTGCACACAAACATATCATAAATGCCCTGTGATATTTTTGGTCATACTGCCGGTTCATCCTATATCTGATGTTTGAAGCCAAGCAAGGGTTATCAAAACTATGTTCTGTGAATCAAAAGGCCCCCAAGAGATGTATTTTGAACTGTCAAGGTCGGGTACCTATGTTTGAGCTGTGCTTTGCAACAGATTCTCTTTGGTCCCTGTAACCCGGGCGTTAAACCTTCAAGTAAGTCAGAGCTATGCTCATTTAGAACTTTGGCTTGGTAGTCGGATTACTAAAGTAATCAGAGCTATGCTCATATAATATTGGCTTGGTAGCCAGATTACCAAAGTAATCAAAGTTGTGCTCATATGAAGTTATAATATTAGCTTGATAGCCAGATTACCGAGGTAATTACAGCTATGCACTTATAATATGGGCTTGCTAGCCGGATTACCGAAGTAACCAGAGCTGTGCTCTTATAATATGGGCTTGATAGCCGAATTACCGAGGTAACCAGAGTTGTGCTCTTATAATATGGGCTTGATAGCCGGATTACCGAGGTAACCAGAGCTATGCTCTTATAATATGGGCCTCATAGCCGGATTACCGAAGTAACCAGAGCTGTGCTCTTATAATATGGGCTTGATAGCCGGATTACCGAAGTAACCAGAGCTATGCTCTTATGAAGTTATATAAAAGACTCATATTCTTATAAAGGAAACGACAGAGGCCCTGAGTTATCAGGGATGCCGACTTTATTATATTCATCATAATATATACATTGTCAAAATATGTACATCACAAGAGCCGGTGGCTCAGGTGTAGTAAGGCCAAAGATGAGCAATATTCCACGGCCGGCGGGTCTCCTCCTCCGATGTGCAAGAGGCCTTGTGGTCTCGAACATCGCTAAGATAGTAGGACCCGTTGTTCAGATTTTTGCTGACCTCGAAGGACCTTCCCAAGGTGGGGATAGCTTGTGCATATCAGTTTGATCCTAGATAAGCCAGAGCACCAAGTCACCCTCTTGAAAGGTCCTGGTTCTAACCCGGCGGCTATGATAACGGCGTAGATCTTGCTAGTAAATCGCTGAACGAGCCGCCGCAGGGTCACGCTCCTCATCCAACAGGTCAAGTGCATCCTGACGTTCCTTTTCACTGTTAGCTTCAACATAAGCCGCCACTCAGGGCGAGTCGTGACGGATGTCACTAGGGAGAACCGCCTCTGCTCCGTAAACCATGAAGAAAGGCGTGTAACCCGTAGATCTGTTGGGGTGGTATTGATGCTCCATAACACTAAGGGTAACACCTCCACCCAAGAACCCGGCATCCTCTGCAAAGGGACCATAAGCCGGGGCTTGATGCATTTCATGATTTATTGATTGGCCCTCTCAGCTTGACCATTGGACTGAGGGTGAGCCAGTGATGATACATCAAGTCGAATATGCTCTCGTTGACAAAACTCTTTCATAGCACCCTTGGACAGATTAGTTCGATTGTCAGTTATAATGTTGGGGAAAACCAAAACGGAAAATCACCTTTTTGATGAATTGAACCGCTGTTGTCGCGTCACACTTACTAACCGGCTCTGCTTCAACCCACTTTGTGAATTTGTCAACCGCCACCAAAAGGTGAGTCTTTTTATCCTTGGACCTTTTGAAAGGTCCAACCATATCAATCCCCCAGACCGCAAATGGCCAGGCAATTGGAATCATCCTCAATTATTGAGTCGGCACATGAGCGCGTCGTGAGAATTTCTGACAACCATCACATTTACTAACCAAATCCTCTGCGTCAGCATGAGCTGTTAGCCAATAAAAATCATGACAAAAAGCCTTGGCGACGAGAGATTTAGAGCTGGTATGATGACCACAATCTCCTTCGTTTAATCTCTAGTTAGATCTCACAACCTTCCTCGGGAGAAACACAATGTTGAAACGCTCCTGTGACACTGCGATGATGCAACTCTCCATTGACAATAGTCATTGACTTAGACCGCCGGGTTATCTGCCTGCCCAAAGTTTCATCCTCATGTAACTCGCCCCGGGTCATATACGCCAAATATGGAACTGCCCAATCAGGGATAGCATGAATAGCCGCCACAAACTGTGTCTCTGGGTCAGGAATAGCAAGATCTTCCTCTGTAGGCAGTTTGACTGAAGGATTATGCAAGATATCAAGGAAAATATTGGATGGCACCGGCTTACGCTGAGATCCCAGCCGGCTTAGAGCATCAGCCGCTTCATTTTTCCTTCGATCAACATGTTCTACTTGATAACCCTTGAAGTGACCAGCAGTAGCATCAACCTCGTAGCTTTAAGCCGCCATGAGCGGATCCTTAGAATCCCAAGTGCCTGAAACTTGTTGAGCCACCAAGTCTGAGTCACCAAAACACCTCACCCGGCTTAGATTCATCTCTTTAGCCATCCGAAGACCATGGAGCAAGGCTTCATACTCAGTGTCATTGTTAGTACAAGGGAACACCAACCATAAAACATAACAAAATTTATCACCTTGTGGGGAAGTTAAAACAACTCTAGCCCCCCGAGCCTTCCAACTGTCTAGAGCCATCGAAGTGAATAGTCCAATATGTGCTATCTAGCTTCTCCTCAGGCATCTGCAGCTATGTCCAATCATTTATGAAATCCACGAGTGCTTGAGACTTGATGGCTGTGCGAGGTATATACTTCAGACCATGGGGTCCAAGCTCAATGGCCCACTTGGCTACCCGACCTTGCCTGACTCCTTCCTTTCCACCATAATCGCCATGCTGACAACCCGGCTGTTGGCAGCCACATATAACAACAAGGGCACTTTATCAATAGGGGCAGCAAGAACCGGCGGCTCAGCCAACTGTTTCTTCAAATCCTCAAACGCTTGATCAGCAACATCGCTCCAGACAAAGTGATATGCCTTCTTCATCATCTGGTATAGGGGGATGGCCTTCTCACCCAACCGGCTTATGAACCGGCTCAAAGCCGCAATATGACCCACCAGACGCTGACATCATTAATACATGCCGTCTTAGCCAGGGAAGTGATAGCCTTTATCTTCTCTGGATTAGCTTTAATGCCCCGTTCATAAACCAGAAAGCCCAAGAGCTTGCCTGCTGGCACGTCGAAAACACATTTTGCCGAGTTAAGCATCATCTTGTAGACCCTGAGATTGTCAAAGATCTCTTTCAGATCATCTATCAAGGTTTCCTTCTTCCTGGACTTTACCACAATATCATCCATATAAGCATGAACATTATGCCCAATTTGATTATGAAGGCAATTTTGCACACATCGCTGGTAAGTCGACTGGGCACTCTTGAGCCCAAAAGGCATAGATACATAACAGAAGGCTCCAAAGGGAGTGATAAAGGTTGTCTTCTCCTGGTCCTTAACTGCCATTTTGATCTGATGATAACCAGAATAAGCATCCAAAAAGCTCAAACGCTTACAACCCCCCATAGCATCAATAATCTGATCAATACGGGGAAGAGCAAAGGGATCAGCCAGACAGGCCTTGTTTAAGTCCGTGTAATCCACACACATACGCCAGGTACCACTCTTCTTAAGCACCAACACTGGGTTGGTCAACCACTCAAAATGAAAAACTTCAACAATAAACCCAGCCGCCTAGAGCCGGACCACTTCCTCACCAATGGCGTTGCCCCTTTCTTCATTGAAACGGCGAAGGAATTGCTTGACCGGTTTAAACTTTGGATCAATATTGAGAGTGTGCTCAGCGAGTTCCCTCGGTACACCTGGCATGTCTGAACGCTTCCATGCAAAGATGTCCCGGTTCTCACGGATGAACACGATGAGCGTGCTTTCCTATTTTGTATCCAGATTAGCACTGATGTTGAACTGCTTGGATGAATCACCAGGAACAAAATCAACTAGCTTAGTGTCATCTATCGACTTAAATTTCTACAGGGGTCATGCTCTATGGTTGGCTTCTTCAAAGATGTCATACCCGCCGGGTCAACATTATCCTTGTAAAATTTCAATTCCTCTGTTGCACAGACTCAGCCTAAGAAACATCGCCTTCTTCACATTCCAAGGCTATCTTCCGGCTTCCATGCACCATGATGGTACCCTTACGACCCGGCATCTTAAGCTGCAAATAAACATAGCAAGGCCTTGCCATGAACTTAGCATAAGCTGACCGCCCAAATAGAGCATGATAAGGACTCTGGATTTTAACTACTTCAAAAGTCAACGCCTCGGATCTGGAGTCATAATCATCGCCAAAAGCAACTTCCCAAGATATCTTTCCCACCGGATACACCGACTTACCAGGCACCATGCCGTGAAAAATAGTGTTCGAGGTCTTAACATTCTTATCAGTCAACCCCATGCGACGGAAAGTATCATAATAAAGGATACTGATGTTGTTGCCTCCATCCATGAGCACTTTAGTGAATTTGTAACCTCCAACCTGAGGTGCCACCACCAAAGCCAAGTGACCCGGATTATCAACCCGGGGCGGGTGATCCTCACGACTCCAGAGAATAGGGTGTTCGGACCACCGTAAATAACGGGGAATCGCCGGCTCAACTGCATTCACTGCCCTTTTATGAAGCTTTTGATCCTGCTTGCATAAACTTGTGGTGAAAACGTGGTAGTGCCCACTATTCAACTGCTTCGGGTTACTCCGATAACCAGACTGCTGTTGTTGATTCCCCTGACCGGACTGTTGACTATAACCACCCTGATTTCCTTGGACTTGGAAACCAGTATTAGAGCCGCCTCCACCATAACCTGGACTGTGAGAACCGGATCATGAACCGCCATTCGGGTCATGGTTGTTCTGAAAGAGATCGGAAGCTTTGAACTCCTTCATGATATAGCAATCCTTCCACAAATGAGTGGCCGGCTTGTCGCGTGAACCGTGCCTCGGACAAGGCTGATTCATTATCGCTTCGAGGTTGAGTCTCGATCCTCCAGGCTGGGACGACCTTCCCTTGCAATGCTGATTATGATTCTGTGCACTGGTGTTAGCCACAAAGTCTAAATTATCGTCGGCCTTACACTTACTATTACCACCTTGGCTTGTCGGGTTATACTGCTGCCCTTTCATGTTGCCGCTCTTCTTTCCCTTTCCCGGCTTTTCATCATCAGACTCGGGGTCCTTGGTGCTATCGGAGTCGGCATAATTGACAAGAGCCGCCATGAGCTCCCCCATGTCACTGCAGTGGTGCTTAAGTCGTCCGAGCTTATGCTTGAAGGGGAGGGGGAGGAAACGGCAGTTTTTCTCCAACACCAAAACCGTTGTATCGACGTTGATGTTGTCTGACGAGTGTATGATAGTCGAGATCTGGCACACCCAGTGGGTTGTTGACTCGCCCTCACCTTGGACACAAGAATCTAAATCCAGGATTGACATAAGTTGCTTGCATGTGTCTTTGAAATTTTGGATAAAACGGGCCTTCAGCTCCGCCCATGACCTGATGGATTTGGCAGGCAACCCTTTCAACCAAGTACGAGCTGGCCCATCCAACATCATGGTGAAATACTTAGCACATGCGGAATCGCTAACACCCAGCATTTCCATGGCCATCCCATAACTTTCAATCTACGCTTTCGGGGGTTGATCTGCTGTGTAATTAGACACCTTGCGATGACCCTTGAAATCCTTGGGTAAACGCTCATTACGCAGAGCCGGCACTAGACATGGCACCCCCAAGGTTTTAGAAATCATGCCTGCCTCCATTGAAGCTGACAGATAAGCCGGAGAGTGTAGATGAGTCGCTTGCTAAGCCGCCAGCTCAGCCTCCTGACGCGCTCTACCCTGATCCACCAGGGTTTGAGCATTGGCACCACCATGCGTCGGGTCATGTCCGCGAGGCTGGTTACGGCGCCGTTCACTGCTTGAAACTGTCGGTGAATCAATGTGCCTGCTATAGCTCCAGCTTGGATGAGGGGTTGAGTCAATCCGCTCGCGACTATAAGAATAAGCCACCTGCCGAGCCACAACTGTCTGAAGAAGTTCCCTGGCCCGCCGCATCTCTATCGCCGTTGGAGACTCGCCTTCAACCGGTAGAGCCGCCAATCGCGTTGCCGCAACAATCATATTGTCCAAAGGGTTAGAAAAATGACCTGATGGCATCGAAACATGCTGAGGTGAGGTATTATTCACATCTGGAGAGCCCGTCGTGCGTGGCTGAACCGGCCCTCCAGCCTCAGGTGCTTCAACCATCCGGTTTATCACCGGCGGGTCACTGGTCCCTGCTCCAGGCGTGTTGAAGAGGTTCCTCGGCTCGTAAACCAGGGGTAGATGACTCCGGTGTCTCCTCCTCCTGACCTCATTTGAAGCGTTTTGATCCAGCATGAACGGAAGGAATCCGCTTGGAGCCGATGTGCTTGAGCATCCAAGATAGCCCGTTCTGCAGGCATCCTAGTGTTCTGAGCCGCCAGCTCTTCCTTGGCTTGAGCTATCTCATCTTGCAACTTAGCCACATCCACCTTGTGCTATTCCTGGTTGTCAAGGGTTACTTCCACCCCCATCAGAGTCACCGGAGCCTCTAACAATTCTATGAGAACTTGAGCCGGCGGGCACGCAGAGCCGCTAGCACCAGCCACCATGGCAGCCATTGAACTGGAGGTCATAGCCACGGCGATTGTTGAACCGACCACCGGTTGTGTGTCGGCCATGAAGATCGCAACCCTGTTCGGTGGCTCATAGGGGTCCGGAATACTGTCACCATCGGAATAGCCCCCAAGCCGGCCGTCTTGTAGTTGATACAATGAATTAGTCTCACCCGTGGACGACTCACCATCAGAATAGATGGCCGTCTCACCGCCAGACACAGATTCGTCTTCAATTTCCACCCCATGGATGAAACCAACAAAGGCATGCTTCACGGCGGGTTGAACCTGGGCGGGTCGTGCACGCTGAGCCGTCTCGATGATGTCGGTGCAAATGTCCGGCTCAGGGCCCGGTTCGCCGATCTTGCCGATGAAGACATGGATTCCGCCAAAGGGGACCCGGTACCCGTACTTGATTGAGCCGGCATCAAGGCTCCAGCCTGCGTCGTCGATGTAGAGTTTGCCGCGACAACTTTTGGTCATCTGGCCCACAGCATATCCCTTGATCCCTATGAAGCTGCCTTTCAAGAACTCGAAACCACCGTGCACTGGCCCCACGGTGGGTGCCAACTGTCGTCGAATTATCACGGCAGATGTCCTAGCGGAAGGACTTAGTCGTGGAGCCATCACATCTAGGTTAGCTTAAAGGGGTCAAATGGGACAAAGGAGATAGAGAGTTTATACTGGTTTGGCCCCTTGCGGTCAAGGTAAAGGCCTACTCCAGTTTGGGATTGTATTTCTAGTGTTTCAATTACCAGGGAGAAAATATGCTTGACCTAGTTCTCGATCTCTTCTTTCTTGTCCTAAGCCACCGCCAGGTCGTCCCTTTATATACACAAGTTGACACCCGGTGGTTCACAGAGTCCCGGCCGGCTCATACATAACGTGTCCAGCTCGGTGACTAACTACACATACCTTACAACACAAGCCATACATACATGGTGGTTCATCATCCCGGGCCTCAAGTCTCTTCTGGGCCATGGACTGTCAACGGGATCATATGACCTGCCATCTTCATTGGTAAACTGCCAGTGGTATGACCCGGCCCCTCCTTCACGGTTCATACTCAATAGTCATATCCCCAACACCCCTCCTGCCACCTTCACGCCTCCTTTTATAGCGGAGTGTGGCCGGGGGCTGGCTCCTCGCCACCCAAGAGGCAACCGCCCCGCCTCGCCTATTTGGGTCATCTGTACCGCTGACAGTGTCCAGATTCTCCGACCACCCTCTTGCGTCAATCCAGGGCGCCTAGCTTTCTGTCATGGCACTCATTCCCGTGCCCAGCGCGTCCGTTACCTACCCTATGCAATGCATGCATCGTACATGGCGAAAACCGCATGTCTGGTGGGGTGAAGTAAAAAGGCAGTTACCTCTTCTCCTGGGGTCATGCACAGGCGCTTCAATTAACTACCCCACAATGTGGGTGCCCCCTTCCCCTGTACGTGGGTAACTGCACGATGTTTGATGTCACACGACTCGTGGGGAAACCGGAAGCTGATTCAATCCCAGGTTAATGAAGAAGCAAACAAGATGTCAAGGAAGACATGAACCCCATTGCGGCATGATCAAAGTGTCTGCCTGTATATTTGTTAGGGCCTACCCCAACGATGCCCAGCAGCACATGTGGGCCAGGCCCGGGGCTACTGTCGGTGCAACGAACATCAGCGTTCGCTGACTGGACTCATACACAGGCGTGCTGGCGATCAAACATCCAATACCAACATGTAACACAAAGCCAAGATAGAGAAGCTGTCGGGGATATACCCCGCGGTATGACCCGGCCGAACTTGGCGACTCACCAGAGACCTGGCTGGAGCTTGGCGACTCACTGGCGATCCGCCCGGACATGGCGGTTTACATGTAACCCGCCTGGACATTGTGTCTCACTGGAGACCCGGCGGGTGGATCAGACGGACGACAAGGCCCAAGGCCCAGCAGGCCGGCTTATACTCTGGTGGGCTGGCTTAAGAGGTAAGGGATGACGAATATTTCCTTTACGAGGAAGCAAGACCCGGACTTGTATTCAACTTATAAGAAAGGATAGACTAGTCCTAGTCCTACTTGGACTCCACATGTAACCCGCCCCTTCAACATATATAAGGAGGGGCAGGGCTCCCCAAAGAGGGACAGATAATAATCTCTAGGGTTAGACACAAAGGGGAGCCGGCTTATACGGCGACTCTCTCTCAAGAGCATAATGAGATCTAGCCACAAACAACATGTAGGGCTATTCCGGATGATGTTTCCCGGGGCCCGAAGTTGTCTAAATCCTTGTCTTGTGTTGCGTCTCTCGATTCCGCTCAACCCCTCTCAAGGTACTACAAGAGATGCATTGGCCTCACGACTAAGTCCTCACACTAGGACATCTGCCATGACAATTCCACGACAGTTGGAGCCCACCGTGGGGCTAGCGCCCGGTGGTGTTGAGGTCTTGGAGGGATCTCTTCAGGGATCGAGAAGTTCGCGGATGAAAGTTTTGAGTTCAGAAAATTAAGGTGGCGTTGGGTGCGTCGCCGCCGCTGCAAGTTGAAGACCGATCAGTACAAGGATCACGTCGCACGGACCAATAGGAGATTTTTTGCAGCGTGGTAAACCACAAGTCTCCGAGAACGTCGAGTTCCTGCTGCTGCTTGTTTCTTAGGTGCGTCAAGTACGGATGAGACAAGGAATTGTTGTTGTTACTTTTTGCCAGAAAAAGCGGTGCTAGGCGTTGTGATCTCTTCCACAGCAATAAGGAAAGGAAAAAAAATCAAGTACGATTACAACCAGGAGGATATATGGACGTGGGCGTAAAAACAAAGTCAACCGTCCCGGTTTCCTCAGCCACCACGGATCGCTCGTCACTTCCTCTGGTCAGTGTCACTGAGCCGTTCCTATCCAGTTACGTTCGGAAAAAGCAAGTCCCGAGACGGACTCGTACATCAACTACCAAAAGCAAGTCAACTGCCTGAGAAAGTTGAAACAAACAATGACACAGGGGAATCTAGCAACACAACTCACGGGAAGACCATCAGTGCTACATCTACATGCATCCAACAAATCCAAAAGTCTAGTTATCATACTAGCACATCTTACGGGAGGACCACTAGTGCCAGGTCTACGTACTACATCCACGGCCACCACAACTGGGTCAAACCCGCCTGGGTTGACCCGGCCGTTCCCCCGCTGCTGTGGCTCTGGCATGGCCGATGCGTCGGTCCATCACCTCGCCTTGAGCACCTGCTGCCTCCGTGGCTGAAACAAGCAACCGCACTGCCAACTTGCCTCTGTGCCATAACCCGCTACTGCTGCCTTCGTCAGTGTACGTCTCGGTGGACGTACGCACAAGTCGTCTTTTGTCCAAAAAAAACAAGACAATGGCTTACTATTTATGGCGACATGACCAGATCGTCTTTTGTTCAAACATCAGATGATATTTGTCCAGTCTGTTTTAACAACACATATTAATTTGTGAGAAAAATTATTTTGTCGCGTAATATTTTTACACAGGATAGTCATTCAAGACAAAGGTGTTATAAAGTGGATATGGAGCGCGCACCAGCATAACTCTGCACTGGCGTCCGTCCATGTCATGTTGCTCGACGAGTACGCGTGCAAGTCATGGCCCCTGCTGTTCTGTTTACATCTGTCCGCACCTGCGGCCGAGTCACCCGTCCGCACCGGCTTACAACGCCGCGGCTGATTCTCTCGTCCGCACCGGATTACAATGCCGCAGCCGACTCACCCGTGAGTGATTGCAGTTTCACCTAGTAATCATCAACTTCATGGCAGATTACTTCCGGCCTAAACACATCAGGTGATATCCATCTAAAATATATTTTATTAGCGCATATAATTTTTTTTGTCAAAGAACAAGTTTCTCTTTGCCTTGGTCTGCAATATTGTTTATTTAGGGCAATTATTTATGACAAAAAGTGATATTATACCGCGGAGATGGAGGCACGCCAACATCTTTTGGCATAGGTGGTCATCGTTACTCAGCGGACTCCCGCACCGGCTTACAACGCCGTGGCCGTCTCTTGCGGCCGCACCGGCTTACAACGCCATGGCCGTCTCTCGCGGCCCCACCGGCTTACAACGCCATGGCCGTCTCTCGCGGCCGCACCGGCTTACAACGTCGTGGCCGTCTCTCGCGACCGCATCGGTTTACAATGTCGTGGTTGACTCTCCCGTCCACACCGGTTTAAAACGCCACGGTCGACGGATCTGTCAGCACCCGCGGCCGACTCGGCCGTGATTGATTTCAGTTTCACCATGGTGATCATCAACTCCACGGTGATAATTGCTGACCTGACGCATCAGGTAAAATCCATCCAGCATATTTTTTATATATTGCTTTTGCTTTCTATAAAAGAGGAATTACTCCGGTTTGCAAGTTGTCCCATGCAGGATTCAAAACCGGTCTATATTACGGTTAATTATGAAGAATCTCAAGCCAACTCCCCAAGTCGCCTTGAGACTCGGGGGCTACGATGACATGACTCGGTAAATGATTGCCAATTTAAAGCAGATTCAAGAACTCCGGATCATTGGAGGGAAAAATAACCCGGCCCCGGAGGCTACTGCCTTATTGGCGAATATTTAAAAGCTGTCAGAATATTTCCGGCTTAAAAAGAAGGATTCCGGTTCAAAATCCGGTTCAAGGGAAATCTGTCGCCCACGAAGCGCTGAAGCTCTTAAATATCTGGTTTAAAATCCGGCTTAAGGTAAACCTGTCTTCCGCAAAGCTTTGAAACTCTCAATATCTGGTTCAAAATCCCGGTTCAAGAGGAATTTATCTCTCGCAAAGCTCGAGTTTTCCAGAAAAAATTATAGGGACCCAAGAGAGTTTGTTGCATAGCACAACTCAAACATAGGCACCCGGCGAGCACAGCTCAGGAATATATCACTTGGGGGCTTCCGGCTTATTGAGCTAAGCTATGATTATCCTTTGATCTGGCTCATAGCCACAGTTACAGATCATTTGGGGGCTTCCTGTTCAAACATAGGTCGTATTCGAACCAAAGAGGACATAGCTATCATAACGCTTTTGATCGGCGCAAAGCCAAACTCACTAGGGGTTTCTTGATCGTATCCGAATCATAGCTTAACCCCTTTTGGGTCCGACTTGGACCGTATTCGAATCAGGGTCGTTAAAAACCTCTCAAGGTCATTTGGGGGCTTCCTGTTCAAACATAGGTCGTATTCGAACCAAAGAGAACATAGCTGTCGGTACCCTCTTGATCGGCGCAACGCCAAAGCCACTGGGGGCTATATGATCGTATTCGAATCTTAGCTCAACCCCTTTGGAACGGTTTTCTGATCGTATACGAATCAGAAGCCTTAAATTTTTAAGTCTTTTTTGTGAACAATTTTGGGTTTGACTTGAGACCTTTTTTGGATTATATCTCAAATGTATATAAGTGTTTTATGCTTAACCCGGCTTGACTTTTGACTATAAGTCGCCAGCTTATGACAATCATCATCTATGTGGAAGCATTGGCTTCTAAGGATTGGGTTATCACCCTTACTGCATAGGTCATGTAAACCGGCAGTACAAATTCAATATCACAATGGTTATATGTGAGGTATTATGATCCGCCCTACAGCAAACCGCCAAGGGTTCTTGTGATCTACTTGTGTGCAGGGTAAGACTACATTTGGGTGGTTACCCACCCTGGCTCTTGACGTTAAGTCGCTAGGGCATATGTTGTTTAAACTCTATGCAGGATCTGCAGAACTATGACTTATATAAATGCTTCAGTCCAAGCTCATCACTGAAATTGGTGTCCCAAAAGGGTTATCAATTATTGATTTTCTCAAGGGCTATAGGCCACCGGGTTACAAAAATTCTGGCTTACAGTGAATGCGCATTAAGTCATCATTGGCTAAGAGCCGCCAGGTATTTAAACTCCGGATCTACTTGTCAACCGATGAGGTATTCAAATCTTTAATAGCCAAAACTAGCTGGATTTTCATGATGATATTGAATGATTGAGGTTTTCGTACCGGATTATATTATTCAAATCTTGAATAGCCAACATGGCTGGATTTCTATTGTGATTATCAGTAACCAGTGTTATGATTGAGGTTTTCAAAGTTGTTTTAGCGCCACGGCTATTATTTTTATCAATGGGCCTGATTTATTTTATAATGGAGGAAATAGTCCCGAGTCGCTGCAGGCTTACGACCCGGCACTTGGGGGCTACATTGTTCAAATCGAGATTACATCGAATATACAAGCCCATGTCACTGTCAGCATGCACCATGGCACTTGGGGGCTAATGCAAAGTCATTTCTTGCTCAACTTATTAAAGACCTGACTCATCACATTTTAAATGAGCCAGCCCTTGGGGGCTACCAATTGCTCCTGTCAAAAATTCAAGGTACACAAGCCTTAATCCATTATATTGAAAGATCCATTACTCAGTTGGTAGAGTACAAGCTCTTAACCTTGTGGACGTGGGTTCAAGCCCCATGGTGGAGATTACATCATTTGATGGTATTATCAGTGAGTCATATACAAAGTCCCAGCTCAGTAATATCTTATTGAGCTGGCCCTTGGGGGCTACACGTTGTTGATCAAATTTACATGATCATATTTACAAAGTCCCTGCTCATTATTGCATAATGACCCGGCCCTTGGGGGCTACACTGGTTGAAATCTTTATGAGCATAAGGCAATTACAAGTCCCAGGTTGCTGCAAGCATGACAACCCGGCACTTGGGGGCTACAGGTGATATGCATATAAGGGAGGAATAACTTCAAATTATCAGTTTTGAGTAAATCAGATTGACTCGGTGTCACCAATAACTATGACCCGGCGTCGACAACAATTATGACCCAATACTATCAATATTTACAAACCGGATATTTTGGCAATGATAAACCGGCAAGTTCCACAAACCGGTTGAAAGTCAGATGAGTTTTTTTCAAGACCAATATTTCTTAAACCAGCGCTTTGGAAGCCAATTCAAGTGGATTATTTATTACAATATTTCTCTATAAGATACCAATGTCCGCAAATTGGCTCTGAAGCTGGCCTATTGACCCGGATTTCTCAAAAGAATTATCTGGATTTTTGTATTGGCAAGGTTTAGACATATCTGTTAAAAGAGATTTGCTATAAGATCTTTGAGTATGCATCCAGGAGGAAATGACAAGGACTTAAAGATGATCAGGTGCCGGTTCAGGAAAATATTTTACCTCAAAGCACAACCTATCAAGTTTCTTCTTGTGTTTATTTTACAGGATCAGTTTAACATGGATAAATCCAAATTAAACTGGGGGCTAATGTCGGGGATATACCCCGCGATATGACCCGCCAGGAATCATGACCCGGCCGGACTTGGCGACACACCAGAGACCTAGCTGGAGCTTGGCAACTCACTGGCAATCCGCCCGGACATGGCGGTTTACATGTAACCCGCCTGGACATTGTGACTCACTGGAGACCCAGCGGGCGGACCAGACGGACGACAAGGCCCAAGGCCCAGGAGGCCGGCTTATACTCTGGTGGGCCGGCTTAAGAGGAAAGGGATGACAAATATTTCCTTTACGAGGAAGCAAGACCCGGACTTGTAGTCAACTTGTAAGAAAGGATAGACTAGTCCTAGTCCTACTAGGACTCCACCTGTAACCCGCCCCTTCAACATATATAAGGAGGGGCAGGGCTCCCCAAAGAGGGACAGAAAATAATCTCTAGGGTTAGACACAAAGGGGGAGCCGACTTATACGGTGACTCTCTCTCTCAAGAGCATAATGAGATCTAGCCACAAACAGCATGTAGGGCTATTCCGGATGATGTTTCCCGGGGCCCGAAGCTGTCTAAATCCTTATCTTGTGTTGCGTCTCTTGATTCCGCTCAACCCCTCTCAAGCTACTACAAAGATGTGTTGGCCTCACGACTAAGTCCTCACACTAGGACATCTGCCGTAACAATTCCACGACAGAAGCCGTTGTTCGTGAGATCAAGGAGCACATTATGAAGAACAAGATAGCAGGATATCTCCTTGGGAAGGGCTCCCTTGCTGAGCAGGAGGGCCCGGCCAGGTCGAGACCACTCCGGAAGCAAGTCCAGATTTACCCTGACAGGCTTGCCGGGGCCGCCAAGACACCACTGCTCCATCACACCGCGACGCCAGTCACTTATCGATGTGGTGTCAAGCCCCCCAGGCGATTAAGTAGCAATCACCAAGCATGTGGCAGCTGATAACCCACAAGTATAGGGGATCACAACAGTTTTCGAGGGTAGAGTATTCAACCCAAATTTAATGATTCGACACAAGGGGAGCCAAAGAATATTCTCAAGTATTAACAGTTGAGTTGTCAATTCAATCGCACCTGAAAGACTTAATATCTGCAGCAAAGTATTTAGTAGCAAAGTAATATGGAAGTGACGGTAACGGTGGCAAAAGTAACGGTATTGGTTTTGTAGTGATTGTAACAGTAGCAACGGAAAAGTAAATAAGCAAAGATCAATATGTGAAAATCTTGTAGGCAATGGATCAGTGATGGATAATTATGTCAGATGCGATTCCTCATGCAATAGTTATAACATAGGGAGACATAGAACTAGCTCTGGTTCATCAATGTAATGTAGGCTTGTATTCTGAATATAGTCATACGTGCTTATGGAAAAGAACTTGCATGACATCTTTTGTCCTACCCTCCCGTGGTAGCGGGGTCCTATTGGAAACTAAGGGATATTAAGGCCTCCTTTTAATAGAGTATTGGACCAAAGCATTAACACTTAGTGAATACATGAACTCCTCAAACTACGGTCATCACTGGTAAGTATCCCGATTATTGTCACTTCGGGGTTAACGGATCATAACACATAATAGGTGACTATAGAATTGCAAGATAGGATCAAGAACTCACATATATTCATGAAAACATAATAGGTTCAGATCTGAAATCATGGCACTCGGGCCCTAGTGACAAGCATTAAGCGTAGCAAAGTCATAGCAACATCAATCTCAGATCATAATGGATACTAGGGATCAAACCCTAACAAAACTAACTCGATTACATGATAAATCTCATCCAACCCATCACCGTCCAGCAAGCCTACGATGGAATTACTCAGGCATGGCGGTGAGCATCATGAAATTGGTGATGGAGGAAGGTTGATGATGACGATGGCGACGGATTCCCCTCGCTGGAGCCCCGAACGGACTCTAGATCAGCCCTCCCGAGAGATATTAGGGCTTGGCGGCGGCTCTGTATTGTAAAACGCGATGAATCCTTCTCTCTGATTTTTTTTCTCCTCGAACGTGAATATATGGAGTTGGAGTTGAGGTAGGTGGAGCGTCAGGGGCCCACGAGGCAGGGGGCGCGCCCCCCACCCTTTGTAACGCCCCGTATGTAACTTGCCATATTTGTATTCCAACTCTTGCCATTTTCGGCTTTAAGTTATGAGATTCGTGATTGGGTTTTGTCTTTGTTTTGCATTTTGTTCATGTCATGCATTGCATATCATCTCATCATGTGCATCTCATTTGCATATGTGTTCGTCTCATGCATCCGAGCATTTTCCCCGTTGTCTGTTTTGCGATCCGACACTCCTACGTCCTCCGGCGCCCCCTTTTGTCTCTTTTCATGAGCGGGTGTGAAACTTTCTCGGAATGGACCGACATTTGCCAAGCGGCCTTGGTACTCCACCGGTAAATCGCCTGTCAAGTTTCGTGCCATTTGGAGTCCGTTTGATACTCCAACGGTTAACCGGGAATCGTAAAGGCCTCCTGTGTGTTGCAGCCCAACACCCCTCCAAAGTGGCCCAAAACCCATCCAAACCCCCTCCATCCTCTCGGTCTTTCGATCTTGATCGCGTGGCCGAAAACCGCACCTCATTTGGACTCTCCTAGCTCCCTCTACCTATAAATATGATGCCTCCCCTCGAAATCACGTAGTGAAAAACCCTAATTTTCCCCTCCGCGCCGCCGGACACGTCCGGGCGACGCCGGACAAATCGCGCCGCCGCTCCCAGCCTCTCCCGCCGTGCCACATGGCCCTGGCCACCGTGCCTCACCGACAGCCCGCCGCGACCCAGATCGCCCCCCCGGCCCGCATCACCGCCCGACCGTGCCTGCGGTCGCCCGCCTCCTCGCGCCGCCTCCCGCGCCCTGCCGCCCGACTCCGCGCTCCTCCACGCCGGCGAACTCACTGCCCGGCTTCCCCGGCGACCTCCGCCGCTCCACCGCGAATGCCGCCCACCGCACGCCTCGCCAACCTCGCTGGACTGCGCCGCCGTCCCGCCGTCCCCGCTACTCCAGCAAGCCCTCCAACTCCGGCGAGCCCCTACTCCAGCTCCGGTCGCCGTCCCCTAAGTCCCTAACATTTTCTCGAAGTCCACGCGCCAGATCCAGATATGGTCAAACCCTAGGTTGACCCCGTGTTTTCCCTAAGTCCCAAACATTTTCTAGCCCTGTTCTTTGCATCATAACTCCGCATCTGTAGCTCCGTTTTGTGCGTGCCATATATCAAAATGTTCATCTGGATGTGCTCTTCATTTTGTTCCATTGCACCATGCTTGTTTGAGTCCATCTGGATGCCCAAATTGTTGATGAAAGAGTGCTATAAAAATGTTAGTTCCTGATTCTTATCAGATTATGAGCATTTGTCATTTTTGCCATGATTATCGTGTGTTGCATATGAGCATGAGCTCTACATGTGTTTTGGGCTATGCCATACCATCTTTACAAGGGTGTATGCCATGTATTTGTGTGATATATGTGGTGACTAGCACAAGCATGCAAAGTAGCTCTCGTGATATTGTTGTTTCAGGGACTTAGAATTTCACAAAGTCATTTCCCTGCTGTTATTTTTATGCCATGTATTCATGTTGCTAAAGAGAGATCCATGCTTCTTTTGAGTATGTTAAGTAAGGATGATTTTGACATATGGTTATGCTCTATCCATCCATGCCCCTGTTTGCATTTATGGAGTACCCTACCATGACTCAATATTTCTCTACTTTTGCTATAAAATGTTCCTGGCAGATTGTTTACGTGTTAATCAATTTTGCCAAGCTTGTTGTAGTTGATCCATGCATGATATGAGATGGTTCTTGCCATGTTTAGATTCTTAATCATGTATTATTGCTGGTAGTATGCTTAGTTTGTCATTCAATGCCTTGTATTGAGTGCATCGAGCTCGCAAACGTGCCTTCATAATTCTGTTTTTGCCATGTCCAGTTTTCTGCTAAGTCTGGATCTGTTAACGAAACTTGCTATGTTTACATGGGTGCCATCATATCTTATGATCCTTTTTGGCTTGCGGTCAATAAGGGACTTTTGTTATATGCTTTGAGTAGATTCATTCCCTGCCTTGTTTTTCCATGATATGTTCCTGTAGCTTGTTGTTTACTTGCTCTAAACATTGCTTCCTGATGTTAAATCCTGACATGTTAGTATTTTCACTAAGTCTGTGAAGCTGATATCTTTTGCACTTTTGCCATGCTTGTTTGAACCTTTTCTTGTGTGATTTAGCCGTAGCTCAGTGTTCATATTTTGTCAAGCATCTTGAGTAGATCACTGCCATGTGCTTTGTTGCTATGTTGGGATGCAGTAGCTTAGTTTATTGTTGCATTTTAGATGGCATCGTGCTGTTAATCGCAGAATTGTGCCATTCTTGTTTTGCTTGCTATTTGTAAACCGTGCATCCAATTCCGGTGATCTTTATATCGATTTCGACCGAAATCAACTCATCTTTCCAGTGGCACACTTGGTTTGCCATGTTGAGGCCTGGTTCAATCTTTTCCCTCCGGAGCACGCATATGCATTGCATATCACATCCCGCATATCATGTCATGTTTTGCATCATGTTGCTTGCGCATTGCATCGTGATTGACTGTTGGTCCTTTGATTGTGTTCTTGCTTTGGGTAGAGCCGGGAGACGAGTACGTGATCAAGGAACCCGTTGAGTATGCTTATGAGGATCAAGCTTACGTCAACTCAGAGAACTTTGCAGGCAAGATGACCATACCCTCGAAATCACTTGTATCTTTGCTTGCTAGTTGCTCGCTCTATTGCTATGCCGCGATACCTACCACTTGCTATATCATGCCTCCCATATTGCCATGTCAAGCCTCTAACCCACCTTTTCCTAGCAAACCATTGTTTGGCTATGTTACCGCTTCGCTCAGCCCCTCTTATAGTGTTGCTAGTTGTAGGTGATGATGGAGTTTGTTCCTTGTTGGAACATGTTTATTGTTGGGATATCATTATTATATCTTGTTTACTTTAATGCATCTATACACTTGGTAAAGGGTGGAAGGCTCGGCCTTTTGCCTGGTGTTTTGTTCCACTCTTGCCGCACTAGTTTCCGTCATACCGGTGTTATGTTCCTTGATTTTGCATTCCTTACGTGGTTGGGTTATAATGAGAACCCCTTGACAGTTCGCCTTGAATAAAACTCCTCCAGCAAGGCCCAACCTTGGTTTTACCATTTGCCACCTAAGCCTTTTTCCCTTGGGTTTCACGGACTCAAGGGTCATCTTTATTTTTTTAACCCC
>NC_041380.1:357757769-357796194 GCF_002162155.2 Triticum dicoccoides
GTGTTGGTCCAACCTGAGCGATGTCCGGCGCCCCCTGGGCAACCAGGGTCTATGCCAACTCGACGTCTGGCTCATCTGGTGTGCCCTGAGAATGACATATGTGCAGCTCCTATCGGGATTTGTCAGCACATCGGGCGGCTTTGATGGCCTTGTTTTACCATTGTCGAAATGTCTTGTAACCGGGATTCCGAGTCTGATCGGGTCGTCCTGGGAGAAGGAATATCCTTCGTTGATCGTGAGAGCTTGTGATGCGCTAAGTTGGGACACCCTTGCAGGGTTTTGAACTTTCGAAAGCCGTGCCCGCGGTTATGGGCAGATGGGAATTTGTTAGTATCCAGTTGTGGAAAACCGGACTCTTAACTTAACTAAAATGAATCAACCGTGTGTGTAGCCGTGACGGTCTCTTTTCGGCGGAGTCCGGGAAGAGAACACGCTCTCGTGTTATGCTTGAACATAAGTAGTTTAGGATCACTTCTTGATCTTATAGCTTCTCGACCGTGCTTTGCTTCTCTTCTCGCTCTCATTTGCGAAAGTTAGCCACCATATATGCTAGTGCTTGATGCTGCTTCACCTCACTACCTTTCCTACCCATAAGCTTAAATAGTCTTGATCACGAGGGTGTGAGATTGCGGAGTCCCCGTGACTCACAGATTACTTCCAAAACTAGATGCAGGTGCCGATGATGCCAGTCCAGGGGTTGCGACCGAACTCAAGTGGGAGTTCGACGAGGATTCAGGACGTTGCTATGTTTCCTTTCCAGACGATGAGTAGTGGAGCCCAGTTGGGGCAATCGGGGATATATTGCATTAGGGGTTGTCTTTCTTTATTTGGTTCCGTAGTCGGACCTTGATTGTATCTAGATGATGTAATGCTATATTTATGTATTGTGTGAAGTGGCGATTGTAAGCCAGCTCTTTATCCCTTTCTTATTCAGTACATGGGATGTGTAAAGATTACCCCTCTTGCAGCATGCCTACTATGCGGCTATGCCTCTAAGTCGTGCTCTGACACGTGGGAGATATAGCCGCATCGTGGGTGTTACACCCTCGTGGACAGGGTGTGGGCCCCTGACGTTGATTCTTTTGTCAGTATTTTTTATATATTCCAAAAATATTCTCCATTGATTTTCAGGTCATTCCGAGAACTTTTATTTCTGCACAAAAATAACACCATGGCAATTCTGCTGAGAACAGCGTCAGTCCGGGTTAGTTCCATTCAAATCATGCAAGTTAGAGTCCAAAACAAGGGCAAAAGTGTTTGGAAAATTAGATACGATGGAGACGTATCAACTCCCCCAAGCTTAAACCTTTGCTTGTCCTCAAGCAATTCAGTTGATAAACTGAAGTGATAAAGAAAAACTTTACAAACTCTGTTTGCTCTTGTTGTTGTAAATATGTAATGCCAGCATTCAAGTTTTCAACAAAGATTATCAACTAACCATATTCACAATAACATTTAGGTCTCATGTTTACTCATATCAATGGCATAATCAACTAAGCGAGCAATAATAATAAATCTCGGATGACAAGATGATATAACAAGATGGTATCTCACTAGCCCTTTCTGAGACCGCAAAACATAAAAGCAGAGCACCCCTGAAGATCAAGGGCTGACTGGAAATTGTAATTCATGGTAAAAGAGATCCAGTCACAGTCATACTCAATGTAAACTAATAATAATACATGCAAATGACAGCGGTGCTCTCCAACTGGTGCTTTTTAATAAGAGGATGATGACTCAACATAAAAGTAAATAGATAGGCCCTTCGCAGAGGGAAGCAGGGATTTGTATAGGTGCCGGAGCTTGGTTTTGAAATAGAGATGAATAATATTTTGAGCGGTATACTTTCATTGTCAACATAACAACCGAGAGATCTCGATATCTTCCATGTTACGCACATTATAGGCGGTTCCCAAGAAGAATGGTAAAGTTTATACTCCCCCACCACCAACAAGCATCAATCCATGGCTTGCCCGAAACAATGGGTGCCTCCAACTAACAACAATCCTGGGGGATTTTTGTTTGCAATTATTTTGATTTGGTTTGAGCATGGGACTGGGCATCCCGGTGACCATCCATTTTCTCGTGAGTGAGGAGCGGAGTCCACTCCTCTTGAGAATAACCCGCCAAGCATGGAAGGTACAGATAGCTGATGTCTACTACACAACCTTCTTATTGTAGACGTTGTTGGGCCTCCAAGTGCAGAGGTTTGTAGGACAGTAGCAAATTTCTCTCAAGTGGATGACCTAAGGTTTATCAATCCATAGGAGGCATAGGATGAAGATGGTCTCTCTCAAGCAACCCTGCAACCAAATAACAAAGAGTCTCTTATGTCCCCAACACACCCAATACAATGGTAAATTTTATAGGTGCACTAGTTCGGCGAAGTGATGGTGATACAAGTGGTATATGGATGGTAGATAAAGGTTTTTGTAATCTGAAAATATAAAAACAGCAAGGTAACTAATGATAAAAGTGAGCGTAAACGGTATTGCAATGCGTTGAAACAAGGCCTAGGGTTCATACTTTCACTAGTGCAAGTTCCCTCAACAATAATAACATAATTGGATCATATAACTATCCCTCAACATGCAACAAAGAGTCACTCCAAAGTCACTAATAGCGGAGAACAAACAAAGAGATTATTGTAGGGTACGAAACCACCTCAAAGTTATTCTTTCTGATCGATCTATTCAAGAGTCCATAGTAAAATAACACGAAGCTATTCTTTCCATTCAATCTATCATAGAGTTCGTACTAGAATAACACCTTAAGACACAAATCAACCAAAACCCTAATGTCACCTAGATACTCCAATGTCACCTCAAGTATCTGTGGGTATGATTATACGATATGCATCACACAATCTCAGATTCATCTATTCAAACCAACACAAAGTACTTCAAAGAGAGCCCCAAAGATTCTACCGGAGAGTCAAGACGAAAACGTGTGCCAACCCCTATGCACAGGTTCATGGGCGGAACCCGCAAGTTGATCACCAAAGCATACATCAAGTGGATCAATAGAATACCCCATTGTCACCACGGGTATCCCACGCAAGACATACATCAAGTGTTCTCAAATCCTTCAAGACTCAATCAGATAAGATAACTTCAAAGGGAAAAATCAATCCATTACAAGAGAGTAGAGGGGGAGAAACATCATAACATCCAACTATAATAGCAAAGCTCGCACTACATCAAGATCGTACCACCTCAAGAACATGAGAGAGAGAGAGAGAGATCAAACACATAGCTACTGGTACATACCCTCAGCCCCGAGGGAGAACTACTCCCTCCTCGTCATGGAGAGCACCGGGATGATGAGGATGGCCACCGGTGAGGGGTTCCCCCTCCGGCAGGGTGCCGGAACGGGTTTAGATTGGTTTTCTGTGGCTACGGAGGCTTCTGGCAGCGGAACTCCCGATCTATTATGCTCCCTGAAGTTCTTAGGGTATATGGGTATATATGGGAGGAAGAAGTACGTCGGTGGACCTCTGGCTATCCACGAGGCAGGGGGCGCACCCCCACCCTCGTGGGCAGCCCGGGACTCTCTTGGTCCATCTCCGATACTCCGTGGGCTTCTTCTGGTCCAAAAATAAGTTCCGTGAAGTTTCAGGTCAATTGGACTCCGTTTGATTTTCCTTTTCTGCGATACTCTAAAACAAGGAAAAACAGAAACTGGCACTGGGCTCTAGGTTAATAGGTTAGTCCCAAAAATCATATAAATGCATATAAAACATCAAAGGTTGATAATATAATAGCATGGAACAATCAAAAATTATAGATACGTTGGAGACATATCAGCATCCCCAAGCTTAATTCCTGCTCGTCCTCGAGTAGGTAAATGATAAAAACAAAATTTTTAATGTGGAATGCTACATAACATATTTATCCATGTAGTTCTCTTTATTGTAGCAAGAATATTCAGATCCATAAGATTCAAGAAAAAGTTTAATATTGACATAAAAATAATAATACTTCAAGCATACTAACCAAGCAATTATGTCTTCTCAAAATAATATGGCCAAAGAAAGCTATCCCTACAAAATCATATAGTCTGGCTATGCTCCATCTTCACCACACAACATATTTAAATCATGCACAACCCTGATGACAAGCCAAGCAATTGTTTCATACTTTTGGTGTTCTCAAACTTTTTCAATCTTCACGCAATACATGAGCGTGAGCCATGGACATAGCACTTTAGGTGGAATATAATGGTGGTTGTGGAGGAGACAAAAAATGGGGAAGATAGTCTCACATCAACTAGGCATATCAACGGGCTATGGAGATGCCCATTAGTAGATATCAATGTGAGTGAGTAGGGATTGCCATGCAACGGATGCACTAGAGCTATAAATGTATGAAAGCTCAACTAAAGAAACTAAGTGGGTGTGTATCCAAATCGCTTGCTCACGAAGACCTAGGGCATTTTGAGGAAGCCCATCATTGGAATATACAAGCCAAGTTCTATAATGAAAGATTCCCACTATTATATGAAAGTGACAACATAGGAGACTCTCTATCATGAAGATCATGGTGTTACTTTGAAGCACAAGTGTGGTAAAAGGATAGTAGCATTGCCCCTTCTCTCTTTTTCTCTCCTTTTTTTATTTAGGCCTTTTCTCCTTTTTTTATGGCCTCGTTTTTTATTTGGGCCTTTTCTCCCCTTTTTTTGGCCTTTTTATGTTTAGTCCGGAGTCTCAACCCGACTTGTGGGGGAATCATAGTCTCCATCATCCTTTCCTCACTGGGACAATGCTCTAATAATGATGATCATCACACTTTTATTTACTTACAACTAAAGAATTACAACTCGATACTTAGAACAAAATATGACTCTATATGAATGCCTCCGTCGGTGTACTGGGATGTGCAATGACTCATGAGTGACATGTATGAAATAATTGTGAATGGTGGCTTTGCCACAAATACAATGTCAACTACATGATCATGCATAGCAATATGACAATGATGGAGAGTGTCAGAATAAACAAAATGGTGGAAAGTGGCATGGCAATATATCTCGGAATGGCTATGGAAATGCCATAATAGGTAGATATGGTGGTTGTTTTGAGGAAGGTATATGGTGGGTTTAAGGTACCGGCGAAAGTTGTGCGGTACTAGAGAGGCTAGCAATGGTGGAAGGGTGACAGTGCGTATAATCCATGGACTCAACATTAGTCATAAAGAACTCACATACTTATTGCAAAAATCTATTAGTTATCGAAACAAAGTACTACGTGCATGCTCCTAAGGGGATAGATTGGTAGGAAAAGACCATCGCTCGTCCCCGACCGCCACTCATAAGGAAGACAATCAATAAATAAATCATGCTCCGACTTCATCACATAACGGTTCACCATACGTGCATGCTACGGGAATCACAACCTTTGGCACAAGTATCTCTCAAATTCACAACTACTCAACTAGCATGACTCTAATATCACCATCTTCATATCTCAAAACAATCATCAAGTATCAAACTTCCCATAGTATTCAATGCACTCTATATGAAAGTTTTTATTATACCCCACTTGGATGCCCATCATATTAGGACTAGTTTCATAACCAAAGCAAACTACCATGATGTTCTAAGGACTCTCAAAATAATATAAGTGAAGCATGATAATTCATATATTTCTTCAAAATAAAACCACCACCGTGCTCTAAAAAGATATAAGTGAAGCACTAGAGCAAAAACAAACTACTCCAAAAGATATAAGTGAAGATCAATGAGTAGTCGAATAATTATGCAACTATGTGAAGACTCTCTAACATTTAAGAATTTCAGATCTTGGTATTTTATTCAAACAGCAAGAAAAATAAAACAAAATAAATTGACGCTCCAAGCAAAACACATATCATGTGGTAAATAAAAATATAGCTCCAAGTAAAGTTACCGATAAACGAAGACGAAAGAGGGGATGCCTTCCGGGGAATCCCCAAGCTTTGGCTTTTAGGTGTCCTTAGATTATCTTGGGGGTGCCATGGGCATCCCAAAGCTTAGGCTCTTGCCACTCCTTGTTCCATAATCCATCAAATCTTTACCCAAAACTTGAAAACTTCACAACACAAAACTTAAAGTAGAAAATCTCGTGAGCTCCGTTAGCGAAAGAAAACAAAACACCACTTCAAGGTACTGTAATGAACTCATTATTTATTTATGTTGGTGCTAAACCTAATGTATTCCAACTTCTCTATGGTTTATAAACTATTTTACTAGCCATAGATTCATCAAAATAAGCAAACAACACACGAAAAACAGAATCTGTCAAAAACAGAACAGTCTGTAGTAATCTGTAGCTAACGCAAACTTCTGGAACCTCAAAAATTCTAAAATAAATTGCTGGACGTGAGGAATTTATCTAGTAATCATCTGCAAAAAGAATTAACTAAATATAACTCTCCAATAAAAAATGGCAGCAATTCTCGTGAGCGCTAAAGTTTCTGTTTTTTACAGCAAGATAGAAAAGACTTTCCCCAAGTCTTCACAACGGTTCTACTTGGCACAAACACTAATTAAAACATAAAAAAACTTAATCTTAGAATAGGCTAGATAAATTATTTATTACTAAACAGGAGCAAAAAGCAAGGAACAAAAATAAAGTTGGGTTGCCTCCCAACAAGCGCTATCGTTTAACGCCCCTAGCTAGGCATGATGATTTCAATGATGCTCACATAAAAGATAAGAATTGTAACATAAAGAGAGCATCATGAAGAATATGACTAGCACATTTAAGTCTAACCATCTTCCTATGCATAGGGATTTTGAGAGCAAACAATTTATGGGAACAAGAATCAACTTGCATAGGAAAGCAAAACAAGCATAACTTCTAGATTTTAAGCACATAGAGAGGAAACTTGATATTATTGCAATTCCTACAAGCATATGTTCCTCCCTCCTAATAATTTTCAGTAGCATCATGAATGAATTCAACAATATAACCAGCACCTAAATCATTCTTTTCAATATCTATCAGCATAGAAATTTTACTACTCTCCACACAAGCAAGATTCTTCTCCTTCGGAATAGTGGGAGTATCATAAGAGACTCGAATACTATAAATTGTTTCCACATTAAAAGAGTAATGTTCAGAAAAAGGGTAATCATAATCATGACAAGTTTTATAAATATAATCATCACTAGTTTTTTAGCATATGTATAATCACAATAATTATCATAAGTAGCAACTTTGTTCTCATCATAATCAATTGAAACCTCTTCCAAGATAGTGGAATCATTACTAAATAAAGTCATGACCTCTCCAAATCCACTTTCATCAATGTAATCATCATAAGTAGGAGGCATGCTATCATCATTATAAATTTTCATATCAAAACTTGGGAGACTAAAAATATCATATTCATTATACGTCGCATCCCCAAGCTTGGGACAAACATTAATTGCAGCAAATATATTATCAAAAACATCATCTTCTTCAAACATAGCATCCCCAAGCTTGGGCCTTTTCATATCATAAGCATAATCACTCTCATCATCAATAGTATGGATAGCACCAATAGTATAGCAATTATCATATTCTTCCAAGCAAGTGCCAAAAAGATTTTCAAGATCATAAGAAGTATCATTATCTTCCCAATCATAATCATCACAACAAGTAATAGGCATAACGAGATCATCATCAAGTGCATCATCTTCCACAATTATATTTTTACCTCTCTTCCTTTTTCTTTTCTTCTTCTTCACCACATCATGTGTGGGTTCAATCCTCTTTTTGGAGCTCCTTATTAATGAGATTGGTTGAATAGAAGGCTCCTCCTCGTTACCTGATTCATCATAAGAAATAATAGGAGGATATTGGGAAGTCTCTTCCCTTTCATTAGTATTCTCTGCATCTTCTATTTGTTTTCATTTCTTTATGTAGTTGGCAATATAAGGATTTTCAATGCAATTCACCGCACAATACATATAAATTTCCTCTAGGTCAAAACTAAGAAGTTTATCATGGGAAAATACTGGAAGATAGTTAGTTATACGTTTCATTTCTTCATAACCCATAAGAAAACTAAGTTCATTATGATGTGTAAGAGAAATCAAGTCATCACAATTTTTGGAAATGATTAGATCATGAAACAATTTGCGTCGGATGGTTAAATGACCAGGTTCCTTGCAAAGTTCACAAGTACGGCCAAGAAATTTAAATTTTCAGCACAAACATCTAGCCTTTCTTGCAACCATTTAGTTTCTAAATGCTTATGCCTCTTGCAATATCTGTCTTCCCTATTTGGTGTGACTTGCAAACCCAATGCACTCCAAAAAAATTGACATGTTTATAGGAGACATTTTCATCATAACTAGTGCAATCATCATTAGTACTATGGATATTCAAGGAGTTCATACTAACAACATTGCAATCATGCTCATCATTCAAAGATTTAGTGCCAAACATTTTAATGCATTCTTATTCTAACACTTTGGCACAATTTTCCTTTCCATCACACTGACGAAAGATATTAAAAAGATGAAGTGTATGAGGCAAACTTAATTCCATTTTTTGTAATTTTCTTTTATAAACTAAACTAGTGATAAAACAAGAAACTAAAAGACTCGATTGCAAGATCTAAAGATATACCTTCAAGCACTCACCTCCCCGGCAACGGCGCTAGAAAAGAGCTTGATGTCTACTACACAACCTTGTTCTTGTAGATGTTGCTGGGCCTCCAAGTGCATAGGTTTGTAGGATAGTAGCAAATTTTCCTCAAGTGGATGACCTAAGGTTTATCAATCCGTAGGAGGCATAGGATGAAGATGGTCTCTCTCAAGCAACCCTGCAACCAAATAACAAAGAGTCTCTTGTGTCCCCAACACACCCAATACAATGGTAAATTTTATAGGTGCACTAGTTCGGCGAAGATATGGTGATACAAGTGGTATATGGATGGTAGATAAAGGTTTTTGTAATCTGAAAATATAAAAACATCAAGGTAACTAATGATAAAAGTGAGCGTAAACGGTATTGCAATGCGTTGAAACAAGGCCTAGGGTTCATACTTTCAAGGGCTGACTGGAAATTGTAATTCATAGTAAAAGAGATCCAGTCACAGTCATACTCAATGTAAACTAATAATAATACATGCAAATGACAGCGGTGCTCTCCAACTGGTGCTTTTTAATAAGAGGATATGACTCAACATAAAAGTAAATAGATAGGCCCTTCGCAGAGGGAAGCAGGGATTTGTACAGGTGCCAGAGCTCGATTTTGAAATAGAGATGAATAATATTTTGAGCAGTATACTTTCATTGTCAACATAACAACCGAGAGATCTCGATATCTTCCATGCTACGCACATTATAGGCGGTTCCCAAGCAGAATGGTAAAGTTTATACTCCCCCACCTCCAACAAGCATCAATCCATGGCTTGCCCAAAACAATGGGTGCCTCCAACTAACAACAATCCTGGGGGAGTTTTGTTTGCAATTATTTTGATTTGGTTTGAGCATGGATCTGGGCATCCCGGTGACCAGCCATTTTCTCGTGAGTGAGGAGCAGAGTCCACTCCTCTTGAGAATAACCCGCCAAGCATGGAAGGTACAGACAGCTAATTTCTACTACACAACCTTCTTCTTGTAGACGTTGTTGGGCCTCCAAGTGTAGAGGTTTTTAGGACAGTAGCAAATTTCCCTCAAGTGGATGACGTAAGGTTTATCAATCCGTAGGAGGCGTCGGATGAAGATGGTCTCTCTCAAGCAACCCTGCAACCAAATAACAAAGAGTCTCTTGTGTCCCTAACACACCCAATACAATGGTAAATTTTATAGGTGCACTAGTTCGGCGAAGAGATGGTGATACACGTGGTATATGGATGGTAGATAAAGGTTTTTGTAATCTGAAAATATAAAAACAGCAAGGTAACTAATGATAAAAGTGAGCGTAAACGGTATTGCAATGCGTTGAAACAAGGCCTAGGGTTCATACTGTCACTAGTGCAAGTTCCCTCAACAATAACAACATAATTGGATCATATAACTATCCCTCAACATGCAACAAAGAGTCACTCCAAAGTCACTAATAGCGGAGAACAAACGAAGAGACTATTGTAGGGTACGGAACCACCTCAAAGTTATTCTTTCTGATCGATTTATTCAAAAGTCCGTAGTAAAATAACACAAAGCTATTCTTTCCGTTCAATCTATCATAGAGTTCGTACTAGAATAACACCTTAAGACACAAATCAACAAAAACCCTAATGTCACCTAGATACTCTAATGTCACCTCAAGTATCTGTGGGTATGATTATATGATATGCATCACACAATCTCAGACTCGTCTATTCAAACCAACACAAAGTACCTCAAAGAGTGCCCCAAAGATTCTACCGGAGAGTCAAGACGAAAACGTGTACCAACCCCTATGCATAGGTTCATGAGCGGAACCCGCAAGTTGATCACCAAAACATACATCAAGTGGATCAATAGAATACCCCATTGTCACCACGGGTATCCCATGCAAGACATACATCAAGTGTTCTCAAATCCTTAAAGACTCAATCCTATGAGATAACTTCAAAGGGAAAACTCAATCCATTACAAGAGAGTAGAGGGGGAGAAACATCATAAGATCCAACTATAATAGCAAAGCTCGCGATACATCAAGATCGTACCACCTCAAGAACACGAGAGAGAGAGAGAGATCAAACACATAGCTACTGGTACATACCCTCAGCCCCGAGGGAGAACTACTCCCTCTCATCATGGAGAGCGCCGGGATGATGAAGATGGCCACTGGTGAGGGGTTCCCCCTCCGGCAGGGTGCCGGAACGGGTCTAGATTGGTTTTTGGTGGCTACGGAGGCTTCTGGCAGCGGAACTCCCGATCTATTGTGCTCCCTGAAGTTTTTAGGGTATACGGGTATATATGGGAGGAAGAAGTATGTCGGTGGACCTCCGGGCTATCCACGAGGCAGGGGGGGCGCGCCCAGGGGGTGGGCGCGCCCCACCCTCGTGGGCAGCCCGGGACTCTCCTGGTCCATCTCCAATACTCCGTGGGCTTCTTCTGGTCCAAAAATAAGTTCCGTGAAGTTTCAGGTCAATTGGACTCCGTTTGATTTTCCTTTTCTGTGATACTCTAAAACAAGGAAAAACAGAAACTGGCACTGGGCTCTAGGTTAATAGGTTAGTCCCAAAAATCATATAAATGCATATAAAACATCCAAGGTTGATAATATAATAGCATGGAACAATCAAAAATTATAGATACGTTGGAGACGTATCAGCATCCCCAAGCTTAATTCCTGCTCGTCCTCGAGTACATAAATGATAAAAACAGAATTTTTAATGTGGAATGCTACCTAACATATTTATCCATGTAGTTCTCTTTATTTTGGCAAGAATATTCAGATCCATAAGATTCAAGACAAAACAGAATTTTTATTTGAAGGTTTAGAGTTTGGCACATACAAATTTACTTGGAACAGCAGGTAGATACCTCATATAGGAAGGTATTGTGGACTCATATGGAATAACTTTTGGGGTTTATGGAGTTGGATGCACAAGCAGTATTCCCGCTTAGTACAAGTGAAGGCTAGAAAGAGACCGGGAAGCGACCAGCTAGAGAGCGACAACAGTCATGAACATGCATTATAATTAATCAACACTAAATGCAAGCATGAGTAGGATATAATTCACCATGAACATAAATATCATGGAGGCTATGTTGATTTTGTTTCAACTACATGCGTGAACATGTACCAAGTCAAGCCACTCGAATCATTCAAAGGAGGATACCATCCTATCATACCACATTACAACCATTTTAATAGCATGTTGGCACGCAAGGTAAACCATTATAAACTCCTAGCAAATTAAGCATGGCATGAACAACTATAATCTCTAATTATCATTGCAAACATGTTTCATTCATAATAGGCTGAATCAGGAACGATGAACTAATCATATTTACAAAAACAAGAGAGGTCGAGTTCATACCAGCTTCTCTCATCTCAATTAGTCCATCATATATCGTCATTATTTCCTTTCACTTGCACAACCGAATAGTGTGGATATTAATAATAGTGCACGTGCATTGGACTAAGCTGGAATCTGCAAGCATTAAATTTAAGGGAGAAGACAAGGTAATATGGGCTCTTTGTTAGACCAACAATAATGCATATGAGACCCAGTCAACATTTTCATTAAGGTCTTCTCCTCTCGACCCCACAGAAAAATAAATAAAACTATTTACACGGGAAAGCTCCCAACAAGCAAAAGAAGAACGAGAAATCTTTTTGGGTTTTCTTTTTAATTACTACTACTACAAACATGGAAAGTAAAGTAGCTAAAGGCTACAACTATATTTTTATTTTTATTAAGGTTTTTCAAACACACAAGAAGAAAGCTTAAAAAGAAAATAAACTAGCATGGATAATGCAATGAAAAACTATGAGCACCAACAACTAGCATGAGTGTGTGAACATGAATATAATGTCAGTGAGAAATATGTACTCCCCCAAGCTTAGGCTTTTGGCCTAAGTTGGTATATGCCCACTGATTGAAGCTGCCCTCTCCGGTGTACTGAGGAGGTTCCTCAGGATGCCACTGGTTGGCGATCTCCTCCGGATCCCACTGATAAACAGACTGGCGGTGAGGATCAAGTGGTGGCTCCGGCTCGGGCTCTGGAGCTAATGTCAGGCTCCGGTAGGTAACACTAGTAGATAAAGGGCCTTTAGTCCCGGTTCATAAGGGTCAGTACTAAAGCCTCCCCCTTTAGTCCCGGTTCTTATACGAACCGGGACTAAAGGCCCTCCACGTGGCCGCTGCCTGGAGGTCCACCTTTAGTCCCGGTTGGTAACACCAACCGGTACTAAAGGAAATTTTATGATTTTTTTGATTTTTTTTTATTTTCAAATTTCTGAATTATGTTAACCTCTAATCTCTAATCACCCCTCATCACTGCTAAATTTAACCTTTAATCTCTAATCACCCCTCATCATTCCAAATCATCTAACTTCCTGAACGGTCACCCATCCTCTCACTACTCCAGCCTAAGCACGCTCAACTTCCGGGTTCTATTCTCCCTCGTTTCCAAGTCTGCACTTGTTGTTTTCCTGACAATAGTAAGATGTCAATCCTATTAACCCTCAGGAATTTAGCTTGAGCATGAAGTCACACATTTCACTGTTTGAGTTTGAAACTATTGTTCTAAAAAACAATAATTATTTAGTAACACTAATATTTCTTGAATAAGTAGTTTGACCACAGTTTGACCATAGTTCGACCAGATTTGACCAAAATTCAAAAAAACTAAAATAATTATTTAGTAACACTAATATTTCTTGAATAAGTAGTTTGACCATTGTTTGACCACAGTTTGACCATATTTGACCAAAATTCAAAAAAACTGAAATAATTATTTAGTAACACTAATATTCTTGAATAATTATTTAGTAACACTAATACTTCTTGAATAAGTAGTTTGACCATAGTTTGACCATATTTAACAAAGATTCAAAAAAAACTGAAATTTGAGCATAACTTTTTTTCCTTTTAGAATTTGAGGATTCTAAAAATTTGCAAACAGGCCGTAGGCTATCAAAATAAGTAGCTAGCCCAGTCCTATTGCATTTTTCTTGGGGTTCTCCCAACAGTTTCTTTGTGGCTTTGTTAATCTCCTCTTTAGACAGATTGACTTGACTGAAGCATTGCGCATCTGCTGGCTCATCGGTATAGTTGCACATCGAGTCGCCCCTTAAGCTAAGGGGATGGATATGCCAGCTTATCCAACACCGGGTCTCGATCTTGGTGAGGCCATTAACCGTCAAAGCCCTTAACTTGGAATAAAAGGTGCAATTTGTTTCTGCTCCTCCTCAGATGGCCAAGTCGGAAAAGCAACACTAGCATTGAGTTGGTCCAATCTATAACCCGTCAGGGGGTTTTCACCTTGTGGGGCGGTATTTCTACAATAAAACCAAGTTTTGTTCCAGCCCTTGGGAGATTCCACCAAGTTCTATACTGGGACCATCTTTGAATTCAGTTTGGTAGTTGATATAAAAGAATTCCCGGAAGAGAAGGACAGTTGGCTCTGTCTGGAGATACACTTCACAGAAAACATGGAATTAGCAGTTGCTGGTGATTGAGTTTGGGCCGAGATCCCAGTCTAGAGGTTGAAGAAATTTAGCATGTCGTAGAAGAATTTTGACCCGGGCAGGCAGAAACCCCTGTGTAGATGATCTGCAAAGATGACAACTTATCCTTATTGAGGTCGTGGGGGACTTTCTTCTTCAGGCGCACGCCAAGCTATCTTTTCTTGAGCCGGCAGCAGACCTTGACCCATGAGGTCATCTAACATAAGGGTCGAAATATGGGATCTAACCCAGTTAACTGCTAGCCATGATGATTCTGATAAGGTTCAACTACAAAATAAAGGTGATAAGATAAGCCGGCACATCATCTCCATGGGTGGTAAGCCGCCTGGCTATTCAAGTTATAAGCCGACAAAACAGTAAGACAAACCATGTTTACTAAGGCTATGACTCGGATTTAAGTAGGCTATGGAAAGCGTGGATAAGCCAACAAAATAGTGAGCCAACGTCAGTCATTCAGCGGCATTCTAGTTTTCTGCTAAGTGTTGAGCTAGCTATAAACAAGAATCCAATGAGGCAACTACTTTATTGACCTAAAAAATAGTTCAAAAAGGAAAAGTTAAATAACTAGGCGTGGCTAGATAAAAGAGCCCATATGTCAATGAGGGTCAGTTGAAAGCAGTACAGAGATCCTAGATGAAAAATGGTATTGCAGCAATAACTAAGACACCTACTCGGGTTATTCAGGTGAATCTAGATCTACTAATGAGATATGGTGATGAACACCGACGAACTAGCAGCGAACTACACAGAAGAGTAATGGGGCGTTATAGATCTGAGGGGAAGGAGTTTGGGCGTACCTGAGCACGACGGGCGTGACCGGAGCATTTTTGGTGAGCTCCGATGGCGAACTGGAGTGGCGTAGAAGTCGCGGTAGATGTCGCCAGAGAGGTCAAGGAGATGCGATGACACTTCGGTCGCAAGAGGCAGTAGGCGCGAGGAAGAAGACGGACGAGGAGTTGGCAATGGTAAAACTAAGACCCGGGGCTGCTCGTACGTATTTATAAAGCAGTAAGAAGTGTGAACGACAAGTGCGAAAATAGAGGTGGTATAGTAAATTTTGGGTGTAAAGGCACTCGATCTTCGGGCCTGTTAGATCCACTCAAGATTTGTGATGATGTCATGCATAAATTACGGAGGTCTAGCGGAATGATGTCACAACATCAAGGAAGGGTGTTGAATGCTAAGGCAAGGAAACATCACAAGCCGGCAGCATCTCATAACCCGATCAGAGAATAAGCTGGAAGAAACAAAAGAGAGTTTTGGCTAACGGCAGAGGATCCAGACTTAGTTCCAGTATGAAGTTTAACATGGATGAATCCAAGTTAACCTCGGCGCTAATGTTGGGGATATACCCCAAGGTATGACTCGACCAGGGTATGACCCAGCCATCACTTGGTGACTTGAGGACGACCCCATTGTTGGACTACAACAAGCCAGGAAATTTAAGGCCCAGAGGTAGCTTAGGAAAGTGGTCGGCCCATGGCCCAGTATCTGTAAGTCGGCTTGACAAGGAAGTTGTAGGGAATTTCCCTTACTTGAAGAACAAGATGAATAGGAAGTAGAGTAGGTCATGGGTTGATATACTACCCGGACTCTATTCTAAACTCAGGGCCTCGACCTGTATATAAAGGGGAGCCCTGAGGTAGAAAGAAAAGTTACAAGCATGTGGCACCCCGGCTCAGAGAAACTGGTTTACCTTGCATTGCCAGCCCAGAGATCAAGTCTTCTGGCAACACATAACAACTTAGTACAGAAAACAACCGCTTTATTGATGCTAGCGGAAACATAGGTTCGATATTACATCAAGTAGCAAGGCCAAGCGGCACGCACGGTGCGGCTGAACAATATGTACATTACTTAATGAACATGAAGGGGGCTCGATCACGATAACTACGCGGCAGCGGAATGACGATGAAGTGGAACTCCATAGCACAGGGACACCGATGTGGACACGATCTAGACACGGGAAGCTCTTCGATCCAGTAAGACTTTCCTGAAATCTGGCATGACACGCCAGGTCAGTACATTGAATGTACTTGCAAGATCACATCAAGCATAAGCATAATGGCAAACAATATCATGACAATTAATCAATTTAAATGCAATACAATAACATGCTACTGATGTAGTGAATCAAACCTATCCACTGAGTCCCGCGGACTCTCTTACCAAACGGGTTACCTCGTAACCAACATCATCATATGGTGATCACTTCCGGATCACAAACGAACCAACACTTTCGTTCCCATGATACCGACCATCTTCATGGTCTCACAAATCTCATCATATCATCAGTGCCAAGCATATAAATTTAGTGTGCAAGATTACGTAATCATGTTGATCCATGGTGCGACTTACTCATGAGCTATGTCTGTAACCAAGGACACGGCTATCTATCGATTTAACAAACACTTTGCAGACGTAGTACACTGGAACAACACCACGGAACCCATGGCCTCGCACTCCCATTCAGGTGGACCAACGTCATTCTGACAGAATCATCCCATTGCCATGACACTCTCCCGGCCACTCCGACCAACTCCCTTCTAGGCTAAGTCATGGGTGGCCCCATGTCTACCAAAGACATCAACGACCACCGTCGTGGAAAAACTTAAATGGTCCCAAATGGGGACAAGGTACCATAACAACAACAGGCACACAAGGTTATGTCTGCTTACGGGGCCAGGGTACCGCACGCCCATAACCTTCCCTCGTTGGAGGTACCGACTAGAGGCATGACAACAGGCCGAATAAAGGCCTTCCCATAAAGGCAAATGTGGTTGCACAGGGAAAACTCGATTCAGTGGCACAATGACTCGATCAACATTATGTTCAAGTTGAATTAACATCAGGTTTAAATTGAAATAAAAATAACTCAAGTCACAATATGCCATGAACATACCACTATCCGACATGCATCAAATTCACATATCACTAAAGTAAACAGGTCAACATCATCAAAGTTTTCTACTTGCACTAGTCATCACTTAACTTTACTGATTCCAACTTACTGGTTTTTAAAACTCATTATTTAGTTATGTCATTAACATATTAAAATCAATTCATCATATGCGAGAAAAATACCATTCATAACCAATGCATAATCACACATTCAAACACTATTACTATTGCCTCATACTAGTCCAAGCATTAAAATACTACTATAAATCAAGCATATCAACCATGACAAAGTAGCTAACATGAGCAATATTCATTTAAATAATTAAATGCATGAAATAACTCATATTCAAGTTGGAAAAATCATAAATATTGAATGACACCATGCAAATGTTGATGTCGCTTGCCTTAGTGCAGAGGAGGTTCACACTCCTCCTGGTTATCTTCAAGACAAGCTTCTTCCTCTAAAAATATTTAAAAATAGCAAAAGAAAATATCAAGAATCATTCTGAAATTCACCAGAAATTCTACACACCAGAGAAAAATCTCCAATTTGGTGTGTTGCTAGAACTTTTCAACACAAACACAATGCAAAAAGAATCAATTCATTTCGACTTATGGTTTAAAAGTTATGGCTGGTCAAAGTATTTGAATTAAATTTGAAATAAAAGAAATCCAGTAGGTGACGTCGACAGCGTATTTTGAGAATACGCCTCCACTCGTAACGCTTCAGGCGCTAGTGAAGAGGCTGATAGTGGGCCCCACATGTTAGGTGTGGAGAGAGGGAGATGGAAATGGAGGGGTGGCGGTGCTCCCCCGGAGCTCACGCCGGCGAGGAGCGCTCGTCGGCCGGTCTAAGAGGGAGTCACGGTGCACCTTCCTGTACCCGTGGCTTGACGAGAGGTGGCCGGAGAAGCTCAGAACCAATGTCTCAAGCGGCGGCTACGGTCGGGTCTCGCTGGAGATGAAGAAGACGGCGAGAAGAAGCGGTTACAGGGGCTCCAACCGGGTCAGCAGGCACTAACGGACCACCAGGGAGTCGCCGGAGAAGGAGCTGGAGCTTGAGGAATAGTGGAGGGGTGGGGGAAACAGAGGGGATTGCCGGCGAGCTCGAGCTTGAGGACGGCGGTCCGAGGCCTGCTCGGCCGGGCTGCGGCTCCTCTACCGCTTATGGTGGATGGCGGAGTGGATCGATGACCTCGGAGAGGCTAGGAGGCTTGATATTATAGGTGGAGGGGGTTGGGGGTTCTCGGCTCCGCTGGAGCTCTCTAGAAGGCGGCGCACGGTGACGGGAGGTGCGAGGGAGGGGTGGAGAGGGCTCAACGATCATGCAGCGACTGTGAAGCTCGTGGACGAGCACAAGAGCGCGGGCGCGGATGAAGACAGTGGCACGTGCACACTATGGCTTTGGCCGCGTTCGTGCCCGTGCTCGCTGCGGCGGCTCCGGCGTTGGTGAGCGCTAGGGAGAGGTCATGTGTGAAGATACGAAGCTGGTAGCACGGTATGGCAGTCGGCGGCAAGTGCTGAGACGAGCACGCGCCGAATAGAGGCTCGGGCGCAGTGCAGAGCGCGTCGAACGCGTGCCAGAGCCCATGTCCACACACGGTCACCATGCTAGCTCGGTCAAAACGACGCCCAGGCGATGCCAAACCGTGTCTAGTGTGTTGTCCGTGCAGTGTTTAGTCTATGAGAAGAGATGGCACACTGCCAGGCCGACCGGATTGAATGTGAGCTAACCAGCAAGTTTCTAGTCAAAAACTTTGGCACTGTTTTTGGAGAGGTTCTAGAAGGGGTTTAGGGCTAATCTTTTGGGGTCAAGGTTTTCTTAGGAGGGTAATGAAGCTCAAGAAAAATCAGCTTCATTAGATCAAGGAATAATATACTTGCTATAAAAACTGCATTTTGAGGCCAGAACAGAAATGATTTTCTGTAGCAAAAATATTCCAAAAACTTATGCAATATGTTTGCTCAGGGAGGTGTGCCAAGGTTCAAAGAATATTTGGAAATTTTCTTAGATTTTTGGGTGCAAGAAAAATGAGGTTTGCTGAAATAAGTTGTTGAATATTATTTATTTATGAAAAATATTCCAAGGGCCATTTTAGAATTTATCAGAGAGGGAGTGATGATTTTTAGAGAGATGGGTCACTTGGGTGAAAATCAAGGACATGCCCAAGTGTTTAAGTCCAAGTGAGCTCAAAAACTCTGACTTCAAAACCAAAGGCAAAGAAATCCGGAAAAAGAGAGAAGGCAAAAACTAGGCTGTCACGCAAGCTCTCGGGTACTAGGTTAGCCAAGTCGCACCCTTGTAATCGAGATCTCGAGCAATAATCAATCAAGCAGGAAGTAGGGTATTACCTTTGCCGTGAGGGGACGAACCTAGGTAAACCCATGTCTCTCGATCCTAATCAACCCCGTTCATGCTACTACCTAGCTGCGATGGACTCATAACTAAGTCCATTTTCGAGGACATCTGTCGTGACAAAACCACAACAAGTACCCAAGGCTACTCAATCGTCAGTGCCTCCACCTGCCACAAGCTCTTCAATGGCAGCAGCAAAAGCTTCAACGCCGGTTGTGCTCACATCTTGCCAGCGTACTAAAGGTTTTCCAATTATCACCATTGCTGCTCAAGTGCCTTAGCTAGTGGGCAAATATCATCATCATCGCGCAAGCTGAAGACTAAAGCTACTGCAGACCGTGTTATCAGGCCCAGTCCCAAGATCAAGGCCATTGTACCTCACGCTGATGAACATGCACTACTTCAGGTTGCTACTAACGCGACACTATGATCAGGGACCCTTCAACGAAACTATGTGCGATGCCATAATCGCAAACAGTGGTGTAAAAAACCGTCAAAAAGGTGCATAACGTTTGCGATGGAGGATGCATCAAACACGGTTCAGATTTTAGGTGTGTGTGTGATGCAGGGCATACGGTTCAGCTCAATTAACCATTTGCGATGAGAAGGAACAAAAGAAACGGGCAGCCAGATGAAGGTGTGTGCGATGTACAGCATACGGTTCACTCGGATGAACTGTTTGTGATTAGGCAACACAAAAGAAACGGTCAGTCAGATCAAAGGTGTGTGCAATATACGGCATGTGGCTCACTCAGATGAACTGTTTGCGTTGAGACATGAGAGCAGAAACGGTTCAAATGAACAAGATGTGTGTGATACAAGTCAAACAGGTCTGCAATCGGAAATGTGTGCGAAGAACGATAACAACACAGACGATTATTGCTAACAAGCCGTGTGTGTTGTGAGCAAACGATTGCTGGTATACAATTGTGAGTGGCTGATGAAAACATCGCCGACGGGTTCCATTGTTTAGTCCGTGTGCGATGTGATTTTCCTTGTTCGCACAACATCTACGCTCTGTCTACAGAGCATCAACATATATACTTAAAAAGGTAGCATTGCATAACCAAATTAAGCATACAATTACACAAGTGACTACACACATAACATTTCCACACACCAAACTAAGCAATTATATGCATACTAAAGTGGGAGAAACGAGGATCTAATCATCTACTTATTGTTGCGACGGCGCTTGCCATTGCTTTGCTTCCGGCTGGATCCCTGGCCGTTTTGGGGAAGGAGGCACTTCCTCATGTCAACGATCTGCCTGTACATGTCGTAGCTCATGTACGCCTCCTTGGCCGCTTACATGACATGAGCTGTGTCGAGTTTCTCCATCCAGGCCGAGTGCCAGGCACGCTTGTCCTTGTTGCATGAATCCTTCATGTCTCTGTAGTAGGGGTCGATGATGGCCTCGGCGAGGTGAACCAGTGAGTCCTTCTCATGCACCTTGCTGCCCCAGATCTTGTATTCGCCCTGGATGTCGACAAGATTCTGGCAGGCGATGCCCGAATTCTCGAGTGCCTTTACATCGTTGGTCATGTCCACCGTAGCAAACATGTAGTGGGGGTTGTTGACGAAGCTGGAGAAATGCTCACAGGGCCTTGTGGCCAGGCAGTAGTGGTAGACGAGGACGTGGTGGCGCACGCACATCTGGGCGATGGCGACCTTGGGACAAGACCCGGCACGAGGGCGGGTGTACTCGAGGTCGAACCCGACCACCTTGTACTTCTCCGCGGCAAGCAACAGCTCCATGATTTGGATGGAGTGCTCCACCCAGACCAGGTCATTGGTGTACACCACCGAGAGGTCCATGAACCTTCTGCGGGTGTCCACCATGGCACGCATGGTGAACTACTACTTGTCGTCGATAGCCGCTTGGAGCGCCATTGGAGCCGTGCAAGATACCCTCTAAGAATTTCTCGTGGTGGTGTGCTTCTTACAATGGTGGGGCGCGATCGAAAGGTTGAAGAGACACAAGGGTTAAATGGCCACTGTAATAAATGCGGGACGGTCGGCCTGCAGTTCTCACGTCTTGTCATAGTGTTCATAGCGGAGGATTTGAGTGCACGCTTGACAACACCGCACCGCACGCATGGGCTCGAAGAGGCGCCAAATGTATCATCGGTGAGCCTGTTCCTGCGCTACCGTGTTGTTTCCCGCGCAAGCTTCACGCCCGGCTAGTTTGGCCATGCGTTGGTTAGAAGAGGGACGAATCATGGGCGTTTATTGGAAAAAGGCTTTGTAAAAACAAAGTGTGTGGAATGACTTCGATCATAAGTTTACCCGTGGGTGATGAGGTCAAAAGTTACACAGAAGGGTGATGATGGACACTCGAGTGCGATAATTAATTATGCACTCTACAGTGCACACGGTGGAAGAAACTAACTCTGTGCCATAATGTAGAAGATCGCAGTCGAGTTAGCTATACAGATCATGTGCTGTGAGATCGACAAGGTAAACTGATTCAAGAATGGTTAATAAAATCTAAGACCATTGCATATTAAGGTCAAAATAGTGTTAGCAATATATGAGTCTCATACGATGCCATTTCAATGTTTGTACCACAAAAGCTCAAAATGTTACAAGGTTCAAATTCCAGAGTTATATGGCTCAAATTCGAAGATTACAAGGTTCAAACTGATATTAGAAATGAAATTCAGCTCATCAGCTGCAAACGCTCGCGCTGGTCCACTGAACATGGATATCAAAGAGGTTCAAACTAATATCACCGCTTCTAAGTCTGGTTTCGAAACCTCACAATTTTTCAAAGGGGTCAGCCACTGAGAAGTCATGTATGGGGTTGACACGATGACTTCCGATTACTCTATTATCTGAAGATCCAAAATGAAATTCAGCATTCTTGGAGCCTACTCCATTCTGGCGCAGGGACCGGCGTTGATCAACAAACCATTCATTTTGGCGAAATTAATGTAGGGCAAACCTTATTTCCTTCAGCACCCTTGCTCTGAGAACAAAGAACCTGGCAAATATAATCTCCGATAAGGTCCCTTGGTAGGAGTTCAAAGTAATTTCTGAGGGATGCAGATGTAGGCATTCGACGTGATTGTTATATTGTATCACATTATCCACCACCGGGCCTAATCTTATCTGCAAAAGGAGAAAGCGTGTTAGTGCCTAGATGCAGTTTTAAACATTACTACATGCCTATTTGGTTTGCAGGATTTGTAAAATGCACTAACATGCCATCTTTGATCTGACATGATTAACATGGGCATTTGATTACATTCTAGAAAAATGTAGCCTTCTTCACAAGAGGTTGGAGTGGATGAAAAGTTCCCTAAGAAAACTTGAACTCCCTTATGGTTAACATTTAACAGGAAAGGAACATCACCTCGATATATAGCTTCTCCAGGCACGGAAAGCATCTCAGGAAACTGACAACTTGCTCAACTACAAGTAATCTCTCAAGTGCGGGTGTGTCCTCAATGACCATACCGTTGTACACATCTTGTGATGTCTTCCTGTCACACCAGCAACACACATAAATAGTCCGGAGAGTCATGGAGGTGATGTGCAAGGTACTCAACCCATTGATCGCCTGAAGACGAAGGTACTCGAGTGCAGTACAGCCACGGAGTAGGCGCTCCATGTCATAGTTTGAGAGGCAGACGACGACGAGCTCGAGGTGATTCAGTTGTGGTAGAATAATAGAGGGCGCGTCATTAAGGGGGGATGGCAGTTCCTGAACTTGGCGACGCACAGCATGAGCGCGAGGCAGAGTGCGGATATTGGCAGCGACCGCATATGCCCATCATCTAAAGTGAGCTCCTGATGACCCACAAGTATAGGGGATCTATCGTAGTACTTTCGATAAGTAAGAGTGTCGAACCCAACGAGGAGCAGAAGGAAATGATAAGCGGTTTTCAGCAAGGTATTCTCTGCAAGTACTGAAATAAGTGGTAATAGATAGTTTTGTGATAAGATAAATTGTAACGAGCAACAAGTAACAAAATTAAATAAAGTGCAGCAAGGTGTCCCAATCCTTTTTGTAGCAAAGGACAAGCCGGAACAAACTCTTATAATAGGAAAAGCGCTCCCGAGGACACATGGGAATATCGTCAAGCTAGTTTTCCTCACGTTCATATGATTCGCATTCGATACTTTGCTAATTTGATATGTGGGTGGACCGGTGCTTGGGTGCTGTTCTTACTTGAACAAGCATCCCACTTATGATTAACCTCTATTGCAAGCATCGGCAACTACAACAGAAGTATTAAGGTAAACCTAACCATAGCACGAAACATATGGATCCAAATCAGCCCCTTACGAAGCAACGCATAAACTAGGGTTTAAGCTTCTGTCACTCTAGCAACCCATCATCTACTTATTACTTCCCAATACCTTCCTCTAGGCCCAAATAATGGTGAAGTGTTATGTAGTCGATGTTCACATAACACCACTAGAGGCTAGACAACATACATCTTATCAACATATCAAACGAATAACAAATTCACATGACTACTAATAGCAAGACTTCTCCCTTGTCATCAGGAACAAACGTAATTACTCACAAAGCATATTCATGTTCATAATCAGAGGGGTAATAATATGCATATAGGATCTGAACATATGATCTTCCACCAAATAAACTAACTAGCATCAACTACAAAGAGTAATCAACACTACTAGCAACCTACTAACACCAATCCCGGACTTTGAGACAAGAATTGGAGACAAGAGATGAACTAGGGTTTGGCGATGAGATGGTGCTGGTGAAGATGTTGATGGAGATTGCCCTCTCCCGATGAGAGGAGCGTCGGTGATGACGATAGTGATGATTTCCCCCTCCCGAAGGGAAGTATCCCCGGCAGAACAGCTCTGCCGGAGCTCTAGATTGGTTCCGCCAAGGTTCTGCCTCATGGCGGCGGAGTCTCGTCCCGAAAAGTTCCTTCTGATTTTTTTATCATCGAAAGACTTCATATAGGAGAAGATGGACGTCGGAGAGCCACCAGGGGGCCCATGAGGTAGGGGCGCGCCCTAGGGGGCACCCCCACCCTCGTGAGCAGGGTGTGGGCCCCCTGGCCTTCATCTTTGGCGAGGATTTTTCTTTATTTATTTTAAGATGTTCCGTGGAGTTTCAGTACTTTTGGAGTTGCGCAGAATAGGTCTCTAATATTTGCTCCTTTTCCAGCCCAGAATTCCAGCTGCCGGCATTCTCCCTCCTTATGTAAACCTTGTAAAATAAGAGAGAATAGCCATAAGTATTGTGACATAAAGTGAAATATCAGTCCATAATGCAATAAATATCGATATAAAAGCGTGATGCAAAATGGACGTATCAACTCCCCCAAGCTTAGACCTTGCTTGTCCTCAAGCGAAAAGCCGATAACAATAAATATGTCCTCATGTTTAGAGGTAGAGGCGTCGATAAAAATAAAATACGGACATGAAGGCATCATGATTATTCTCATAACAGCAACATATATAGATTTTGTCATATGATTACTTATGTTCAAGTGATGATCTATTCACAATGCAAAAGTATAAATCATAAACCTTATTGGGCTCCAACAAGCTATAATCTCAGTCATTGAAGCAATTGCAATTTATCATAACATCGGAAAGAGTCTATGTCAGAGCTAAAAATCAAGTCCACATACTCAACTATCATTTAGTCCTCCATAATTGCTAACACTCACGCAATACTTGTGGTTACGGAGTTTTAATCGGACACAGAGAAAGATAGGGGCTTATAGTTTTGCCCCACAACCTTTTACCTCAAGGGTAATGTCAACAATAATGATTCATGCTCCCCTACATCCAATTAGATATATATATCATGTTCTTTCCAACATGCTGAGCATGCCAAAGGATAAAATGAAAAAGAAAGTGTGAAGATCACCATGACTCTTGCATAAGGTAGAAGATAATAATAAAGGATAGGCCCTTCGCAGAGGGAAGCAGAGGTTGCCATGCGCTTTTATGGTTGGATGCATAAAATCTCAATGCGAAAGAACGTCACTTTATATTGCCCCTTGTGATATTGACCTTTATTATGCAGTCTGTCTCTTTTATTACTTCCACATCACAAGATCGTATAAAGCTTATTTCTCCCACACCAATCAATCATACATATTTAGAGCAATTTTTATTGCTTTGCACCGATGACAACTTACTTGAAGGATCTTAATCAATCCATAGGTAGATATGGTGGACTCTCATGGCAAAACTGGTTTAAGGGTATTTGGAAGCACAAGTAGTATTTCTACTTGGTGCTGAGAATTTGGCTAGCATGAGGGGGAAAGGCAAGCTCAACAAGTTAGAGGATCCATGACAACATACTTTATCTCAGATATAAGAAAGACATAACTCATTACGTTGTCTTCCTTGTCCAACATCAACTCTTTAGCATGTCATATTTTAATGAGTGCTCCCAATCATAAAAGATGTCAATAATAATATATCTATATGTGAAAACCTCTCTTTCCTTATTACTTCCTATTAATTGCAACGATGACCAAAGCTATGTCTGCACTCCCAACAACTTTTAATCATCATACTCTTTCTATGTGAAGTCATTACTCTCAATAATATCAATATGAACTTTTTGTTTCTTTTTATTCTTTTTCTTCTTTCTTTTATTCACCCAAGATCATGGCAAAATAATCAAGCCCTTGACTCAACACTAATCTTTATTATATATAACTCACGGACTCGATTACATAGAGAGATCAAAAAGCAAAACTCAAAACTAGATCATGCCATAAACTTTATTCTACTAGATCAAGATACTTCTAATAGGATCGAACTAAGAAAAACGATAAAGATAGGAGTTGTGATGGTGATACGATACCGGGGCACCTCCCCCAAGCTTGGCAGTTGCCAAGGGGAGTGCCCATACCCATGTGATTATATCTCCTTTGTCGGTGAAGAAGGTGGAGGTATTGTTGATGATGCGGGCTTGTCATCCATCTTCCAAGGCATAAGTTCACCATCATAGAAGGATGATCGAGTCTCCGGAATCCTCGAATCTGCAGCCAAACTCATTCTTTTGAATCTATATTCATACTCACAGTTTTGATTTTGCAGGTCATAGATTTGGGCTTGGAGGTGCTCGATCTTCTCATATAGCTTGAAGATGGCCTCCTCGATAACATAGGGGCCTTCCCATTTAGAGAGAAGTTTTCCTGCACAAAATCTTAAATGAGAGTTGTATAGCAATACATAATCACCTATATTAAACTCACGCTTTTGTATCCTTTTGTCATGCCATCTTTTAACTTTTTCTTTAAACAACTTGGCATTTTCATAAGCTTGGGGTTCTCCATTCATCAAGTGAGCTAATATCAAATAACCTCTTCTCACCGGCAAGTTTAAAATCATAGTTAAGCTCTTTAATAGCCCAATATGCCTTATGTTCTAGTTCGAGAGGTAAGTGACATGCTTTTCCATAAAACATTTTATACGGAGACATACCCATAGGATTTTTGTATGCAGTTCTATAAGCCCATAATGCATCATCAAGTTTCTTGGACCAATTCTTTCTAGACCTATTAACAGTCTTTTGCAAAATTAATTTGAGCTATCTATTGCTCAACTCTACTTGACCACTAGACTGAGGATGATAAGGAGATGCAATTCTATGATTAACATCATATTTAGCAAGCATTTTACGGAAAGCACCATGAATAAAGTGTGAACCAGCATCAGTCATTAAATATCTAGGGACTCCAAAGCTCGGGAAAATAACTTCCTTAAGCATTTTAATAGAAGTGTTATGATCAGCACTACTAGTTGGAATAGCTTCTACCCACTTAGTAACGTAATCAACAGCAACTAAAATATGTGTGTATCCATTAGAGGCCGGAAAAGGTCCCATATAATCAAAGCCCCAAACATCAAACGGTTCAATAACAAGTGAATAATTCATAGGCATTTCTTGACGTCTAATAATATTACCAATTCTTTGACATTCATCACAAGACAAGACAAACTTACGGGCATCCTTGAAGAGAGTCGGCCAATAAAAACCAGATTGCAATACCTTATGTGCAGTTCTATCTCCAGCGTGGTGTCCTCCATATGCCTCGGAATGACACTTGTGTAGGATCTGTTCCTGTTCATGCTCAGGTACACAACGTCTAATAACACCATCTACTCCTTCTTTATAAAGATGTGGGTCATCCCAAAAGTAATGTCTTAAATCATAGGAAAACTTTTTCTTTTGCTGGTATGTGAAGCTAGGTGGTATAAACTTAGCAACAATATAATTGTCATAATCAGCATACCAAGGAGTACTATTAGAGGTACTTATAACATTTAATTTTTCATCAGGAAAGCTATCATTAATAGGTAGTGGGTCATCAAGAATATTTTCTAACCTAGACAAGTTGTCTGCAACGGGGTTCTCAGCTCCCTTTCTATCAACAATATGCAAATCAAATTCTTGTAGCAAGAGAACCCATCTAATAAGTCTAGGTTTAGCATCTTTCTTTTCCATAAGGTATTTAATAGCGGCATGATCAGTTTGAATAGTTACTTTAGAATCAACAATATAAGGTCTGAACTTATCACAAGCAAATACAACTGCTAAAAGCTCTTTTTCAGTAGTAGCATAATTTCTTTGAGCATTGTCTAGAGTCTTACTAGCATAATGAATAACATTTAATTTCTTATCAACTCTTTGCCCTAGAACAGCACCTACAGCATAATCACTAGCATCACACATAATTTCAAAGGGTAAATTCCAATCAGGTGGCTGAACAACAGGTGCAGAGACTAATGCTTTCTTAAGTATTTCAAATGCTTCTACACAATCATCATCAAAGACAAATGGTATATCTTTTTGCAATAAATTAGTCAGAGGTCGAGAAATTTTTGAGAAGTCCTTAATGAACCTCTTGTAAAATCCGGCGTGACCATGGAAACTTCTTATACCTTTGATGTCCTTGGGACATGGCATCTTTTCAATAGCATCGGCCTTGGCTTTATCAACTTCAATACCTCTTTCAGAAACTTTATGCCCCAAGACAATACCTTCATTAACCATAAAGTGGCACTTTTCCCAATTCAAGACAAGATTAGTTTCTTCACATCTCTGCAAAACTCAATCAATATTTCTCAAGCAATCATCAAAAGAGGAACCATAGACGGAAAAATCGTCCATGAAAACCTCACAAATCTTTTCACAAAAGTCAGAGAATATAGCCATCATGCATCTTTGAAAGGTAGCAGGTGCATTACATAAACCAAAAGGCATACGTCTATAAGCAAAAGTACCAAAAGGGCATGTAAAAGTAGTCTTTGATTGATCTCTAGCCGACACAGGTACTTGTGAGAAACCAAAATAACCATCTAGAAAGCAATAGTGTGTACGTTTGCATAATCTTTCTAGCATTTGATCAATAAAAGGTAAGGGGTAATGATCTTTCTTAGTAGCTTTATTTAATTTGCGGAAATCAATTACCATCCTATAACCTGTGATAATTCTTTGTGGAATCAATTCATCTTTATCATTAGGAACAACAGTAATACCTCCCTTCTTAGGGACACAATGGACAGGACTTACCCACTCACTATCAGCAACGGGATTGATTATACCTGCCTCCAGAAGCTTTAGTATTTCTTTTCTTACCACTTCTTTCATTTTAGGATTCAGACGTCATTGAGGATCACGAACTGGTTTGGCATCTTCTTCCAAATTTATTTTATGTTGACATAGAGTGGGACTAATGCCCTTAAGATCATCAAGCATATATCCAATAGCAGCATGGTGCTTCAATAATCTTTCTTCTTCATGCTCTGAAAGGTTAGCACTAATAATAACAGGATATATCTTCTTTTCATCAAGATAAGCATATTTAAGATTATCAGGCAACGGTTTAAGCTCAAACACGGGATCACCCTTGGGTGGAGGAGGATCCCCTAAGATTTCAACAGGCAAATTGTGATGCAGAATAGGTTTCTGTTTAAAGAATACTTCGTCTATTTCCCTTCTTTCATTCATGAACATATCATTCTCATGGTCTAGCAAATAGTGTTCTAAAGGATCACTGGGAGGTACGGCAATAGAAGCAAGACCAATAATTTCATCCTTACTAGGTAATTCTTCCTCACGATGTTGTTTACTAAATTTAGAGAAATTAAACTCATGAACCATATCATCTAAGCCAACAGTAACAACATTCTTTGTGCAATCTATGGTAGCATTGACAAAAACTATCTTGTGGGGAACCAAGAACAAGAAAATCAGCAGGATATTTAGTTTTCCCACACAAGACTTCAACATCTCTAACAATTCCCATTGGTGAAATAGTATCTCTATTAGCAAGTTTAATAGTAACATCAATTTCTTCTAACTCAACAGGTGCAATGTCATGCATAATTTCTTTGTATAAGTCAATAGGTATTGCACTAGCACTAGCACCCATATCACATAAGCCATGATAACAATGATCTCCTATTTTAACATAAATAATAGGCACACCTACCACAGGTCTATGTTTATCTTTATCACAAGGTTTAGCAATTCTAGCAGTTTCACCTTCGAACTGAATAACATGCCCATCTATATTATCAGACAAGAGATCTTTAACAATAGCAATATTAGGTTCTACTTTAACTTGCTCGGGAGGTGTATAAGTTCTAATATTGCTTTTACGAACAATAGTTGAAGCTTTAGCATGATCCTTTATTCTAACAGGGAAAGGTGGTTTCTCAACATAAGAAGTAGGAACAATAGGATCATTATAAGTGACAGTCCTTTCTTCAACTTTAATAGGTGCAGCTACTTTTACTTCTATGGGAGGATGATATTTAAACCACTTCTCCTTAGGGAGATCAACATAAGTAGCAATAGATTCATAGAAAGAAGCTACTATCTCAGAGTCAAGTCCATATTTAGTGCTAAACTTACGGAAAATATCGGTGTCCATAAAAGATTTAACACAATCAAACTTAGGTGTCATACCTGACTCCTTACCTTCGTCGAGGTCCCAATCTTTAGAGTTGCGTTTAATTCTATCCAATAAATTCCATCTGAATTCAATAGTCTTCATCATAAAAGAGCCAGCACAAGAAGTATCGAGCATGGTTTGATTATTATGAGAAATCCGAGCATAAAAACTTTGCATAATTATTTCTATCGAGAGCTCATGATTGGGGCATGAATATAACATTGATTTAAGCCTCCCCCAAGCTTGAGCGATGCTTTCTCCTTCACGAGGCCAGAAATTATATATATAATTGCGATCACGATGAACAAGATGCATAGGGTGATACTTTTGATGAAATTCCAACTTCAATCTTTTATAGTCCCATGATCTCATATCATCACATAGCCTATACCATATCAATGCGTCTCCCTTCAAATATAAAGGGAAGACCTTCTTCTTAGCAACATCATCGGGTATACCTGCAAGCTTAAATAATCCACAAACTTCATACACATATATTAAGTGCTCATCAGGATGCTTTGTTCCATCTACTGTAAAAGGGTTAGCTAGCAGTTTTTCCATCATACCTGAAGGAAATTCAAAAGGAGTTTCATTTTCAATAGGTTCAATAGGTTGAGGAGCAACTCTTTGCTCTACTGGACGGGGTGAAGATACCCCGAACAAGACCCTCAGAGAATTACTTTCCATAGTAGCAAGTGACAGTAAATTTCAGCACACTATATAAATTTTTCCTTACCAAATTCCACCTACCCAAGGCGCTACACTCCCCGGCAACGGCGCCAGAAAAGAGTCTTGATGACCCACAAGTATAGGGGATCTATCATAGTCCTTTCAATAAGTAAGAGTGTCGAACCCAACGAGGAGCAGAAGGAAATGATAAGCAGTTTTCAGCAAGGTATTCTCCGCAAGTACTGAAATAAGTGGTAACAGATAGTTTTGTGATAAGATAAATTGTAACGAGCAACAAGTAACAAAAGTAAATAAAGTGCAGCAAGGTGACCCAATCCTTTTTGTAGCAAAGGACAAGCCAGAACAAACTCTTATAATAGGAAAAGCGCTCCCGAGGACACATGGGAATATCGTCAAGCTAGTTTTCATCATGTTCATATGATTCGCATTCGATACTTTGATAATTTGATATGTGGGTGGACCGGTGCTTGGGTGCTGTTCTTACTTGAATAAGCATCCCACTTATGATTAACCTCTATTGCAAGCATCCACAACTACAACAAAAGTATTAAGGTAAACCTAACCATAGCATGAAACATATGGATCCAAATCAGCCCCTTACAAAGCAACGCATAAACTAGGGTTTAAGCTTCTGTCACACTAGCAACCCATAATCTACTTATTACTTCCCAATGCCTTCCTCTAGGCCCAAATAATGGTGAAGTGTTATGTAGTCGACGTTCACATAACACCACTAGAGGCTAGACAACATACATCTTATCAAAATATCAAACGAATACAAAATTCACATGACTACTAATAGCAAGACTTCTCCCTTGTCCTCAGGAACAAACGTAATTACTCACAAAGCATATTCATGTTCATAATCAGAGGGGTAATAATATGCATATAGGATCTGAACATATGATCTTCCACCAAATAAACCAACTAGCATCAACTACAAAGAGTAATCAACACTACTAGCAACCTACTAGCACCAATCCCAGACTTTGAGACAAGAATTGGATACAAGAGATGAACTAGGGTTTGGAGATGAGATGGTGCTGGTGAAGATGTTGATGGAGATTGACCTCTCCCGATGAGAGGAGCGTTGGTGATGACGATGGTGATGATTTCCCCCTCCCGGAGGGAAGTATCCCCAGCAGAACAGCTCTGCCGGAGCTCTAGATTGGTTCCGCCAAGGTTCCGCCTCGTGGCGGCGGAGTCTCGCCCCGAAAAGTTCCTTCTGATTTTTTTTCTCATCGAAAGACTTCATATAGGAGAAGATGGATGTCGGAGAGCCACCAGGGGGCCCACGAGGTAGGGGCGCGCCCTAGGGGGGCGCCCCCCACCCTCGTGAGCAGGGTGTGGGCCCCCTAGCCTTCATCTTTGGCGAGGATTTTTCTTTATTTATTTTAAGATGTTCCATGGAGTTTCAGGACTTTTGGAGTTGCGCATAATAGGTCTCTAATATTTGCTCCTTTTCCAGCCCAGAATTCCAGCTGCCGGCATTCTCCCTCCTTATGTAAACCTTTTAAAATAAGAGAGAATAGCCATAAGTATTGTAACATAAAGTGAAATAACAGTCCATATTGCAATAAATATCGATATAAAAGCATGATGCAAAATGGATGTATTAGCTCCTCGAGCTGATCTAGGGCGGGGGATTGGAACTAGTCGTCAAGCTTGGCTCGGTCCTTGCTGTTGGAACGGAACTTGCCCATTCTAAGGTCTTTGGCTGGGCCAAGGTGACTGTCGAGGATCTTGGAGAACGCATCCAAGCTTTTGCGGTAGCCATGGCAGAGCTCGTGGGTGTCAATGAGGTCGAGATGGATGGAGTTCCATAGGGGGCGCCACCGCTGGAAAAGGACGGTTGTGCATGCCCCATATTTGATTGGGAGGAGGGAGATGATGGCTCTCAACATATCATCGGGGAGGCTGCTGATGAAGTCAAGGCCTGCTGGAGTCGCTTGCGGTTCTAGCTCGCCCTGCCTCCGCTTGTTGGCAGCACCGTTCTCCACCTCCGGAGTCTCCTTGTCAGCGGCGCTTTCTGATAGAAATGGGAGTACAGGGAATATTTACTTAAAACGGGGCAATAGAAAAGTGTATTGGTAACTAGAAGTTATTAGGTAGGAATATAGTATGAAAAGGGAATAACAATTGGTTGCTTAAATACTACACAATTCATTTGACATTGCTGGGTAAGTCAACATGCAGATAGTTGAATAGAAAAGTTACTTCGAACAAAGTCTGGATGAATGATTTTGTCAGGGAAGTTAGCATATATCTCATGACCAGACCCTTTTATGTGCAGTGCAATTTTAGTGCCAGCTTTCAGTACATAAAACTTTGCAATTTCTTTCCAAAAGCCAGTGCCAAAATAGGAGTCACCACGTTCATCAAGTCTTACAGTAGCAACGATTGTAAATCCATGGTTTGTGTGCAGTATGACATCCGTGGAGGCTTCATCTATGTAAAGGGAAAAATTGTGCACTACATAATTTGTTGCATAGCAAGGGATGTTCTGCAGAAAATGGTAGGATTGTTAAAGAAAATATGATAACATGCAAATATGGGCCCAAATTGAAAGAACTGTACAGCAGTTGAAATCGAAGGACAAAAATCTATAATTAAACAGATAGGGTAAACATGATGTCATGGAAATATGAGAGTAATCGAAAGAACAATACATCATTAATTTGCTTAATATAGAAAGAAGAGGGGGAAATCCCCTTTGAAGTATATGGTGCATGTGGCATCTTTTATCCAAATGTAGCAATATTTAGAATATGTGCGGGAAAGTAGGCCATGCCAACAGATTTAGGGTGAGATTAAACATAACATGTGCGTCCTCAAGTTATCTGGTATGGTGAGATGGAATCTCTGGCGGAGGTCGCAGCGTACATCCTATGAATGAAAGAAAACCCTCAAATCAGCTCGAATAAAAATGAATTCACGGCGATTTCCGCCGGGTGATTAAAGGAGGCAGATGAACTGGGATAAGAGATGAGATAATATCTCGTTAAATTAGTTACCTCGTCGTCCATGAGAAAGAACCCTCAGTACCGTAGATTCCCCAGCCGAGCGGAGCTGGGTCGACCACGAGCAGCGTCAAGAAAGTCGATGGCGATAGGCGGTGGCAAGCAGAAGTGGCGAAATGCGGTGGACTTTCCCGGCAGCCTGGCGGCGGCAGGCGGCGAGCTAAGTGTTTGCCTCCGCGATAGGCGGTGCCATGGCATAGACGTGGAGGAGCTTGTGCAGGTGTGAACGGGGAACGTACTGGAGGGGCCGAGGGGGTGGCGGGCGGGGTGAGGGTTTTTGTGACATGGGAATGGTGAGGGTTTTTCTTTTTTCTTTTTTGAATTGGGTGGTGAGGGTTTTCTGTCCCACAAAGAATTTGGGGGCGACGGTTTGCTAGAGCGAACCGTGTGTGATTGACGCAACAGGCAAAATGAAAGTCATTGCACACGGTTCCAATTTTCTAAACCGTGTGTGATTGACGTACTACCTCCGTCCTGGTTTATTGGTCCCTCTTTGTAATTTTTAGCAAATTTTGACCAAATATTTAACATACTAAGACATAGATAATAAGCGTACACGTACATAAGCATAGTTGAACCATAACTACATAGTTCAACTGCATTAAGCATACTCAAGCATACATAGTTCGATCCATCCCAAATCTCATCTCACATGCGGCCGGCACGATCCTGAAGCTTCTCCAGGTACTCGGCGTACGCATCGTGCGCCACCCTGCGAGAATACTTCTGCTTGAAGGAGCCAACGGCCCGTCCTCTTGCATGCGCCAGAACACTTAGATACGCATCATGAAGCTTCTGGTTGCAAAATGGGCATCTATAGTTGCCGTTCTAGGTCCTAATACGCATGTTATGGATTCCCGCATAAAGATCCCTCAGTATTTGCCTCTTGTACCTCCTCTAGCCATCTTCATCCTCGCTGTCCACATCGTTAGACAGTTCCTATACAAATAGTAAAACAAATTTGGCATCAAATCAGCGATTACATGCCGTGAAGTAGGATTAGAAATTTATGGCTATTTATTTATACATATCTAGAGATTATGGTTTGATTTTTAAGCACAGTTATCTATGTACAAACCAATATTGAAGAAAATAATGGCACAAACATATGTAGGTCATTCAAAATCAATTGTCAAGCCCTGTCTAGGAATTATTAGCACGAACACTAACCCTAGTCGGATTACTAGCAGAAATCATTTGCACAGATGAAACAACTAATCAATTATCATCTGTACCATTCAAACAATCAATACACTACATGGATCGAACGAAACTTACTCAGATTTCATGGATTGGGAGAACATAACCATAGGATTTCTATTACAAAAAGGGGGGCGGGAGTAACCAGAGAAACCCTATGATTTATTTGACACATAAAATGGGTATAGATGACTAACCAGCAGTCAGTCGTCGTCGGAGTCGTCGCCGGAGTGGTCGTCGGATTCGTCTTCGGAGTGGTCATCGGATTCGTCGCCGGAGTGGTCGTCGGAGTCGGTGTGGAACTCCGCCTTCGGCTGTGAAAGCTCGATGTTGTCGACGACGTCAGGGTGCAGCAATAACTCGTCGACGGTGACGGGAACCTTTATCTCCATCTCCACGCCGTGCTCCGGTGCTTTAGCAGCCCCAGCGTCGCCACTCCCTCCGATGGGGCGCTTCGGCGGCATTCTCATACACTGACGGCTTTGAGGACTGAGAGCGGCGTCGAGGATGCAAGCGGAGAGGGAGGATTGTGTGTGTAGCAAGGATGGGGGGTGCGGCCACTCGGGCGCACCATTAACATGGAGTAGTGGGAGTTGTGGGAGAGAAGCGGGCGGCGGTCAAACCGATGGCTCGCCTCCCGGTGAACCTGCGCACCGGACTGCTGGCATGCCTACCAAAGTTTCACACAGCTACTCGCACGCCTCGGCTGACACTGCGCAGCGAGCACGCCTCCGTCAATTCACACACCTGCACGCACGCCTCCCCGTCTGCTTGCGTGGCAGACTGCTCGCATGCATCCCGTCAACTCACGTCTGCTCGCACGGCACACGAGTCGCGCGGCGGCACGTATATTGTTTTTTTATTTGGATGATTAATGCTGCCGCTTTATGGCTTAACCGAAGCATGGCACGTATCCATTGTTGGTCTAATGCTCACGGTTCGAATAAATAATCTGTTTGGGATATTGGCTCCCAATTATTAATTATCTCCCATCTGTAATTAGATGAAGATTACATCAAAATTGGTCTCAAATTTGACCAAAAAAGTACAATGCCACTTTATATTGGTGTCCATATGACAACACGATAAGTTTCATGAACGCCAAATAAGTTTTGGATGTACTAGAATTTAAAAGTCAAGATTCTCAATGTTTGAAATTTGTTGCATGGGGAGTAAACATGCACCTAGTGAGACATATGTGTTTTTGCAATCCATTTAGGTGCACAGTCACGTCTGCATGTAGCTCAAATTTGATTTTTGCACACTATACCCGTAGAAAAACAATCAATCAATATACTAAAACGTCTTAATGATCTCTGTGATTTTTTGAAATTAAAACGCCCCTCCTTTGGTAACATATATGTTCACCGCGGGATAATTAATTTGACATGCATCGTAGTTGCGGTGGATTCGTGGTGTGTGTGTGGGTGTGTGTTCGTCTGGGGGTGGCGGGTGGTTTGCAGTACACTACGAGTTGTGAACCACCGTGTGTGTTGGGCATTTTGTTAGGCAGGCCGGTGCCACATCAGAGTCGTGAAATCGTTATTTAAAACATTGCACAACATTTTCATACATAAATGTTTTGGCCACATGCAGTCGATGGTTGTCCTACACGACACTTGATACTCGCGTGTAACGCTTTCTGTGGGCCCGCGAGGTCGTCATCCATCACTTTGACGAACAGCCGGCAGTGAGGTTAATTTGACTAGCAAGGTAGAATATTTTTTGTTTGTGTTATGGTCGTATATAGTACGCGTCAAAGAGGTGGGAGGGGACTAGCATATATACTATACGTAAGCATCCGTGTACAAGTACACCTCACTCAGTGTCGGGACTTTGTGGTTTCCGAGGCACGTGCCACATCAAAATTGTAAAATTGGCTATTCAAACATCGCACAACATCTTTTTGGGCCACATGCATATCCTAACTAGGACACTCACATGTGACGCTTCCATCTGTGGTCCCACGAGGCCATCGTCGATGCATGCATGCATCACTTTGACCTACATCGGGAGTGGTTAATTAATTTCACCATCGATGAGGATTCTTTTGGGTTGTACATATATTACGGCAGGAGCATATAGTATGCGGTGAAGAGGGGGGAAGGGGAGCATCATATGTAGTACGCTTGATGAACCTCGCTCTGTGCGGGTGCATGGTTTATGGTTTTTGAGGCATGTGGCACATCAAAGTTGTGCATTTTGGGTATTCAACATATATATGTTTGGCCCACATGCAAAGCGGTGGTGGTTGTCCTATCGCACCCACTTAAGCGGTTATCAGCGATATCGATGCTTTCCATCTGTGGGCCTACTTGGTCCATCACTACTTTTTCCTGACAACAAGAGAGGTTAATTTGACTTAGGATGGGATTATTATTTTTGCTCTGGGATGACATGCCTGATACAGTTTGAGCACACACACATGCATGTGTACGCATGAATCCCTCCCATCGAGTCAAAGTGGCTAGTACAATGACACATCATGAACCGATCTCACTCTGTGTGGGGAGCTAGTGTATGACTTTTGACGCAAGTGCCACATCAATGTTGTGTATTCAAACATGCATGCACGCATCACCTCCATACATATGCATGTAGTGGTTGCCTTCGAACGGTACACTCCCTCGTGTGGTTATCGGCGACAAGCCTATATATTCGTGGGCCCGCGTGGACATCCATGATCACCTTGACCAACAACAAGATAGGCTACCATGGCGGATTCTTCATTTGGTTTGTGTTATTGTAGTATAGGTCATGGTGAGATTCAGACATTAAGTTTGAGCGCATATACTATGCACGCATGCATGCATGAATCCCCGTCGTTGGCTTGAAGTGTGGTGTAACATACATATGCATCGTCAACCTAACCCTCACTCAGTGTGGGGATTTCTAGTTCGAAATCACGGTGCCACATCAAAGTTTTTCCATTGTTACTCAAAAACACACCTCTCCATACATATGTTTGGGCCACACGCATGCAGCGGTTGTCTTCGGGGACTAGCTACTTGCGTGATTATTGGCGAGCTAGCCCATCTTCGGGGTCGCATGGACGGCCATCACTTTGACCAACAACAAGAGAGAGCTTGTACGACCAAGGTGGATTATTCTTGGTCCGTTTTATGATCCATCTTGGTGAGATATGCCTCTCTGGCCCGCCGACTGAAAGTGTGTGGGGGGGTTGCTACTTCGCACTTTGCTAGGTGCACCTCGGCTAGGGGGCATGCAT
>NC_041380.1:357796693-357902128 GCF_002162155.2 Triticum dicoccoides
GAGGGAGGGGCTGCTAGCCACTTCGCACTTTGCTAGGGTGAACCTCGATTGGGGGGTGCATTCATAGCTTAGGATTCCCTTCGTGCCGACACGAAGGAGGGGGATTCTAGCTACTTCGCACTTTGCTAGGTGAATGAACCTCGGTTGGGGTCATGCATTCATAGTTTAGGATTCCCTTCGTGCCGACACGAGGGAGGGGGCTGCTAGCTACTTCGCACTTTGCTAGATGAACCTCGGTTGGGGGAGGGGCATGCATTCATAGCTTAGGATTCCCAATTCATGGCGACACGAGGGGGGTGGGGGCAAACAATACCATGCGCTTTGCGAGAGAGGTGCCACATCGAAGTTGCATTTGGTATTTTAAAATCAAACCACCCTTTTGATACATAAATTTGGTCCACGTGCAAGTGTGTTCGTGTTCTGACCCTCTCATGCGTCATTTTTTGCCAAATTTATGAACATTAGACAAGTCGGATGATGCAATAGATACGGTTTACTCAAACTAACCATGTGCCACGTCGGTGCCCCTGTCACGCACACATCCGCACAGTACATTGGGCTCTTTGAGGCTCCCCCTCTCAAAAATATATGCCCGCCTCAAGGGTTTTTTTGTTTCATAACACACGGTTGTTATCTATGGACCGTGTGCGATGTTTCCTTTTCCCAATCCCGCCTGCATCCCTAGAAAATATCTACCCGCCCCGAGGGTTTTTCGGTTTCATAACACACGGTTGTTATCACCAGACTCTGTGCGATGTTTCTTGTTCCCAATCCCGCTTGCATCCCTAGAAAATATCTGCCCGCCTCGAGGGTTTTTCTGTTTCATAACACACGGTTGTTATCTTCGGACGGTGTGCGATGCACTATCATCAAAATATTCAATAGCCCGGCATTTCACTCCCGCGTTTGACTCCCCCGTAGTAAAATTTTTAGTACCCGCATCATTTCCTCAAACACACACCCCCCCACACACACAAACCTCCTTGGGTGTGCGCACACACACACACACCAAACCTCGCTTGAAACCCCAGCAAGGTCCCAGCCGCCGCTGCCGCAGTCGCTGCCGTAAGGCCTCCATTGTCAACATCTGTCGGTTTGCCCGTGTAGCTTACCCACTGATACGTCTCCAACGTATCTATAATTTTTGATTGCTCCATGCTATATTATCTACTGTTTTGGACTATATTGGGCTTTATTTTCCACTTTTATATTATTTTTGGGACTAACCTATTAACCGGAGGCCCAGCCCAGAATTGTTGTTTTTTGCCTATTTTAGTGTTTCGGAGAAACAAAATATCAAACGGAGTCCAAACGGAATGAAATATTCGGAAACGTCATTTTCTCGTTAGATAAGATCCAGGAGACTTGGACCCCCCGTCAAGAAAGCCACGAGGCGGTCACGAGGGTGGGGGGCGCCCCCCTAGGGCGCGCCCCCTACCTCGTGGGCCCCTCGAAGCTCCACCGACGTACTTCTTCCTCCTATATATATATCCACGTACCCCCCAACGATCGGGGACGGAGCCAAAAACCTAATTCCACCACCGCAACTTTCTGTATCCACGAGATCCCATCTTGGGGCCTGTTCCGGAGCTTCGCCGGAGGGGGCATCAATCACGGAGGGCTTCTACATCATCATCCAAGTCTCTCCGATGAAGTGTGAGTAGTTTACTTCAGACCTACGGGTCCATAGTTAGTAGCTAGATGGCTTCTTCTCTCTTTTTGTATCTCAATACTATGTTCTCCCCCTCTCTTGTGGAGATCTATTCGATGTAATCTTCTTTTTGTGGTGTGTTTGTTGATCAATGAATTGTGGGTTTATGATCCAGTTTATCTATGAATAATATTTGAATCTTCTCTGAATTCTTTTATGTATGATTGGTTATATTTGCAAGTCTCTTCGAATTATCAGTTTGGTTTGGCCTACTAGATTGGTTGTTCTTGCCATGGGAGAAGTGCTTAGCTTTGGGTTCGATCTTGCGGTGTCCTTTCCCAGTGACAAAAGGGGCAGCTGGGCACGTATTGTATTGTTGCCATCGAGGATAACAAGATGGGGTTTTTATCATATTGCATGAAACTATCCCTCTACATCATGTCATCTTGCATAAGGCGTTACTCTGTTTTTAACTTAATACTCTAGATGCATGCTGGATAGCGGTCGATGAGTGGAGTAATAGTAGTAGATGCAGAATCGTTTCGGTCTACTTGTCTCGGACGTGATGCCTATATGCATGATCATACCTAGATATTCTCATAACTATGCTCAATTCTGTTAATTGCTCAACAGTAATTTGTTCACCCACCGTAGAATACTTATGCTCTTGAGAGAAGCCACTAGTGAAACCTATGGCCCCGGGTCTCTTTCTCATCATATCAATCTCCATCACTTTATTATTGCTTTGCTTTTACTTTGCCTTTTACTTTTTACTTTGCATCTCGATACCAAAAATACCAAAAATATTATTTATCATCTCTATCAGATCTCACTTTCGTAAGTGACCGTGAAGGGATTGACAACCCCTAAGCGCGTTGGTTGCATTGAGCTATTGTTTTTGTGTAGGTACAAGGGACTTGAGCATAGCCTCCTACTGGATTGATACCTTGGTTCTCAAAAACTGAGGGAAATACTTACGCTACTTTGTTGCATCATCCTCTCCTCTTCGGGGAAATCCAACGCAGTTCTCAAGAGGTAGCAAGAAGAATTTCTGGCGCCGTTGCCGGGGAGTCTGCGCAAGAGTCAACATACCAAGTACCCATCACAATTCCTATCTCCCGCATTACATTATTTGCCATTTGCCTCGTGTTTTCCTCTCCCCCACTTCACCCTTGCCGTTTTATTCGCCCTCTCTCTCTATCCTCCATCTATATTTGCCTCTTTTTGCCCGTTTGCTTTTTGTTTGCTCGTGTGTTAGTTTGCTAGATTGTCGTTATGTCAAGTCCTTTACCTTCTGCCTCTATGTCTGAAATTGGCAAAATTATTGTCGATATGGACAATAATAATATCATGAAAAATTCTGATGCTCCTACTAAAGAACCTACCATCTTTCATACAAAAAAATTCCGTGTTGGTAGTGGTAATATTATTGGAAAAGGAGTTATTCAAGATTTCTTTACTTGTGCCGGTGCTTTACCTTCTATGGGTAGTTCTATCCTTCACAGAACTAGTAGTCTTGCGGACGCTATTGCCATGCTTGTAGTTGAACTTGAAAGACAATTCATGCACATGCATCCTTCCATACAAAGGATTTTTCTGGAATTTTGTAATATTGAGCATTCTTCTGTTAAGTGTGCCGCTACTATCTTTTTGGCTCATGAGTTTAGATTCATAATAAAAGAATCCAAAGAAACCTTTGCGCATTATAGGGTGGACGCTTGCCGTCCTCCCATAGAGGTTATCCTCTTTGATCAAGAATAAATAAAATGTTTTCAATCTCTAGACTATGTTGCTTTCAATGAAAATCTTAGAAAAAGGGTTCCTACCAATGTTTTAGTTGATAGAAATTTTGAACTTAATGATGATTTGGCTATTCGAAATAATGAACTAGGATATTATCTTGAATATAGGCTCACAAAGTTCTGTCAAAAGAATGCCTATAATGATGAATTGGTTGTGCATTATGAAGGACCAAGGGAGGAACCTATACCTCCCAAGGTTGATCTTGGGGACTTCTGTCCCGTTAAATTTAGCCCTTTCGATTACTTCTGCTTGCCTCAAAGAAAACTTGCTGCCAAACGTAGATAATATGAAATGAGTTTTAATAATCTATCTTACTATTATGGCAATACCTAGATCTATTCTTGCTTGTTATGCCTAGCTAGGGGCATAAAACAATAGCGCTTGCTGGGAGGCAACCCAATTTTGTTTTTATTCCTTGATCTTTACTCCTATTTAGTAATAAATAATTTATTTACCCTCTGTTCTGGTTGTGTTTTTTGTGTTTAATTAGTGTTTGTGCCAAGTAGAACCGTTGGGAAGACTTGGGGAAAGTCTTGTTGAACTTGCTGTAAAAAACAGAAACTTTAGCGCTCACGAGAACTGCTGTCATTTTTATTTGGAAAGTGATATTTAGTTAATTATTTGTGAAGATGATTAATAGATAAATTCCTCACGTCTAGAAATTTATTTTAGAATTTTTGGGGTTCCATATCTTGCGCTAGCTACAGATTACTACAGACTGTTCTGTTTTTGACAGATTCTGTTTTTCGTGTGTTGTTTGCTTATTTTGATGAATCTATGGCTAGTAAAATAGTTTATAATCCATAGATAAGTTGTAATACAGTAGGTATAACACCAATATAAATAAAGAATGAGTTAGTTACAGTACCATGAAGTGGTCTTTTGTTTTCTTTCGCTAACGGAGCTCACGAGATTTTCTACTTTAAGTTTTATGTTGTGAAGTTTTCAAGTTTTGGGTAAAGATTTGATGGATTATGGAACAAGGAGTGGCAAGAGCCTAAGCTTGGGGATGCCCATGGCACCCCCAAGATAATCTAAGGACACCTAAAGGCCAAAGATTGGGGATGCACCGGAAGGCATCCCCTCTTTCGTCTACTTCTATCGGTAACTTTACTTGGAGCTATATTTTTATTCACCACATGATATGTGTTTTGCTTGGAGCATCTTTTATGATTTGATTCTTTGCTTGTTAGTCTACCACAATCATCCTTGCTGTACATACCTTTTGAGAGAGCCATACATAATTTGGAATTTGATAGAATACTCTATGTGCTTCACTTATATCTTTTGAGCTTTATAGTTTTGCTCTAGTGCTTCACTTATATCTTTTAGAGCACGGTGGTGGATTTGTTTTATAGAAACTATTGATATCTCATGCTTCACATAGATTATTTTGATAGTCTTAATAGCATGGTAATTTTCTTAAAATCTTAAGATGCTTGGTATGCAAGATTAATAATAAAACTTTCTTATGAGTGTGTTGAATACTAAGAAAAGTTTGATGCTTGATGATTGTTTTGAGATATGGAGGTAATAATATCAAAGTCATGCTAGTTGAGTAGTTGTGAAATTGAGAAATACTTGTGTTGGAGTTTTCAAGTCCCGTAGCATGCACGTATGGTAAACGTTATGCAACAAATTTGAAACATGAGGTGTTATTTGATTGTCTTCCTTATGAGTGGCGGTCGGGGATGAGCGATGGTCTTTCCTACCAATCTATCCCCCTAGGAGCATGCGCATAGTGCCGAGGTTTTTGATGACTTGTAGATTTTTGCAATAAGTATGTAAGTTCTTTATTATTAATGTTGAGTCCATGGATTATACGCACTCTCACCTTTCCATCCTTGCTAGCCTCTTCGGTACCGTGCATTGCCCTTTCTCACATTGAGAGTTGGCACAAACTTCGCCGGTGCATCCAAACCCCATGATATGATACGCTCTTTCACACATAAACCTCCTTATATCTTCCTCAAAACAGCCACATACCTACCTATTATGGCATTTCCATAGCCATTCTGAGATATATTGCCATGCAACTTTCCATCATTCCGTTCATCATGACACATTCATCATTGTCATATTGCTTAGCATGATCATGTAGTTGACATAGTATTTGTGGCAAAGCCACTGTTCATAATCCTTTCATACATGTCACTCTTGATTCATTGCATATCCCGGTACACCGCCAGAGGCATTCATATAGAGTCATCTTTGTTCTAGTATCGAGTTGTAATCATTGAGTTGTAAATAAATAGAAGAGTGATGATCATCATTATTAGAGCATTTTCCCAAGTGAGGAATAAAAAAGTCCAAAAAAAGAGAAGGCCCGAAAAAAAGGCCATAAAAAGAAAACGCCAAAAAAATGAGAGAAAAACGAGAGAAGGGACAATGTTACTATTCTTTTACCACACTTGTGCTTCAAAGTAGCACCATGATCTTCATAGTAGAGAGTCTCTCATGTTATCACTTTCATATACTAGTGGGAATTTTTCATTATAGAACTTGGCTTGTATATTCCAACAATGGGCCTCCTCAAGTGCCCTAGGTCTTCGTGAGAAAGCAAGTTGGATGCACACCCACTAGTTTCTTTTGTTGAGCTTTCATACATTTATAGCTCTAGTGCATCCGTTGCATGGCAATCCCTACTCCTTGCATTAACATCAATCGGTGGGCATCTCCATAGCTCATTGATTAGCCTCGTTTTTTTAGAACGAAGGCTCGAGAATGAGCCCGGCTTTGAATTAACAAAGCCATCAACCGGCCAGGAATTACAGCCAACAAGAGCAGCCCAACGCCACTTACAAAGAAAATAAAACAAGAGCGGCCCAAAGATACATGGGTGCTGAAGATACAGCTTACAACACAATCCCAAACTACAAGCACCTAAACAAGATAGAGATGAAGAACCGCTTGGAGAAAGGACCTCCCTTGAAGCTCGAAACACCGGCGCCTAAGGAAACATCAGCGACAATGGCATTGCCAACTGCCTTGGCCACAAACACGCCAAAAACTCCTGCACTGGACCAGAAAGATACCACACCTTCCTTCTCCCTCACCGAAGAGGGTCCCTACCCCCTCGTCCTGGCTCGAAGGACGCCGCACCGTCGAGCGAGGGATGAGTTCACCCTAGAACAAGGAAAGGCACGATCTTGGGGTAGCAGATACAGAACATTTGCTCGCATCCGTGTCGTAGCAACGGGCATACCTCACTGGGCATTTAAGCACAGACCGCATGTGTCCAAACAAGAAGAGAGTAAGCTGTAGGAAACGGCACATCGGAGCTGAAGAAGCATCGAGCTTGCGGCGAAACAACAGGGAAACAGAACATGCACAGGATGTGAGGGATATGGCCCTGGTGCTCATTGAGCTGCCGAGTCTTTGTTGCCGGGAAGGGGAACCCTTTCCTCTTCCACCCAGGCTCAAGGGAGCCGAGCACCGGCGAACAAGGGACGGCCAGCAAACATCAAACAGAAAATGGCAAGCCCGACATCTCTGGAAACCACGTTGTCACATTGGACCCCCGCTGCAATTGCAAACCTCGGATCTAGCACCGCACACCTACACCCTTCTAACCAGACGACGCCCCCAGGGAGGTTACGACGCCGAGCGCCGCCGCTGCCGAATCCGCAAGGGATTACAGGATTTAACCTTGGAATGGAGGGGAAGGGGTGGGAAGAGGGGATCTCGACGGTGCCTTCAAGAAGGGGAGCCGCGCCCAGGGCCTGGCCACCGCCGTGGTTGGAGCCACCAACCAGGGATTTCTCCCGGTCCCGACGGACACCACCGCAACCAGCTACCAACAGAACGGCAAAGAACACCAGCGCTAGCACAGGTTGTGAGCGGGCTAGAGGAAAGAGGAGAAACAACCTTCAGATCTGAGGTCAGAGGGCCGCCGGAGCAGCCCACCGACCACGCACCGCGTCCCCCGTCGTTCGCCGCCCGCGCGGCCGAGGACGAAGACCCACACCCGCGGCCACGCCTGCCGCCCAGGCGCCGCTGCCTTGCCAGATCCAGGGCCGCCGCCCCGGCTACCTAGGCCCTCCACGCTGGTGAAGCCGCCAGATCCCCGCCGCCACCTTCATCGGTGTCGCGCGCGCGTGCCGGAGGGCACCTCGGGCGACGGCGGAGGGTAGGGAAGGGGGAGGGAGGGGTGGCGGCGGTGGTGGTTAGGGCAACCCCCGAGTCGCCTCAGAGGAGACGACGCGGGGGGGGGGGGGCAACCACCTGATTAGCCTCGTTGACGTGAGACATTGTAACATCCCAAATTTTCAATTTGGAATGTTATACATTAGATCATCATGCATATCATATTTTATTTTGCTTTTGGTTTTGATCCTAGAAAATCCTAAGCAACTCAAGGACCCACGGAGAGAGTTGGGGATTTTGTTATTTACATATTTGAGTTTTCTCAAAATTTGTAAACAGGATCATTTGATTTTATTTATTTTATCATCAATTATTTCTATTACAAAAATATGAGAGAGGGAATAAAATGACTTTCCCAAAATATGGAAATACTGAGGATTTAATAAAAAAATCAAATAAGGTTTATTTCGGAGTTTTTCGGTATTTTTATTTGAATTTAGGAAAAATGCGCGTTTTTCAAAATTGCATTTAGGGCCCAGATAAATGTTCACTTTATCGGGCTTGATTTTAGAAACCCGGGAAAATTTATTTCGTGATTTTTGGAGTCCGTTTAGTATTTCTTTTTACTTTTTTCTTCTTCCGAGCGGAATTATTTAAAAAAAACGCGGAACCGACTACGGGCCGTACTCGGCCAGGACTCCCTGGCCGAGGCCTTTATAAGGCGCTGCCCCGGGCCCGAGAGAGCCCAGTCGCTGTAACCCTAACCCTAGGCCAGCACCGCCGCCGCCGCCGCCGCCGCCAGCCGCCGCTGTCTTCGACCCGCCGGAGCCGCGCGCCGCCCGAGGTTCGCCGCCGCCTCGACTTCCGTGCCATTTTAAAAAAAATCTGTTCGTCGTTTTCTTTTTCGTCGGATTTTTCCGCGATTATTTTCTGATCGCGATTTCTGATCCGATTTTCGTTTTAGTATAACTTTTCGCTCGTTTATCGGAATCAGGCGATTCAAGCGCCTGGAGTTTCATCTCGAAACCCTCTTTCCGAATAATCAACTTAAACACGTTTTTGCTACTGTAAAATTTGACTTAGATCCAGATTACTAGAACGAAGTTGTTTTCTTTCGCCGTTTGACTCCTTTTGCTTCGTTCGATTTGATTCTTTTTGCAAACCAGGGTTCTTAAGTTGAACTTTCTGGTTAGATCTTCTATTTGAGTTTTACCTGTGCATTAGATGAGTACTTATTGTATGCTTGTTTTTTTGTCTGCGATAGAATACCCGGAGTGCACCGCCTGTTACTTTGAATCTCTAGGTTTCGCGGATCATCAGCAAGGCAAGTAAGACTTTGATCATACCTTTTTGTACAACCCAGTTTTATTGCGTTAGATCAATCTTCACACATTGCATGATTAGGATCTAATTAAATTGTGGGATGGGAAGTAGATGAGGTAGTACCTATTACCTGTTTATTATCAAACCTTTGGGAGTTACTTCTACGTTTGCTTATTATGCCATGCTATGCTAGTAGACGTGGATTGGGTGAGTGATATCCATGACAGATGTGAGATTGATAATTAATGGTTTATCTAAGGTGGCAACCTAACACACATCTGGGTGGATTGAGGCACCTGGGTATTCCAGGACTTGCCTGTTTTTATTTTGGACCGCCACCCAGGCTCAAAGGGATCATGAGATTATTCATACTAGAAACTTCCGTGTGCAGCCACAAGCCATTATGGGCTCTGGCATAGTTGAGTAAGTCGTGCGAACTCTTACAGGGTAGACTAGCAGATGTAGGGGAAAGTAGGTGTACCGGTCTATCCATCGTAAGGTGCTAGCGCTTCTGAAAGACTGTGTCTCGGTCATCCGTTTCTCAAACACCATGTAGTGCGAGAAATCCAACGGAGGCGATCGAGTCTTGTGGGGAAAAGTGCGCAAACCTCTGCAGAGTGTATAAACTAATCATGATTAGCCGTGTCCCCGGTTATGGACATCTTGAGTATCTAGTACCTGGATTATCATGTGAATCTCAACATGTTACTCTAAAGTTAATTTTGTTGGGTTTTAATGATGTTACTTAATTGGGATTGAGAATGTTGTCAACCATTCTGAATGTTCAACAACCACCATGATAGTAATTAATTTTATTCCTTTGAAGTAGGGAAAAATTGGCTTTACGCAAAAATAGTAACCATAGAGCTTTCCACCAGCCAAATATGCATATAGTATAGTTGTTGCATTCCATTACTCTCTATGTGTTACCTTGCCAGCATATTCCATGTGCTGACCCGTTTTCGGGCTGCAACGTTAATCTTGCAGACTTTTCAGACGACGATTAAGGAGTTTTTAGGTCGTGGTTCTATACTCAGTGATGCCGTTGGAGTTGATGGACTCACTTATCTTCCAAGCCTTCCACTGTTATCGTTATTAGATGGCCTTAAGCCATATTTATTGTAATAAGCTCTCTTTTGAGACACTCGATGTAATAAGTGTGTGATTGCTACTCTGCTATAAATCCTCCGAGTACTGTGTGGTGTCAGCATTACTGATCCAGGGATGACACCGGAGCACAGAGATCAGACTGTTTGAGGTCTGGTCGCTACAGACATTCTCCTTTTTTGTCTTCTCCACATAACCCCCTCATTATATTCTATTCCACCCATAGTGCTATGTCCATGGCTCGCGCTCATATATTGCGTGAAAGTTTATATGTTTCAGATTACTAAAGTATGAAACAATTGCTTGGCTTGTCATTGGGGTTGTGCATGATGAGAGCATTCTTGTGTGACGAAAATGAAACAGGACTAAACTATATGATTTTGTAGGGATGAACTTTCTTTGGCCATGTTATTTTGAGAAGACATAATTGCTTAGTTAGTATGCTTAAAGTATTATCATTTTTATGTCAATATGAACTTTTGTCTTGAATCTTTCGGATCTGAATATTCATACCACAATTAAGAAGAATTACATTAAAATTATGCCAAGTAGCACTCCGCATCAAAAATTCTCTTTTTATCATTTACCTACTCGATGACGAGCAGGAATTAAGCTTGGGGATGCTTGATACGTCTCCAACATATCTATAATTTTTGCTTGCTCCATGCTATATTATCTACTGTTTTGGACTATATTGGGCTTTATTTTCCACTTTTATATTATTTTTGGGACTAACCTATTAACCAGAGGCCCACCCCAGAATTGCTATTTTTTTTTCCTATTTCAGTGTTTCGGAGAAACAGAATATCAAACGGAGTCCAAACGGAATAAAATCTTTGGAAACATGATTTTCTCATCAGATAAGATCTAGGAGACTTGGACCCCCCGTCAAGAAAGCCACGAGGTGGTCACGAGGGTGGGGGCGCCCCCCCCCCCCAGGGCGCGCCCCCTGCCTCGTGGGCCCCTCGAAGCTCCACTGACGTACTTCTTCCTCCTATATATATCCACGTACCCCCAAACGATCGGGGACGGAGCCAAAAACCTAATTCCATCGCCGCAACTTTCTGTATCCACGAGATCCCATCTTGGGGCCTGTTCCGGAGCTCCGCCAGAGGGGGCATCGATCAAGGAGGGCTTCTACATCATCATCCAAGTCTCTCTGATGAAGTGTGAGTAGTTTACTTCAGACCTACGGGTCCATAGTTAGTAGCTAGATGGCTTCTTCTCTCTTTTTGGATCTCAATACAATGTTCTCCCCCTCTCTTGTGGAGATCTATTCGATGTAATCTTCTTTTTGCAGTGTGTTTGTTGAGACCGATGAATTGTGGGTTTATGATCCAGTTTATCTATGAATAATATTTGAATCTTCTCTGAATTCTTTTATGTATGATTGGTTATCTTTGCAAGTCTCTTTGAATTATCAGTTTGGTTTGGCCTACTAGATTGGTTGTTCTTGCCATGGGAGAAGTGCTTAGCTTTGGGTTCGATCTTGCGGTGTCCTTTCCTAGTGACAGAAGGGGCAGCTAGGCACGTATTGTATTGTTGCCATCGAGGATAACAAGATGGGGTTTTTATCATATTGCATGAAACTATCCCTCTACATCATGTCATCTTGCTTAAGGCGTTACTCTGTTTTTAACTTAATACTCTAGAAGCATGCTGGATAGCGATCGATGAGTGGAGTAATAGTAGTAGATGCAGAATCATTTCGGTCAACTTGTCTCGGACGTGATGCCTACATACATGATCATACCTAGATATTCTCATAACTATGCTCAATTCTGTCAATTGCTCAACAGTAATTTGTTCACCCACCGTAGAATACTTATGCTCTTGAGAGAAGCCACTAGTGAAACCTATGGCCCCCGGGTCTCTTTCTCATCATATCAATCTCCATCACTTTATTATTGCTTTGCTTTTACTTTGCCTTTTACTTCTTACTTTGCATCTCGATACCAAAAATACCAAAAATATTATTTATCATCTCTATCAGATCTCACTTTCATAAGTGACCGTGAAGGGATTGACAACCCCTAAGCACGTTGGTTGCGTTGAGCTATTGTTTTTGTGTAGGTACAAGGGACTTGAGTGTAGCCTCCTACTGGATTGATACCTTGGTTCTCAAAAACTGAGGGAAATACTTACGCTACTTTGCTACATCATCCTCTCCTCTTCGGGGAAATCCAACGCAGTGCTCAAGAGGTAGCACCCACCTATCTCCATACCCAGGCCGCCCTGAGTTTCTTAGATGACTCCTGCCAAACGCTCCCTTTCCCACAGATCGCCATCCCCATCCCCCACTCGAGAGCATCGCAACCTAAGCCCGACTAAACTTCCCGTGGAGCTCGAGGAGCGACTGGCCCAAAAGAGGTGTATAGCGGTCTCTTTGCCCGACGTCACTGAGGAAGCTGACGACCATTACTGGCGGCAGGCACTCAAGCAGCGGGGCTAGAGTATGCGGGCATGTCTCAGCCGCCGGCTACGACATCGAGGTCATCAACAGCGACAGCCCGAGGCGGGCTATGTCACAGGTTAAGTGGCCCACCCCCAACCCCTCGGGTTCAACCGCCATCGACCTCATCCATGGCCCCGCCGCTGATCTCCTCTGGCTCGCTGTCAATAATTTGCCATTCTATATCGCCATCGAGCCCCTTTTGTCATTTCTGAAGGACACATTCTGCGACGCTGGCTTGGGATCCACAGCTTCCAAGTCATACCTCATCGACGGCGACCACGAGGAGGGCACCCTCTCCGTCTCTTCCAAGGGGAAAGAGACCCTCTGCTCTTCCAAGGGGAAAGTACTTGTCTACGACATCGGGGAGGGCACCCTACAGCTGTGCTCTTCCAAGGGGAAGGAGCCCATCTGTGACAACATGGAGCACATCCAGGGTCCGTGCTCTTCCCACGGAACGAGCCCATATGTGACAAGTGAGGAAACCCATGATTTGTTTTGTCGTGCCTCTTCTCAGGGGGAAACCCATGATTTGTTTTGTCGAGTCCCTTTTGTAGTGTAGTGAGAATATGTCCAGTTTTAATTGCTATATCTGGTTGTTTGTAGTATGCCTTGTTTATTTCAGTTGTTCACAATGTGGTGCTCTATATGTGCAATTATTTACTATTTAGTACATTTCATCAATCCAGTTTTAGACATACCGATAGGAATGCATATATTTGCTTACTGTTAAGCCTGTTATAGCTAGCATATGCCTCTTTTAAAGTTTTTTGATTGTTTGGTTGTTTGTAGTTAGCATATGTCTAGTTTCAAATGCTATCTTTGGTTGTTCGTAGTATGCCTTGTTTATTCCAGTTATTCACAACGTGATGTTCTATATGTGCAAGTATGAACTGTGTAGTTCAATTTCATCAGTACCAGTTTCAACAATACCACTATAAATGACTACATTTGGTTGCTGCATCTTGTAGTTAACATGCCTTTCCATTTTTATTTAACAATAACCAGTGTACTTAGACCGGCACAATACCAGTTTGAATGACTATGTTTGCTTGTTGTTAAATGTTAGGCCTGTTGCAGTTAGCACACCTTTCCACTTGTTTTGCTTTACTAGCGTGCTTAAACCTGCACACTGAAGCTATCTTTTGGAGATTATTTTGTCTACCATGTATAATTTTGCTTCATGTTTAGCCTGTTGTGCTTAACATGCTTCCCGATGTACCTACACAGGACAATTTTGGGAACGACTATTGTTTTCCATCGAGGTTAGTTTCATCCCATGGCTTATATCTGCTCACTGTTCAGGATATCGGTAGCTGGTACCATATAGGTCGGTGCCTGATAAGGGACTAATCGGTGAATTGGACTTTTAACTGAATATATCTGCAACCCATTTATCGTTAGGTTAACTAGGGCCATATGTAATATATCTGAGGCTACATAGCAACATGCACTGTGCTTAATGTCTAAATATGCAATCCTAGGCTACATAGCAACAAGGAAGAGTGTTACATTAATGTTCTAATGATGTCTAGATATACGTAGAAGAGAAGCAGCAACAACAACAACACAGCCATGTTTGTATACTCAACTTAGCTAGAGGTTAGAGTTAGTTTCTAGCTCATTACTAACCCTGAACTAACTCCATCCAAAGAGTTGTTTGGATGGTAGGGTTAGATTGACAATAAATGCACTAGGAGAACTAGCTCCAATTAGCACCTCTTGGGTTGGATAGTTTTTTTGGGTGGGTTATAGATGCAACTAGCTCAAACTAGCCCTCATGTTTAGATATACTCTAGGGCTATTTGAGCCCGAACTAGCTCAAACTAATTGTAACCCCTGGATACAGCAGCAGTTAATCAGCCGATAATTTGTAATAATGCACTAAACTCCTTCCGGCCCATAATATAAGATGTTAATTCATCTAATATGTGAGTATATTGGATGTTATAAGATACTCCCTTCGTTCCTAAATATTTGTCTTTTTAGAGATTTCAAATGGACTACCACATACGGATGTATATAGACATATTATAAAAGAGTGTTGTACTACATCATTGTGCAATTGTTGTTTAGCTTCTAATATTCACTTGGTGCTTTTAGGTACATATGTCATTGGTAAAGATCCGCGCTTTGACCCTTTCTGCGTATGGGGCAATGAGATATCGATGAACCAGCATCAAGTGAGGAAGTTGATAAAGATTGTTAGTAAAATGGGTCCAAATATGGCAATTAAACTATTTGTTTACATTTATCCAAGACAACAGTGAACTGCAGGATGGTAAGTAAGAACTCTGCAGCCTTCTTTTTACTGCCTATAATGAGTTGTGTTAGATGACAATGTCTGAATCTTTTTCCTTTGAAGTGGTTGCCAAAGCAGTTTACTCAAGATTACCTCTCAAACTACATGATTGGTGGGCATGCAAAGGTTAAAGTAGTTCTACCAGAACACGATGATTATCTAGATGTTTTCATGAAGACCGTGAAGGATGGGCGGTCGGCCATCACAAGGAGTTGGAATAGAGTCGTGTGTGCCTTCTGCATGGAGGAGGGCACAATATGGGCATTCCGCTTCACATTGTTCAGCAACCAGAATATATTTCGCCTCTTTCTTTACCGTCTTTAATAGTACAAGTATACAATTGTGGTTCATCACTCTTTATTTGGTTCTTATGTAATTCTTGAACATATGTGCCTACGAATCTAATAATGCATTGGTTGTTTGAACCTGATGGATATGAATAAAGTTGTAGCATACATTCAAATTCAAATTCAAATCCGGTACAATTTGAAATAGCAACAATTAAATTACGGTGAAATTACGCTCTCCAGGTTGTTACGGCACACACGGTTGGTAAAACACAATCGTTTGTGATATACACCATAATCCGAGACGGTTCATAGAGAGGAAATGTGTGCAAGCATGCACACAGTTGCTGTTTCCAAAGCATGTGCGATGTCAGACAATATCAGAAACGATGCGGGCAAACTAAACATTTGTGTTAGTTGCCTTATCGTACACAATTCGCAACCATGAACTGTTTCTGATGAAGTATGCATCGTAAACATTGCATCACAGAATAGCGTGTGTGATAGTTGTCGTGTACAACGATGTTACAACGGTCCGACATTTCATAATCCTGTCCGACACTCGTACGACGATTAGCTAATCTTCTTAACAGTGAACCGTTTGTGATGGGCCGCGCATCATACGCGTTCTATAATAGTGAGTCGTTTGTGATGGATCGCGTAACGTAAACGTAGCACCACAGAATACCGACTGCGATGGCAATGCGAGCAGAAACGAGTAGGAGTACTATAGGGTCCCTATCCCCGACGGTTTCTGGGTCGTGTGGGGAGGACCCCCCTATCGCCCACACTCACTTGGTGACGGTTCGAAATGCCGTCGCGGAAAGGGGTTAAAAACCATTTGTTTAGCACCGACGCGTACCAGTGATGGGCTAGCAGACAAAGATGAGCTCGCCGAATTCCTCAGAAGGAAACAAGAACAAGCCATCATTGCAAACAATTCTTCAGTCACATTGCTTCTGGAACCGAAGAAGATCCTTGATTTCATTGATATATGGGTGAAGAAACCTGATACAGCACTTGACGATCTCAACTTGCTTTCGGTCCCTAGTCATGTGTGATGACCCACAAGCATAGGGGATCAAGTAGTCCTTTAGATAAGTGAGAGTGTCGAACCCAACGAGGAGCAGAAGGAAATGACAAGAAGTATTCAGAAAGGTAATGTCTACAAGCACCGAAATTATCGGTAATAGATAGTTTGATAGCAAGGTAATTTGTAACGAGAAATAAGTAACAATAGTAATTAAGGTGCAGCAAGGTAGCCCAATCCTTTTTGTAGTGAAGGACAGGCCGGAACAGTCTCTTAATAAGCAAGCACTCTTGTGGACACACGGGAATTCCATCTAGTCACTTTCATCATGTTTGTTTGATTCACGTTCGTTACATTGATAATTTGATATGTGGGTGGACCGGTGCTTGGGGGATATTCTTACTTGAACAACCCTCCCACTTATGATTAACTCCTCTCGCAAGCATCCACAACTACGAAAGAAGAATTAAGATAAAATTAACCATAGCATGAAATGCTTGGGTCCAAATCAACCCCTTACGAAATAGCGCATAAACTAGGGTTTAAGCTTCTGTCGCTCTAGCAACCCATCATCTGATTACTACTACACAATGCATTCCCTTAGGCCCAAGTATGGTGAAGTGTCATGTAGTCGATGTTCACATAGCACCACTAAGGGAAACAACAACATACATATCATCAAAATATCAAACAAATACCAAATTCACATGATTACTTATGACAAGACTTATCCCATGTCCTCAAGAACAAAAATAACTACTCACGAATCATATTCATGTTCAAGATCAGAGGGGTATTAAATAGCATGAAGGATCTGAACATATAATCTTCCACCAAATAAACAAACTAGCATCAACTACAACATGTAATCAACACTACTAGCAACCCATAGGTACCAATCTGAGGTTTTGAGACAAAGATTGAATACAAGAGATGAACTAGGGTTTGAGATGAGATGGTGCTAGTGAAGATGTTGATGAATATTGGTTCTCCCATGATGAGAGGGTTGTTGGTGATGGCGATGGCTTTGATTTCCCCCTCCTGGAGGGAAGTGTCCCCGGCGGAATCGCTCTGCCGGAGAGCAGAAGTGCTCCTGCCCAAGTTCCGCCTCGATACGGCGGCGTTCCGTCCCGAAAGTCCTCTCCTTATTTTTCTCTAGGGAAAATGGGATTATATACTAGAAGATGGGCCATAGAGGCTGGCCAGGGGCCCCACAAGCCACCAAGGCGCACCGAGGGGCGGTGGGCACGCCCTGGTGCCTTATGGCACCTGGGTGGTCTCCTCTGGTATTTCTTTTCTCCAGTATTTTTTATTTATTCCAAAATGATTCTCCGTGAAATTTCAGCTCATTTGGAGATGTGCAGAATAGGTGTCTCTAACATATCTTTTTCAGGTCCAGAATTCTAGCTGCCAGCAATCTCCCTCTTCATGTAAATCTTGCAAATTAAGAGAGAAAAGGTAATAGAATTGCTCCAGAAAGTGTTATATTGATCAAAAACATTATAAATAACAGTAGGAAAACACGATGCAAAATGGATGTATCAATGCATTGTCTTCTTTCATACTCAATCAGAAGCACAAGATTGCGCAAGCCAAGCTGGTGAAGAAACAGCAACAGCTCAAGGAGAAGGAGTTGAGGAAGAACATGTTGTCAATATCTCCTCAGCAGCTCATGATTCTACAGCCTAAAATTCAACAGTTGTCTAAAGAATATGATCGCCAAGCCAATTCCTATTGTGGTGTCAAAGACAGATTCATCCAAGCCACCACCAAAGTGGTTGATGATCACAACAAGCGTGAGGCAGCCAAGTTTGGCTCTATGCCTCCTTCAAGTTCTTTAGCTCTTCCATCAACCCCTCAGGCCAGTGAGACTGTGCCCTCTTCTCCTCCACAAGAACAAGCTAGGGTAACTCAAGAAGTCACGTCTGAAGAAACTGCTAGGGTGACTGCACCATTCACGCCTGAAGAAAATGCTCCACCAAGTTCCGCAGTTGTAGCGCCTACAAAGTCTTTATCTTTGAAGCTCATCACTCTTCCTTTTGCATCAAAAGCGAAGAAGATAAAGGTAGCTGAAAAGGAAGCCAAGAAGAGGAAAACATCAGCTCATCCTACCACCGAGCCAGTGAAGAAACTGAAGACGACACCATTGTCTTTAGTTGTACCAATTGATGTTATTCTAATTCATCAGCGCCCCTGCCCGCAACCCTAAAAATCTTCTGATTGTTCCTTTTGGGATGGAATATGTTATTCCTCCAGCTGATGATGAAGTAGGTGATACCCATTCTGCTGCTACCATAGAGAAAATGAGTGAAGAAATTGAAGTTGAAGCAGATGCTTCACTTCACCAAGAATCATTGTGGATGCCTCATCATGTCCCAATGACTGATGAAACTGAAGAGGATGTGGACATTGATGGTTCCACGATACCACCCATCCATGAGGACTTTTGGGAAGCAACACACCAAAATTCGCCTCTCACCACACCTCTGACCCAAGTGCCACAGTCGCCTGCGCACTGAAGAAATTCACACTGGTTTTGAAGAACGTCAACCTTCTCTTCAGACCATTGGTGAAGAAATCTCAGTTGCATTAGCTGAAGAAGTGGCACTTCAAGACCCGATTGTGGATGTTGTCAATACACCCCCCTCAGTGAGAAGAATGAGTTCCTTCAGCCGATACTGGCACATTACCAACTACTACTGCTGAAGATATTGCTAAGTCTCTGGCCATTACTAATCCCCAAGATTCAACTGGCTCTCCAAGGCCTGTGTTTAATGTAAGGCCAAAGAAGATAAATCTTCAACCTGTTCCTGCTATGCCAAAGATTGGCAGAAGCCTCGGGAGGCCTCAGTTCTATAACTCCAAATTCTTCAAAGAGAAGAATTTCTTCATATGCGAGTCACCTTATGACTCACCCAAGATCAAGCGTCTGTGATTCTGGACCAAGGCGCAGATGAATTACTAAGCATCGCTTCTATTCGATAAGAACAAGATCTGCCCACATGACCATATTCCTCACATGGACATGGAGTCAATTCCATGCTTCAGACCTGCACTGGATGTTCTACATGATGTTGGGTTACTCAACTTCTGTTTGGATGTCTTCTCTGGAATGAAGAACTCATTCTTCTATTATATGCCACATTGCACTTCTTAGGCAATGTTGATGACATTTCAGCATGGGCTTTGGACTGGATGAGTGAAGACACTCACTACAAGGCACCTGTTGATGAATTACTACGTGCTCTTCCAGTAGATCCACCCCTTGAAGAAACAAAGAAGATCTATGAAGAACCTAAACTGCCCAGTCATTTGGTGCAAGTATTGATGAAGCCATTGGCTGAAGGAGAAGCTCCAAGGACCACCTTCCTGATGAAGGAATTGCTATTTGTGCCTCGCACCATCTACCACATTCTTGCCAAGTCCCTCAGTCCCATCAAAGGCCACAATTCTTACACTGAAGAAGTTTTTGGAACCATGAAGCATCTGCTCTTTAACATCATTCATGGGATTCCCATAAATATCCATGATTTCTTCATGTGGACATTGGTCACCATGGCACAGTCATCCTTCAAGTTGAAACCTTATGCTCCATGGATTATGAGATTCATCAGATCAAGGTCTTCAATCGCTTTTAGGGTTGATTGTCAGAATCACTTCAGTTTTATGCCAGAGGTGGAAATTCTTCAAAGTACAATTTCCCGAGTTCCTGGCAAAGGCAAGGCTGTCATTGCTAAAGGTACTCATCCTATTGATGGACAATATCGTCAGCCCGCCTCACAATCAACTAGTGATGAAACTGCAAGCCAGGATACAACAGCAAAGGCATCTACTCCAATTCCTAAACCAGAAGCACCACGGGTCATGACTAACTGTGAACTCCTCATCTTCCTGCACCAAAAGATTGATAGGAATCATGACTGGAAAAAGCGTCACCTTCTGCTATCCATACAAATATGACAGTGATGCATAATGTTAGCAAGAACCACTACTACGCCTACAAAATATTTGACAGAACATGGGCCATATTATCACATCTGAAGACTAATGAAGAACTTTCCACGATGGACTTCAAGATGAACTTTGATTGGTCGATTCCGCCTAGGAAGAAGGTCAAGAAAGTGCAAATTCCTCCTCTCTCCCCAAGCTTGGTGTCTCCTTCACGCTCCACTAATTAAAATGAAGATGTTGAAGACACTACTACATGCCCTTCTGCTTCATGCGGCCCCTACACCAACTCTGGCACCCCTCCGAATTCCTCAAGATGATATTCTTCAGGGGCGTTAGTCCTTAGTTTCGCCTCCCTTTGGTCATTTGATGACAAAGGGGGGGATTTGAGTTAATCTTCAAGTGGGTCTTCATATGGGTTGTGTTTTTCTAAGTTGCAACTCTTGGTTTTCATTCGATTCGCTCTTTGATGAGGTGTAACTTAATAAATGTTGGTGGTCTGACTCTTTTGCTACTTTTCCTATGCATGCTCTAAATCTAAATGTTAAATACTCATGCATATTGTATTTCACCAGACACCAATTTTCATCATGCATTAAAATTCATCAAATATCTTATGATCATGCATGATTGGATTCCAATATATAGGGGAGAACTCCACAACATACACAAGCCACTTCGAGTGAAGCCTTTGGAAATCTCTGGAGCAGCTGACAAATTTGCTAGCGACAATGACGAAGGTCATCTGGTCGTTGACGAATTTGGTCACACTGAGGAGTTAGGACTTCGCTAGTGTGATTTGCCTATCATGAGGAAATTAAGTGCCTTGACGAAATTGAGATCTAAAATTTCTGACCGTTTAAGCGCAGCGTGCCAGCTGTCGAGTGGATCTTATCCTAACAACGGTCATGTCTGAGAAGGGCATTTATGAACTTTCATGTCGGGTTGCCCTGGTTATAAATAGCCGCCCCCCACAACCATTTGTTGGTTGGCTGCTCTAGAGAGAACTTGACACTTGTCATTTGAGAGCAACCCATCCTCTGACGACTTTGAGAGAATCCAAGTGAGGAAAAACCCAACTAGAGTCAAAGTGATTGATCATCACTGAAGAGATTGATCTGTGCGATCTGATGCTTGTTACCTTTGAAGACTATCATTCATCCAGACGGTTAGGCGTCAAGTTCTAAGCACCCAAGAGTCATTGTGGTGTGCCAGTGAACAAGTCTGTGAAGGTTTTGGGAGTCTACCTTGAAGACTTACTACGAGTGATTGGGCAAGGTCTAAGTGACCTTAGCTCAAGAGGAATGCGGTGAGTACTAAGTTTCCTCTGAGTTCATCTCAGCCGCCTCAACCAGACGTACTGGAACTGGCCTACCAAATCATTGTGTCTTCATTGAGCCAACCTGGTTTCAAATTCCTCACCCTTACCTTAAATATCTCCGCTCCTGAAGAATTTGTGATATACTTTCTAAAGAACATTTTTTGCAAAAAACTTCCAATCTATTCATCTTCAATCATGACGGTACAAAGAACAATAGAGGTAATAAAAATTACAACCATGTCCATGGACCACCTAGCGACAACTACAAGCACTAGAGTGAGCCGAAGGCGCACCACTGTCATCGCCCCTCCCTCACCGGAGTCAGGCAAACCTTGTTGTAGTGGACAGTCGGGAAGTCATCGTGCTAAGGACCGATAGGACCAGCGCACCATAGTAGTAACCATTTGCCGATGAAGAAAATCGTAGATCAGAAGGATCAAACCTGTAAACACTTAAGCAAAGACGAACAAAGATCGGATCCAAATAGAACCACTGAAGACCAGCATCGACCGAATGCCGCAAGATCCGACGAAGACAAACCTCCACATGCCCTCTGATGATGCTAGACGCACCATCGGGACGGGGATAGAACGTGGGAGACATTATTACTACTAAGGGACAACGCCGCCGCCACACAACCCTAACCACACTGACTCTAACAAGAACGGGAACAGGGTCCCTCCCGTCGATGGGGGGCCGAGATCCTCCGCGCGTCCATGGCCTTGAGGCCATCGGAGATGGGACGGACAGCGGCGACACCGACAAGAGGAGAAGAGCTTTTCTTGTGGAGGAGGAAAGAAAGACTTGCCCAAAGGTTACTTTCTAAAGAACTTGAAATGAAGACTTTCATCATGTTGTTTTTCATTTTTTTTAGTTCATCCTCCTCATGCTTGTATGCATGTATGATTGCATGTTCTTCACCTGTATGTATACTGTATGAGGCTTTCTATTTCTGTGATGATTTAGTTCCCTCGTATTTCTATTTCTTCACTCCGATCTTCGTCAAATTCTTTAGAGTTTGACGAATTTCTAAAAATCTCCCATTCACCCCCCATCTAGGAGTAAACCCGCGCTTTCAATAAGTATGAATGAACCAACTACATACACATCACAAACATGTTCTACGCATCGCAAAGACCTCTTGGCCATGTACCATCTTTCAAACGCAATAAATTTGGTGGCTATGGCTCGGTGATGGCAAGAGGGAGGGACTTCTCCATCGGCTAGTCCACAAAGATCGGAGTGATACATAGTGTTGGGGCTCTAACAACTAAAACATACATGAAAAAATAGATGATAACTGGATCAAATACGAAAATGGCAAATCACAACTAACACTAACCCGAGAATTCAGAAATCAAATACCCACATTGTTGCCAAACGAGCTGCCATCTTCACACGATTTTGTCCCACCTTGGAAACCATGGCAGAAATGCAAGTGATGGCAAGAAAGGGGAGAGAGAGAGAGAGAGAGGCCGGGGTGAATCGTTTTAGGTGGGTGGGGGTTAACCACCAGGGCTAGCTGTCATCTCCCCCGCGTCTTCTATCGACCCGATAGTTTTTTTGCGAGAAATCTTCCAATCTATTAATCTTCGATCATGGCAGTACAACAAACACCAGAAATAATAAAAATTACATCCAGATCCGTAGACCAGCTAGCAACAACTACAAGCACTGAAGCGAGCCGAAGGCGGGCCACCGTCATCGCCCCTCCTTCGTCGAAGCCGGGCAAAACTTGCTATAGTAGATAGTCGGGAAGTCGTCGTGCTAAGGTCCCATAGGACCAGTGTGATGTCGGCTAGAACTACGTCGGTATTTCTCCAAAGAGGAAGGGATGATGCAGCACAGCAACAGTAGGTATTTCCCTCAGTGATGAGACCAAGGTTATCAAACCAGTAGGAGAACCAAGCAACTATGTAAACAGACTGCACACAAATAACAAATATTCGCAACCTGACATGTTAAAGGGGTTGTCAATCCCTTTCGGGTAATGACACCAGAAATTGGCAAACGGACATGATAAAAATATGATAGATAGGATAAATAGATCTCGGATAAAATAAATTGCAGCAAGGTATTTTTGTATTTTTTTTGTTTAATAGATCTGAAAATAAAAGGCAAATAAAATAGATCGCAAGGCAAATATATCAAGGAAGAGACCCGGGGGTCGTAGGTTTCACTACTGGCTTCTCTCGAGAAAAATAGCAAACGGTCAAATAATCATGATGATATCCAGGCAATGGTCATTATATAGGCATCACGTCCAAGATTAGTAGACCTACTCCTGCCTCCATCTACTACTATTACTCCACACATCAACCGCTATCCAACATGCAACTAGTGTATTAAGTTCATGGAGAAACGGAGTAATGCAATAAGAATGATGACATGATGTAGACAAGATCTATTTGTGTAGAAATAGACCCCATCTTGTTATCCTTAATAGCAACGATACATACATGTCGGTTCCCCTTCTGTCACTGGGATCAAGCACCATAAGATCGAACCCATCACAAAGCACCTCTTCCCATTGCATGATAAATCGATCAAGTTGGCCAAACAAAACCCAAATATCGGAGAAGAAATACGAGGCTATAATCAATCATGCATATAAGAGATCAAAGAAGACTCAAATAACTTTCATGGATAAAAAGATAGATCTGATCATAAACTCAAAGTTCATCGGATCCCAACAAACACACCGCAAAAGAATTACATCATATGGATCTTTGTAGGATGGAGAAGAGGTGTGTAGAGGGGGGTGATTAGACCCTCAACAAAGAAAAGTAGCAAATTTTAATTTCTTTAAGTTAAGGTGGATTTTTAGCACAAGTTTAAACATTCACAATACATTTCAAGCAAGCATGGCAAGAGTATATGAGTAGCGGAAAGTAAAGCATGCAAGTTGCAAGAAAGTAAAGGAATGGTATTGGAGTGTGCAAACGCAATTGGAGACACGAAGATTTTTGGCGTGGTTCCGATAGGTGGTGCTCTCGTGCATCCACATTGATGGAGACTTCAACCCACAAAGGGTAACAGTTGCGCGAGTCCACGGAGGGCTCCACCCACGAAGGGTCCACGAAGAAGCAACCTTGTCTATCCCACCATGGCCATCGCCCAGGAAGGACTTGCCTCACTTGGGTAGATCTTCATGAAGTAGGCGATCTCCTTGCCCTTACAAACTCCTTGGTTCAACTCCACAATTTTGATGGAGGCTCCCAAGTGACACCTAACCAATCTAGGAGACACCACTCTCCAAAAGGTAATAGATGGTGTGTTGATGATGAACTCCTTGTTCTTGTGCTTCAAATGATAGTCTCCCCAACACTCAACTCTCTCTCACAGATTTGGATTTTGTGGAAAGATGATTTGAGTGGAAAGCAACTTGGGGAAGGCTAGAGATCAAGATTCTTGTGGTTGGAATGGAATATCTTGGTCTCAACACATGAGTAGGTGTCATAAAATGAATGTTGGAAGTGTAGGCAGGTTCTGATGGCTCTCTCCACGAATGGAGGATGGGTGGAGGGGGTATATATAGCCTCCACACAAAAACTAGCCGTTACACACAATTCACCAAACTCGGTGGGACCGAATCGAGAAACTCGGTCAGATCGATATGGTTCAAAATGTGAATGTTAGAGTTTTCGATGGGACCGGTATGATCAACTCGGTGGGACCAATGTGCTAGGGTTAGGGTAAAACCTCAACTTGGTTTGACCGATTACACAAACTCGGTGGGACCGATTTTGGTAATAAGCAAAATAGAGAGTTGGTCAAGCAAACTCGGTGCGACCGATTGCATGTTTCGGTGAGATTGAACTGATTAGGGTTTCTCGCATTGACTATGTCAAGTGAACTTGGTGGCTTCGAATAGATCAAATCGGTGGGGCCAAGTTTGACTTTTGGTTTGGGACATATGTGGATATGAGAAAGTGGTTGAGGGATTTTGGAGCACATCACTAAGCATTTTGAGCCAGCAAGCCATTAAGCAACACCTCATCCCCTTTTAATAGTATTGGCTTTCTTATGGACTCAATGTGATCTTGGATCACTGAAATGAAAATGAGGAGTCTTGAGCTTTTGCCAATCTTCTGTCCTTAGCATCTTGAAGGGGTTCCACATCCTCTTGTCCACGCCACTCCACTGTTGAACTCATCTGAAATATACTGGATAAAGGTATTAGTCCAACAAGAGATATGTTGACATTAATTACCAAAATCACCCAGGGAGCACTTGTGCTTTCAATCTCGCCCTTTTTGGTAATTGATGACAACATACATCAAGGCTTTAGATAAATATATGAAGACTAGCAAGTAAAGCTTTGGAAAGACATGTAACGTGCATAGGCTCCCCCTACATGTATGCAATCATGTAAATATAGAATATACGAGCATGTGAATGCATCAGCATGACAAAGCAAGCAATGAGTTACACGTATGTTGGCTATATGCATCAGAGCAAATGGTGTGGATTTAAGAAGCGTACCTTCATGTTCATGAGTCCTTCTTGCAAACAATATGTACATCAGCAAGAGATCATCATGAACATGAGTGTGATGCATATACTTACCTTGTGGTCTTGAGCTGGCTTTGGAAGAGATGAACCTGAGTAAACAAGGTTAGATAACACAGAAACATCTACTAAACAGAGCAAGAACATCAAACCACAAGAGTACCAAGATCGGGATGACATGTAGTGAGTGAGTACTAGGTACTCTATTTAAGTATAGACATGTCCCCAAAGAGTAAAGATATGCAATGAATTCGGAGATCTCCTTCCCTTAGATGTATTTATCCCCCTGAATCTTATATGGATAATGGGAGAAGATAGGGAAAATAAAATCAGAACAACACAGTCATAACACATACTAACATGTCTTTCCCCTCTTAAAGACATGTGACTTCTCTCCTCTTGAATACCAAGCATCTGGGGTCTCTCTCCCTTTGATGTGATTAAGCACTCTCCCCCTTTGATGTGATTAAGCTTTGATGTGATCTCTCTCCCCCTTTGACATCAATTTCCAAGAAGGGTCTTCTGGAATGTGAGTCGAAAGGGTTTGGTCCTTGAGTCACAAAACATAGCAGCATATAGAATGTGATGCAGGTAGAGGACTAGAATCATTGAGTAGAGCTGGAACAAATATGCAGCATGCAAATGGCAAACTGTCTCCTCAGCATTGAAATCGGTAATACTGGGTTGTTTTCTTCGGTGGCACCGAAATGATTCGGTTTGACCGAAGGAGACAAACCGGTGTGTCTGAATTCAACACAGAGAGAGAACAATTGTCATCTCAGCTCACTAGGGAAATAGGATCTCACAAGGATTTGCAATGAATTAACTGAAGGATTTGCAATGAATTAGATGCAGGGAATGCAGAACATAACAGAGAAAATAAACAAATCTAGATGAAGTTAACAAACATGCAAGAGGCAAATGCAAGAATTCGGAAAAACACTAGAGAACTTCATCTAGAATTGGTCGGCGACACAGTCACCTATGTTAGAGCATATTGACTGAGGAGTCAAGTGATAACACTTGATCGTAGGTCATACACATCGTTTAAGCTCAAAATGGGGTTACCATTTTTCGTTTAAGCATTTTGATGTATTCACATCTTGTTGAGCTACCTTGACCCATGACTTGGGGTAAAGCTTCTCTAAGATGGAATAACATACCTTGGGTGGTGGTGTTGAACTTGATCATGTAGTTGAACTTGTGTAGTATGCTCAAGGTTAATGTAGCTCATCAATGAGTTGGGAGCACCGCTTGTAGTTTGAGTTCATCTACCTACATGGGTTAGTCTTGCAAGGAAGAGCACTTGTGTATTCAAAGTGACAATCATGAATTTTGATATCAAATGAAATTTGATACGAAGCAATTGTCAAAGGATATGTTGAAGGATTTCATGCTTCCTTATCTTCAACCACCATATTGTAGAGACTTGGTGATGTAGAGATTGCTCAAGGTGTGAGTGAGTTGCAATCTCATGAATTCGAGCTCATCCAAGTACCTACAAGGGTTAGATAGCATTCAAGGGTACAAGTATATCCAAGACATATGATCATCATCATAAGAGAAATATCAAGGATTAGTCAAAGGCCCATGCCTTGCATGTGTCCAAATGGAGTTTCTACTCTAAGTTTGAATCATCAATGATGTTCAATTCACCTCTAAAACGGCAAAATACTTTCTCATCAAGCGGTTTGGTGAATATTTCCACCAATTGCTTATCGATATGAACATGCTTAAGATCAATGTCCCCTTTGGCAACATGATCTCGAATGAAATGATGACGAACTTCAATATGCTTAGTTAGAGAATGTTGCACGGGATTGTGAGCAATCTTAATAGAACTTTCATTGTCACAAAGCAATGGAACATGTTTCACCTAGATCCCATAATCTTTAAGGGTTTGGATCATCCAAAGTAATTGAGCACAACATGAACCGGCGGCAATGTATTCCGCTTCAACAGTAGATAAGGATACCGAGTTTTGTTTCTTGGAGGACCAAGTCAAAAGAGATCTACCAAGAAATTGACACGTACCCTAAGTGGACTTTCTATCAACCTTGTCTCCGGCATAGTCCGAGTCGGAATAGCCAACAAGATCAAAAGAAGACCTCTTAGGATACCAAATGCCAAAATTTGGTGTATGGATTATGTATCTCACTATCCTTTTCGCAGCCTTAAGATGGCATTCTTTGGGGGCCGCTTGATATCGTGCACACATGCACACACTTAGCATAATATCGGGACGGGAGGCACATAGATATAACAATGAATCAATCATAGAGCGATAAACCTTTTGGTTAACCGGTTTGCCATCCTTAGTCAAGTCAAGATGTCTACTAGTAGGCATGGGTGTATTCATACATTTGCATTCTTGCATGTTGTGTTGGGGAACATTGCAGAAAATTAAAATTTTTCCTACGGTTTCACCAAGATCCATCTATGAGTTCATCTAAGCAACGAGTCAAGGGGAAGAGTTTGCATCTACATACCACTTGTAGATCGAGTGCGGAAGCGTTCAAGGGGATGGTGATGATGGAGTCGTACTCGTCGTGATTCGGATCACCGATGACCAAGTGCTGAACGGACAGCACCTCCGCGTTCAACACACGTACGGGACGGTCGACGTCTCCTCCGTCTTGATCCAGCAAGGAGGAAGGAGAGGTTGAGGAAGGCAGATCCAAGGGCAGCATGACGGCGTGGTGCAGTTGGTGCAGCAGTATTCCGACAGAGCTTCGCCGAGCACGTACGGAGGAGGAGATGTGTTGGGGAGGGGAGGGGCTGCGCCTTGAGTTGTGGTGTACAGCAGCCCTCCCCTCACCCCTCTATATATAGGGGAAGGGGCAAGGGGGCCGGCCCTCTAGGGGAAACCCTAGAGGGGGGCGGCGGCCAAAGGGTGGGGGGCTTGCCCCCCAAGCAAAGGGGGTGCGCCCCCTTTAGGGTTTCCCCCCCAACCCTAGGCGCATGGGCCCAAGGGGGGGCGCGCCAAGCCCACTAGGGGCTGGCTGCTATCCCTACGCAGCCCAAGTGGCCCCCCGAGAGGGGTGGTCCCTCCCGGTGGACCCCCGAAACCTCTCCGGTGGTCCCGGTACAATACCGGTATGACCCCGAAACTTTCCGGTGTCCGTTTAACAACTTCCCATATATAAAACTTTACCTCCGGACCATTCCGGAACTCCTCGTGACGTCCGGGATCTCATCCAGGACTCCGAACAACATTCGGTGATCACATACTTGTCTTCCTGATAACCCTAGCGTCACCGAACATTAAGTGTGTAGACCCTACGGGTTCGGGAGACATGCAGACATGACCGAGACTCTCCGGTCAATAACCAACAACGGGATCTGGATACCCATGTTGGCTCCCACATGCTCCTCGATGATGTCATCGGATGAACCACGATGTCGAGGATTCGATCAAACCCCGTATACAATTCCCTTTGTCAATCGATACGTTACTTGCCCGAGACCCGATCGTCGGTATCCCAATACCTTGTTCAGTCTCGTTACCGGCAAGTCACTTTACTCGTACCGTAATGCATGATCCCGTGACCAAACACTTGGTCACTTGAGCTCATTATGATGATGCATTACCGAGTGGGCCCAGAGATACCTCTCCGTCATACGGAGTGACAAATCCCAGTCTCGATCCTTGTCAACCCAACAGACACTTTCGGAGATACCTATAGTGCACCTTTATAATCACCCAGTTACGTTGTGACGTTTGGTACACCCAGAGCACTCCTACGGTATCCGGGAGTTACACGATCTCATGGTCGAAGGAAGAGATACTTGACATTGGAAAAGCTCTAGCAAACGAACTAACCTACCTTTGTGCTATGCTTAGGATTGGGTCTTGTCCATCACATCATTCTCCTAATGATGTGATCCCGTTATCAACAACATCCAATGTCCATAGCCAGGAAACCATGACTATCTGTTGATCACAACGAGCTAGTCAACTAGAGGCTCACTAGGGACATATTGTGGTCTATGTATTCACACGTGTATTACGATTTCCGGATAATACAGTTATAGCATGAATAAAAGACTATTATCATGAACAAAGAAATATAATAATAATACTTTTATTATTGCCTCTAGGGCATATTTCCAACAGTCTCCCACTTGCACTAGAGTCAATAATCTAGTTACATTGTGATGAATTGAACACCCATAGAGTTCTGGTGTTGATCATGTTTCGCTCGCGAGAGAGGTTTAGTCAACGGATCTGCGACATTCAGATCCGTATGTACTTTGCAAATTTCTATGTCTCCATCTTGAACATTTTCACGGATGGAGTTGAAACGACGCTTGATGTGCCTGGTCTTCTTGTGAAATCTGGGCTCCTTCGCAAGGGCAATCGCTCCAGTATTGTCACAGAAAAGTTTGATCGGCCCCGACGCATTGGGTATGACTCCTAGGTCGGTGATGAACTCCTTCACCCAAATAGCTTCATGCGCTGCCTCCGAGGCTGCCATGTACTCCGCTTCACATGTAGATCCCGCCACGACGCTCTGCTTGCAGCTGCACCAGCTTACTGCTCCACCATTCAACATATACACGTATCCGATTTGTGACTTACAGTCATCCAGATCTGTGTCGAAGCTAGCGTCGACGTAACCCTTTACAATGAGCTCTTCGTCACCTCCATAAACGAGAAACATGTCCTTCGTCCTTTTCAGGTACTTTAGGATATTCTTGACCGATGTCCAGTGTTCCTTGCCGGGATTACTTTGGTATCTTCCTACCAAACTTACGGCAAGGTTTACATCAGGTCTGGTACACAGCATGGCATACATAATAGATCCTATGGCCGAAGCATAGGGGATGACACTCATCTCTTCTTTATCTTTTGCCGTGGTCGGGCATTGAGCCGAGCTCAATCTCACACCTTGCAATACAGGCAAGAATCCCTTCTTAGACTGATCCATTTTGAACTTCTTCAAAATCTTATCAAGGTATGTGCTTTGTGAAAGACCTATGAGGCGTCTCAATCTATCTCTATAGATCTTGATGCCTAATATATAAGCAGCTTCTCCAAGGTCCTTCATTGAAAAACACTTATTCAAGTAGGCCTTAATGCTGTCCAGAAATTCTATATTATTTCCCATCAAGAGTATGTCATCTACATATAATATGAGAAATGCTACAGAGCTCCCACTCACTTTCTTGTAAACGCAGGCTTCTCCATAAGTCTGCATAAACCCAAACGCTTTGATCATCTCATCAAAGCGAATATTCCAACTCCGAGATGCTTGCACCAGCCCATAAATGGATCGCTGGAGCTTGCACACTTTGTTAGCGTTCTTAGGATCGACAAAACCTTCCGGCTGTATCATATACAGTTCTTCCTTAAGATGCCCGTTAAGGAATGCTGTTTTGACGTCCATCTGCCATATCTCATAATCATAGTATGCGGAAATCGCTAACATGATTCGGACGGACTTAAGCTTCGCTACGGGAGAGAAAGTCTCATCGTAGTCAATCCCTTGAACTTGCCGATAACCCTTAGCGACAAGTCGAGCTTTATAGATGGTGACATTATCATCCGCGTCCGTCTTCTTCTTAAAGATCCATTTGTTTTCTATCGCTCGCCGATCATTGGGCAAGTCAGTCAAAGTCCATACTTTGTTTTCATACATGGATTCTATCTCAGATTTCATGGCTTCAAGCCATTTGTTGGAATCTGGGCCCGCCATCGCTTCTTCATAGTTCGAAGGTTCACCGTTGTCTAACAACATGATTTCCAGGACAGGGTTGCCGTACCACTCTGGTGCGGAACGTGTCCTTGTGGACCTACGAAGTTCAGTAGCAACTTGATCCGGAGTACCTTGATCATTATCATTATTTTCCTCTTCAGTTGGTGTAGGCATCACAGGAACATCTTCCTGAGCTGCACTACTGTCCCACTCAAGAGGTAGTACTTCATCGAGTTCTACTTTCCTCCCACTTACTTCTTTCGAGAGAAACTCTTTTTCCAGAAAGGATCCGTTCTTAGCGACAAAGTTCTTGCCCTCGGATCTTAAGTAGAAGGTATACCCAATGGTTTCCTTAGGGTATCCTATGAAGACGCATTTTTCCGACTTGGGTTCGAGCTTCTCAGGTTGTAGTTACTTGACATAAGCATCGCATCCCCAAACTTTCAGAAACGATAGCTTAGGTTTCTTCCCAAACCATAATTCATACGGTGTCGTCTCAATGGATTTTGACGGTGCCCTATTTAAAGTGAATGTAGCTGTCTCTAGAGCGTATCCCCAAAATGATAGTGGTAAATCGGTAAGAGACATCATAGACCGCACCATATCTAATAGAGTGCGATTACGACGTTCGGACACACCGTTACGCTGAGGTGTTCCAGGCGGCGTGAGTTGTGAAACGATTCCACATTTCCTTAAGTGTGTACCAAATTCGTGACTTAAGTATTCTCCTCCACGATCTGATCGTAGGAATTTTATCTTTCGGTCACGTTGATTCTCTACCTCATTCTGAAATTCCTTGAACTTTTCAAAGGTCTCAGACTTGTGTTTCATTAAGTAGACATACCCATATCTACTTAAGTCATCAGTGAGAGTGAGAACATAACGATATCCTCCACGAGCCTCAACGCTCATTGGACCGCACACATCAGTATGTATGATTTCCAACAAGTTGGTTGCTCGCTCCATTGTTCCGGAGAACGGAGTCTTGGCCATCTTGCCCATGAGGCATGGTTCGCATGTGTCAAATGATTCATAATCAAGAGACTCTAAAAGTCCATCAGCATGGAGCTTCTTCATGCGCTTGACACCAATGTGACCAAGGCGGCAGTGCCACAAGTATGTGGGACTATCGTTATCAACTTTACATCTTTTGGTATTCACGCTATGAATATGTGTAACACTACATTCGAGATTCATTAAGAATAAGCCATTGACCATCGGAGCATGACCATAAAACATATCTCTCATATAAATCGAACAACCATTATTCTCAGACTTAAATGAGTAGCCATCTCGTATTAAACGAGATCCAGATACAATGTTCATGCTCAAACTTGGCACCAAATAACAATTATTAAGGTTCAAAACTAATCCTGTAGGTAAATGTAGAGGTAGCGTGCCGACGGCGACCACATCGACTCTGGAACCATTCCCGACGCGCATCGTCACCTCGTCCTTCGCCAGTCTCCGCTTATTCCGTAGCTCCTGCTGTGAGTTACAAATATGAGCAACGGCACAGGTATCAAATACCCAGGAGTTACTACGAGTACTCGTAAGGTACACATCAATTACATGTATATCAAATATACCTTTAGTGTTGCCGGCCTTCTTATCCGCTAAGTATTTGGGGCAGTTCTGCTTCCAGTGACCCTTCCCCTTGCAATAAAAGCACTCAGTCTCAGGCTTGGGTCCATACTTTGACTTCTTCCCGGCAACTGGCTTACCGGGCGCGGCAACCTCTTTGCCGTCCTTCTTGAAGTTCTTCTTACCCTTGCCCTTCTTGAACTTAGTGGTCTTATTGACCATCAACACTTGATGTTCTTTCTTGATTTCAACCTCTGCTGACCTTAGCATAGAAAATACTTCAGGAATGGTCTTTACCATCCCCTGCATATTGTAGTTCATCACAAAGCTCTTGTAGCTTGGCGGGAGCGACTGAAGGATTCTGTCAATGACTGCCTCATCAGGGAGGTTAATATTCAGCTGGTTCATACGGTTGTGCAACCCAGACATCTTGAGTATGTGCTCACTGACAGAACTATTTTCCTCCATCTTACAACTATAGAACTTGTCGGAGATGTCATATCTCTCGACCCGGGCGTGAGCTTGGAAAACTAGTTTCAGCTCCTCGAACATCTCATATGCTCCGTGATGCTCAAAACGCTTTTGGAGCCCCGGTTCTAAGCTGTAAAGCATGCCGCACTGAACGAGGGAGTAATCATCAGCACGAGACTGCCAAGCATTCATAATGTCTTGGTTCTCTGGGACGGGAGCGTCACCTAGCGGTCCTTCTAGGACATATTGTTTCCTGGCAGCTATGAGGATGATCCTCAGGTTCCGGACCCAGTCCGTATAGTTGCTGCCATCATCTTTCAGCTTGGTTTTCTCTAGGAACGCGCTGAAGTTCATGTTGACATGTGCGTTGGCCATTTGATCTACAAGACATATTTGCAAAGGTTTTAGACTAAGTTCATGATAATTAAGTTCTAATCAAATTATGAACTCCCACTCAGATTAGACATCCCTCTAGTCATCTAAGTGTTACACGATCCGAGTCGACTAGCCCGTGTCCGATCATCACGTGAGACGGACTAGTCATCATCGGTGAACATTCTCATGTTGATCATATCTTCCATACGACTCGTGTTCGACCTTTCGGTCTCCGTGTTCTGAGGCCATGTCTGTACATGCTAGGCTCGTCAAGTTAACCCTAAGTGTTTTTGCTGTGTAAAACTGTCTTACACCCGTTGTATGTGAACGTAAGAATCCATCACACCCGATCATCACGTGGTGCTTAGAAGCGACGAACTTTAGCAACGGTGCACAGTTAGGGGAGAACACTTCTTGAAATTGTTGTAAGGGATCATCTTATTTACTACCGTCATCCTAAGTAAACAAGATGCATAAAACATAATAAACATCACATGCAATTATATAAAGTAGTGACATGATATGGCCAATATCATATAGCTCCTTTGATCTTCATCTTCGGGGCTCCATGATCATCTTGTCACCGGCATGACACCATGATCTCCATCATCATGATCTCCATCATCGTGTCTTCATGAAGTTGTCACGCCAACGACTACTTCTACTTCTATGACTAACGCGTTTAGCAATAAAGTAAAGTAGTTTACATGGCGTTCTTCAATGACACGCAGGTCATACAAAAAATAAAGACAACTCCTATGGCTCCTGCCGGTTGTCATACTCATCGACATGCAAGTCGTGAATCCTATTACAAAGAACATGATCTCATACATCACAATTCATCATTCATCACAACTTCTGGCCATATCACATCACATGATCAATCGCTGCAAAAACAAGTTAGACGTCCTCTAATTGTTGTTGCATCTTTTACATGGCTGCAATTGGGTTCTAGCAAGAACGTTTTCTTACCTACGAATAACCACAACGTGATTTTGTCATCTTCTATTTACCCTTCATAAGGACCCTTTTCATCGAATCCGCTCCAACTAAAGTGGGAGAGACAGACACCCGCCAGCCACCTTATGCAACTAGTGCATGTCAATCGGTGGAACCGGTCTCACGTAAGCGTACGTGTAAGGTTGGTCCGGGCCGCTTCATCCCACAATGCCGTTGAAGCAAGAAAAGACTAGTAGTGGCAAGTAAGTTGACAAGATCCACGCCCACAACAAAATTGTGTTCTACTCGTGCAAAGAGAACTACGCATAGACCTAGCTCATGATGCCACTGTTGGGGAACGTTGCAGAAAATTAAAAAATTTCCTACGGTTTCACCAAGATCCATCTATGAGTTCATCTAAGCAACGAGTCAAGGGGAAGAGTTTGCATCTACATACCACTTGTAGATCGAGTGCGGAAGCGTTCAAGGGGATGGTGATGATGGAGTCGTACTCGTCGTGATTCGGATCACCGATGACCAAGTGCTGAACGGACAGCACCTCCGCGTTCAACACACGTACGGGACGGTCGACGTCTCCTCCGTCTTGATCCAGCAAGGAGGAAGGAGAGGTTGAGGAAGGCAGCTCCAAGGACAGCACGATGGCGTGGTGCAGTTGGTGCAACAGTATTCCGACAGAGCTTCGCCGAGCACGTACGGAGGAGGAGATGTGTTGGGGAGGGGAGGGGCTGCGCCTTGAGTTGTGGTGTACAGCAGCCCTCCCCTCACCCCTCTATATATAGGGGAAGGGGCAAGGGGGCCGGCCCTCTAGGGGAAACCCTAGAGGGGGGCGGCGGCCAAAGGGTGGGGGGCTTGCCCCCCAAGCAAAGGGGGTGCGCCCCCTTTAGGGTTTCCCCCCCAACCCTAGGCGCATGGGCCCAAGGGGGGGCGCGCCAAGCCCACTAGGGGCTGGCTGCTATCCCTACGCAGCCCAAGTGGCCCCGAGAGGGGTGGTCCCTCCCGGTGGACCCCCGGAACCTCTCCGATGGTCCCGGTACAATACCGGTATGACCCCGAAACTTTCCGGTGTCCGTTTAAGACTTCCCATATATAAAACTTTACCTCCGGACCATTCCGGAACTCCTCGTGACGTCCGGGATCTCATCCGGGACTCTGAACAACATTCGGTGATCACATACTTGTCTTCCTGATAACCCTAGCGTCACCGAACCTTAAGTGTGTAGACCCTACGGGTTCGGGAGACATGCAGACATGACCGAGACTCTTCGGTCAATAACCAACATCGGGATCTGGATACCCATGTTGGCTCCCACATGCTCCTCGATGATGTCATCGGATGAACCACGATGTCGAGGATTCGATCAAACCCCGTATACAATTCCCTTTGTCAATCGGTACGTTACTTGCCCGAGACCCGATCGTCGGTATCCCAATACCTTGTTCAGTCTCGTTACCGGCAAGTCACTTTACTCGTACCGTAATGCATGATCCCGTGACCAAACACTTGGTCACCTTGAGCTCATTATGATGATGCATTACTGAGTGGGCCCAGAGATACCTCTCCGTCATACGGAGTGACAAATCCCAGTCTCGATCCGTGTCAACCCAACAGACACTTTCGGAGATACCTGTAGTGCACCTTTATAATCACCCAGTTACGTTGTGACGTTTGGTACACCCAAAGCACTCCTACGGTATCCGGGAGTTACACGATCTCATGGTCGAAGGAAGAGATACTTGACATTGGAAAAGCTCTAGCAAATGAACTAACCGACCTTTGTGCTATGCTTAGGATTGGGTCTTGTCCATCACATCATTCTCCTAATGATGTGATCCCGTTATCAACAACATCCAATGTCCATAGCCAGGAAACCATGACTATCTGTTGATCATAACGAGCTAGTCAACTAGAGGCTCACTAGGGACATATTGTGGTCTATGTATTCACACGTGTATTACGATTTCCGGATAATACAGTTATAGCATGAATAAAAGACTATTATCATGAACAAAGAAATATAATAATAATACTTTTATTATTGCCTCTAGGGCATATTTCCAACATGTTGAACTTCTGGAATAGGTCCTTGGTATACTATACTTTGTTTGGGAAACAAAGGTACCCTCCTTAGTTTGCTTGATTTGCAAACCAAGAAAGAACTTGAGTTCACTCATCATAGACATCTCAAACTTCTCCGACATTAGCTTTCCAAACTTTTCACTAAAATGAGGGTTAGTCGAACCAAATATGATATCATCAACATAAATTTGGCACACAAATAATTCTCCATTAACCCTTTTAGTAAAAAGAGTAGAATCAATTTTTCCAATCTCAAAGCCTTTTTCAATAAGGAACTTGGTCAAGCATTTATACCACGCTCTAGGAGCTTGTTTAAGACCATAAAGAGCTTTGTGAAGTTTGTAAACATGGTCGGGTTCCTTAGGATTAACAAAGCCAGGAGGTTGTTTAACATAAACTTCCTCCTCAATTTCACCATTTAGAAAGGCATTTTAATGTCCATTTGGTACAAGGTAATATCATGGTGATTAGCATAGGCAAGTAAGATGCGGATGGACTCAAGTCTAGCAATGGGGGCATATGTCTCACCATAGTCCATACCTTTGACTTGAGTGTAGCCTTGGGCGACGAGACATGCTTTGCTGCGAACGACTTGTCCATCTTCGTCTTGCTTGTCGCGAAACACCCATTTGGTACCAATGATGTTGTGGTTGTTGTCGGGCTTCTCAACCAATGTCCATACTTGGTTCCTCTCAAAGTTGTGTAGCTCTTCATGCATGGCATTTATCCAATCCGGATCTTCCAATGCTTCTTCAACCTTCATAGCTTCAATGCTAGAGATGAATGAATAATGTTCACAAAAATTAGCCAAACGAGTTTTAGAGCGAGTGATTCTCCCGGTTTGCATATCATTGAAGATTTGTTCGATGGGATGGTCTCGTTAAACTCTTACTCGAACTCGTGAGAGATTTTGTTTAGGTCAGGGTGGAACATCTTCTTCATCATCTTGTTCTTCCTATTGGCCTTCTTCGTTGTTGACGTTGTCGTTCTCTTGTCGAGGTGGAGAAGGAGGTTGATGAGGTTCATCTTGGTGTACTTCCTCGTTTTCTTCATCTTGACGTGTCCCACTTGTGGAAGCCTCCATGTCAATTCTTGGTTCACCTTGTCGTGAGGTAGAAACTTCCACTTGGACGGACGAGGTACTCTCCTTCACCTCCGTTGGATGAATCTTGACAATAGGCAAGTATTGGGTTGCTTCCGAAGGATCTTTGTCTCCTACATCAATTGGAAATTGCTCTACTTGCGAGCCGTTAGATTCATCAAACTTCACATCTACCGTCTCTTCAACCTTTCAGGTGAAATTGTTGTACACACGGTAGGTGTGAGAGTTTGAGCCATAACCGAGTAGGAAACCCTCATGAGATTTAGGAGCAAATTTAGAACGACGATGCTTATCAAGAATGTAACACTTTGAGCCGAATACTCGAAAGTATCCAACTTGGGGTTTGTTACCAGTGAGAAGCTCATATGCCATCTTGCCGAGTAGCTTGTGAAGATATAAGCGATTTGTTGCATGACAAGCTGTCTCAACCGCTTCCGCCCAAAAGTGTTTTGGCGTCTAGTACTCATCAAGCATCGTTCTCGCCATCTAAATAAGAGTCTGGTTCTTCCTCTCAACAACTCCATTTTGTTGAGGCGTGTATGTAGCTGAGAACTTGTGTGAAATCCCTTCTTCGTCAAGAAAGGTCTCCACATTTGCGTTCTTGAACTCCGTTCCGTTGTCGCTGCGAACCTTATTGATCTTCACTTCGAATTGATTTTGGGCCTTCCTAGCAAAGTTCTTGAAGATCTTTTGGACCTACGATTTATCATCAAGAAAGAACACCCACGTAAATCTTGAAAAATCATCGACTATGACTAGACCAAATGAGTTTCCACCGAGACTTTTATAGGCATTGGGACCAAAAAGATCCATATGAAGTAGCTCGAGCGGTCTTCTCATGGTCATGATGTTCTTCACGAGGTGACTTCCTCCAACTTGTTTTCTGGCTTGACAAGCACTGCACAATCTATCCTTGTCAAATATAACATCTTTTACTCCAAGGATATGATCACCTTTAATAAGCTTATCAAGATTTCGCATGCCCACATGACCTAACCTTCTATGCCACAACCAACCTTTAGAGGATTTAGCAATTAAGATGTTGGGGAACATAGTAATTTCAAAAAAAATCCTACGCACACGCAAGATCATGGTGATGCATAGCAACGAGAGAGGAGAGCATCGTCCATGTACCCTCGTAGACCGTAAGCGGAAGCGTTGTGAGAACGCGGTTGATGTAGTCGTACGTCTTCACGATCCGACCGATCCAAGTATCGAACATATGGCACCTACGAGTTTAGCACACGTTCAGCTCGATGACGTCCCATGAACTCCGATCCAGCAGAGCTTCACAGGAGAATTCCGTCAGCACGACGGTGTGATGATGGTGATGATGTTGCTACCGACGCAGGGCTTCGCCTAAGCACCGCTACGATATGATTGAGGTGGATTATGGTGGAGGGGGCACCGCACACGGCTTGGAACAATCAACTTGTCTGTCTATGGGGTGCCCCCTGGCCACGTATATAAAGGAGCAAGGGGAGGGGGCCGACGGCCTCATAGGGTGCGCCCCAAGGGGGGAATCCTACTCCTACTAGGAGGGGAAGGAAAGAGGAGGAGAGGAGAAGGAAAGAGGGGGCGGCCCCCAAAGCCCTAAACCAATTCAGTTTGGACCTAGGGGGGCACACCCCACACTTCCTTGCTGCCCTCTATTTCCACTAAAGCCCACAAAGGCCCATTGACCCTCCAGGTGAATTCCCGTAACTCTCCGGTACTCCGAAAAATACCCGAATCACTCGGAACCTTTCTGATGTCCGAATATAGTCGTCCAATATATTGATCTTTATGTATCGACCATTTTGAGACTCCTCGTCATGTCCCAGATCTCATACGGGACTCTGGACTACCTTTGGTACATCAAAACACATAAACTCATAATACCGATTGTCATCGAATGTTAAGCGTGCAGACCCTACGGGTTCGAGAACTATGTAGACATGACCGAGACTTGTCTCCGGTCAATAACCAATAGCGGAACCTGGATGCTCATATTGGCTCCTACATATTCTACGAAGATCTTTATCGGTCAAACCGCATAACAACATACGTTGTTCCCTTTGTCATCGGTATGTTACTTGCCTGAGATTCGATCATCGGTATCCTCATACCTAGTTCAATCTCGTTACCGGCAAGTCTCTTTACTCATTCCGTAATGCATCATCCCGCAATTAACTCATTAGTCACAATGCTTGTAAGGCTTATAGTGATGTGCATTACCAAGAGGGCCCAGAGATACCTCTCCAATAATCGGAGTGACAAATCCTAATCTCGATCTATGCCAACTCAACGAGCACCATCGGAGACACCTGTAGAGCAACTTTATAATCACCCAGTTACGTTGTGATGTTTGGTAGCACATAAAGTGTTCCTCCGGTACTCGGGAGTTGCATAATCTCATAGTCATAGGAACATGTATAAGTCATGAAGAAAGCAGTAGCAACAAACTAAACGATCATCGTGCTAAGCTAACGGAATGCGTCAAGTCAATCACATCATTCTCTAATGATGTGACCCTGTTAATCAAATGACAACTCATGTCTATGGCTTTGAAACTTAACCATCTTTGATTCAACGAGCTAGTCAAGTAGAGGCATACTAGTGACACTTTGTTTGTCTATGTATTCACACATGTACTAAGTTTCCAGTTAATACAATTCTAGCATGAATAATAAACATTTATCATGATATAAGGAAATAAATAATAACTTTATTATTGCCTCTAGGGCATATTTCCTTCATAATCAAGTTCTAGGTTGAGCCTTTTTAGTGAAATCAACAATGTATAGATCACCTCTACGTATACCGGTAAAGACCATTTTATGAGTATCTCTACGAAACACTTGGCAATATACTTTAGTAAATAGGACATTGAAACCAAAGTTAGCAAGTCTAGATACGGAAAGTAAATTATAGCTAAGGGATTCAACAAGCATAACATTTTGTATGGAGCTATCATGTGAGATGGCCACCTTACCAAGGCCAACCACCTTACCCTTTGAGTTGTCACCAAAAGTGACATACTTTCGAGGGTCGTTGTTTTCAGCAAGCTCACGAAACATGTCCTTGTCTCCGGTCATGTGATTGGTACATCCACTCTTAAGAACCCATTCCTTTCCTCCAGCCATGTAGCCGCGAAGATTAGCCATAAGACCAAAGTGTCTCATAGACTCATCGAGATCAAAGTCACTATCATCATCCTCATCATAGTATCCAAGTTCAACATTGTCTTGTGATTGATCAATTCCTAGAGAGAGTGATTCATTAGGTAAGTGATCATCACAATGTTCATCTTTATGAATTCTAATGGCTTCGGAGATGATATTGCTAATGATTCCAACATCTCCTTTGGCACGCATGAGGTTACTAAGCTCAAATAAACAATCACCAAACTTAGGATCATTGGGATTCATCTTACTCAAGGCAATAGACTTATGAAGAATCTCATCTAAGTTTTGCAAGGAACAGTTTGGAAATCGTTCCTCAAGAAATCTCCATATGGTGTAGGCACAATCAAGAGCAGGCAAGCAACTAAACAAATTTCTAGGCAAACCTCTAGTAATAAGGTTGACAGTTCTAAGGTTTCGAATCATGTCAATAGACTCATCAAGGGTAGGATGCAAAGGGTCAACAAGGGGTGCACAAGGGCTAGTAATGTACTTGTTCAACTGATATTCATTGAAAATCTCAAGCATCTTATTTTTCCACTCACGAAAGAACTCTCCATCAAGTATAGGTACTCTACGTCTAAGACTCCCCAACATAGACTCATCCATCTTTCTCCAATGATGATTAAACCAAAGCAATGGATACCAACGCTCTGATACCAATTGTAGGATCGAGAAGAGGAGTCTATAGGGGGGGTTGATTAGACCCTCAACAAAGAAAAGTGGCAAATTTAAATTTCTTTAAGTTAAGGTGGATTTTTAGCACAAGTTTAAACATTCACAATACATTTTAAGCAAGCATGGTAAGAGTATATGAGCAGCGAAAAGTAAAGCATGCAAGTTGCAAGAAAGTAAAGGAATGAGATTGGAGTGTGCAAATGCAATTGGAGACACGGAGATTTTTGGCGTGGTTCCGATAGGTGGTTGTCGGTGTCAAAACCGGTGGATCTCGGGTAGGGGGTCCCGAACTGTGCGTCTAAGGCAGATGGTAACAGGAGGCAGGGGACACGATGTTTTACCTAGGTTTGGGCCCTCTTGATGGAGGTAAAACCCTATGTCATGCTTGATTGTTCTTGATAATATGAGTAGTACAAGAGTTGATCTACCACGAGATCAGAGAGGCTAAACCCTAGAAGCTAGCCTATGGTATGATTGTATGTTGTCCTACGGACTAAAACCCTCCGGTTTATATAGACACCAGAGGGGGCTAGGGTTTACACAAGGTCGGTTACAAAGGAGGAGATATACATATCCGTATTGCCTAGCTTGCCTTCTATGCCAAGTAAAAGTCCCATCCGGACACGAGACGAAGTCTTCAATCTTGTATCTTCATAGTCCAACAGTCCGGCCAAAGGATATAGTCCGGCTGTCCGGAGACCCCCTAATCTAGGACTCCCTAAGTAGCCCCCGAACCAGGCTTCAATGACGTCAAGTCCGACACGCGGTATTGTCTTCGGCATTGCAAGGCGGGTTCTTCTCCAGATTTCGAATGTTTGTTAAGCAGTGTCCGGCCCCATAAATGTTGGTACTCTTGGCTTATGTGCCCAATAAGGGCTATCTTCCACGCGTCGAATGAATACGAGGAGCCAGGGCGTTTTTACATTCGCCCCCTAGCCAGATAAATAAATTGTCTATTAAAGGGATGGGGATTCTTAGATCCAATCTGTATCATCCTCCCCCAGCGAGAATCCATCGGAGCACGCTTTGGAAAAATCCACTCCAGCATGGCCGACAACCGCAGCTCCTCCTCCCACCCCCGTAGTCCTAAGACCGGTGATTGGGAGAGGTGTTCTGTCCCACACAGTCAATTAGTCGAACTGCAGACTAAGGGACTTCTCCCTCCAGCGTATATGATTCCCGTCCGAGCCGGGCTCTCCACCTACAATGGCGGGGAGCAAGCGGAGAGCTTCCCCAGCTCCTCTACAGGGGAGCGGGTATGCCTTGTTCCTTACTTATTAAGGGGACTCGGATTTCCAATTCATCCATTCCTCCACGGGCTCCTGGAGTTTTACGGCCTCCAACTGCATAATTTCACCCCTGCTTCCATATTACACATCGCCGGCTATGTTGCCCTCTGCGAGTTATTCCTGGGCTGCGAGGCTCATTTTGAGCTATGGAAAAGGTTATTTTGCCTCGTCCCCCGCACACATAAGGGGTCACTTTATCAACTGGGCGGAGCCGAAATATGGCGCATCGCTGAAACCGGATACTTGTCCAGTACTCCAAAGAAGACGTCCGAAGACTGACCTTCGGAATGGTTTTATATGGAGTATGTCCCCCTTCCGGACCCTGTTCGGCAGGGTCTTCCTGAGTTCAACAATGCTCCTCTGAAGAAACACCGAAGCTGGCGCCCACGGAGCCCCCAGGAGGAAGACAATGGATACGTCCTTTACCTGGTGAACCGGATTAAAGCGCTGGCTCAATCAGGATTGACAGTAATCGAGGTTATGTCAATATGCATAATGCGGGGAGTGCAGCCACTTCAATATCGAGGGCACCCCCTATGGTGTTTTAACGGGGAAGATGATGCCACCCGTTGCGGGCGTAAGGGTCCGGACAATGCTGCTGCTTAGCAAAAATTCTGTCCGAGTTGTTCAAGGGAGAGGAAGAGGAGTTCATTCGCATCAAACCACGGGATGGATTCTCCATGTACAACCCTCCAAGCTGGGTGAGTTATATCTCCTTACTCTCATTTTTCCCGCATTCTTTGTCGTAGGTACTCACCTTGCCATTTTGCGGTAGGAACTGCGAAAAGCCATAAGGGAGGTCAACATCCCATCTCCACAACCAGAGGACCCTGACTGAGCCCTCGGTCCCGGACTTGAAGAAGATCCGGACATATTCATGGAGCTGATAGACCGGCAGTTCTATCAATTAAGCTGTGATGACGCCATGGTGGCCATTACGGCCGACTATCCCGGACTGCTTCCTGCGTCGCACGTAAGAAAAACCAAAAAAATCCCAACTACAAAAACTAGGATTCCCTTTTAGACACTTCACCTACCATATACATATGGTGTTTTATAGGGAAGGCATTTGGGACACCGTGCCGAACCCGCAGCAACTCGCCAACAAGAGGCACCGAGTTCGGGCAGGCCAAAAAGGAAGGCGGTCAGGACGGAGACGCCGGCGCAGAGGTATGACAAAAACCACGCTCCGTGGTTGTCGTCTTTCTCAAAATGTAATGACGCCAATGTTTCTTTAACAGAAAAAACGCTCGCCGAAATATGTCCAGTGAGGCTACCGATCATGCTTCCACCAGTCGGGCTCCAGGACCAGACATAGAGGCGGAAGCTGACATGGGGCGGACGCCGGATACTCCCCCTACAGAGGATGCAGATAGACTATCCACTACAAATTCAGAAGTGGAGAGCGCCATGAATCATAGGCGTCGCCGGGCCGTACTCCGTGACGCTTGCTTCTCACCAGAGGCATTTGATGCCTTCAATTCTGGAGACGCGTACCTCCGTGCTGCTCAAAATGGTCTAGCCAGAGCCACGGACCAGTATGTAAGGGATGTACGGGTAAGAAAATCTGACGATTATGTGTATCAGTAGCCCTTGAGACTTGAAACAGTTAGCAGAACTGATTTAAGGATCATCCATTGTGCAGGTTCTTACAAAGAAGAATACTCGAGTGTCACAGGAGCCGGAGGAATGCAAGACCCAACTTTGGGCCATCGTTGCTGCATTAAAGGAACCTAAAAAGTCCTCAGCTGGTAACATTTGTTTTAAAGAATGACGGGTACCATATAGCATGCAGCGTGGCTGCAGATCTAACAATAGATGTTGCAGATGAATCCAGAGAGAATCCGGAGGACCAGCATGTCGTACGATAGCTAAAGGCTGGCGAATGCGTGCTGACTGAGGTCAGGTGGGAGAAAAACAATCTCCAAGACGCCAATACCAAGCTGAGCGTGGAACTGAAAGATGTTCGAGACCAGCTTGCGGACTCCGAGAAGGAGAATAAGCGGCTTCGATGCGGCATTTTCAGTAAGTGCTTGAACGAACCCTTAAAAGGGGGTGGCGAAGAAGCCGGCTAACAGAGTTATGTCTGCAGGTATGCTGACGGGTCGTCCCGCGGAGGAGACGCCTGGGTCTGCGGGTGATCTTCTACCCGAGCTTCCACAACTTCACGAACAAGTTCGGCAGGTGATGCAAGGTATTGCCCAGGCCTTATGGCCATCCATCTCCCAGCCAGAAGGCATTGGAGAGCTTGCGGAGAAGCTCAAGGGAGCACAGCGGCGCTTCCGATTATGGAAGATATCAACCTGCCGTCAAGGTGCCAGGGAAGCCTGGGCCATGGTGAAGACGCGGTATACCAAGGCTGGCCCAAACCACATAGCCGAGGTCGGACCTATGGGGCCCGATGGGAAAGAGATACCCGTTAGCTTAGTGTATGGGCAAGTAGAATTAGCCGCAAAGTATTCCCAATAGGATTGTAGGCTAGACAGCCTGTTGGATGGTATAGAGGAGGAATTTAGTCAGTCTACATGACTATGCAATTAAAGTGACATGTATAATGCCTTCTAGCCGGATTGTAAATCATTTGTCATGGCGGACCTTTTCGCTTCAACCTCGGGACCCGATAGTCCGGAGTGTGTCCGAATACCCGCTCAGTTATATAAGAACCGGGGTATGCGTGGAAACCAAGCGTAGTGGTCATTAGTGCTTGAACAGACAAGTACCCAACTAGTTATGTTATATTACATGGGTAGTAAGAAACATCTTCCAGGGAGAATAGTTCCGTTAAGGGTTCCTTTCCCTGGGTACGCATGCCCTAAAGTGCATGTCCAGACTGCGAGAGGAAACGCGGGCAAAAACATCTGGGGGCACATATGGAAAATAAATAAAAATCATCTTTTGTTCACCGACCGAATATTCCCTTAAGAACGCTAGCTTTCGGCTTCACCCAGTCTGAGGTACACATCCGGCTGACCCAGCAGTAACAATCACAGAGGTGCTCCCCTTATGCCCTAGCCGAATTAACAGGAACGTAGGGCATAAATACAAGAGCCAGGTAACCCAGCTTGGCCAAAACTTAAGTCATATCGATGCATATAATGGCGAAGAAAAGGTACATGCGGAAGAATAACACATGTGCGGGGCATGAAGCCCAGATAAATAGTTAAGCTTCTGTGTAAGAAGCCCCCAGGTATAATGAGTGTGGTTAGCGCGTCAATAGTGTGCAAGCAAGGCACAAGTTGGCCCTTGAAGGCCTTGAGAAAGAATAAAAGAAAGAAAGAGAAAAAACACACATAATGTGTATGCAAAAAATGGACAGAGGAAGGAGACGAACATTGAGTCCGGCGCAAGGCGTAGAATCTTCAGAGCCTGGTTGTGTTCCATGGGTTCAGCTCAAGTCGATTATTCGATGCATCCCGCACATGGTACGCTCCACCGGTCAGAACTTGGTCAATAATGAAGGGACCTTCTGAAAGGATCGATATGGTTGACTAGATGGGGGTGAATAGGCAACTAACAATTTTTAGCTTTTCTTTAACAATTTAAACTTTGCATCAAAGTAGGTTGTCTAGATATGCAACTAGGTGAGCAACCTATATGATGCAACAAGGATAGGAACATAAGCAAGCAAGAGATATGACACAAATAAGCTTGCACAAGTAAAGGCACGAGATAACCAAGAGTGGAGACGGTGGAGACGAGGATGTGTTACCGAAGTTCCTTCCCTTTGAGGGGAAGTACGTCTCCGTTGGAGCGGTGTGGAGGCACAATGCTCCCCAAGAAGCCACTAGGGCCACTGTATTCTCCTCACGCCCTCACACAATGCGAGATGCCGTGATTCCACTATTGGTGCCCTTGGAGGCGGCGACCGAACCTTTACAAACAAGGTTGGGGCAATCTCCACAACTCAATTGGAGGCTCCCAACGACACCACGAAGCTTCACCACAATGGACTATGGCTCCGCGGTGACCTCAACCGTCTAGGATGCTCAAACACCCAAGAGTAACAAGATCCGCAAGGTATTAGTGGGGGGAATCAAATTTCTCTTGGTAGAAGTGTGGATCGAGGCCTTCTCAACCACTCCCGAGCAAATCAACAAGTTTGATTGGCTAGGGAGTGAGATCGGGCGAAAATGGAGCTTAGAGCAACAATGGAGCTTAGGGTTGGAAGAGGTAAGTCAACGGGGAAGAAGGGGACCCCTTATATAGTGAGGGACAAAGATCCAACCGTTATCCACCTACCAGCCCGCGGCCAGCGGTACTACCGCACCAGGCAAGCGGTACTACCGTGGGGCCACGCGGTACTACCGCTTGCTGCCAAGCGGTACTACCGCAAGGTCACGCGGTACAACCGTGCAGGCCCGCGGTACTACCGCTGCACAGCAACGGCTAGGGCAGACATGTGGCACAAGTGCTGAGGGCGGTACTTCCGCGGGCACGGTACTACTGCTCCCCCTTGCGGTACTACCGCAAGGCAGGAATCCACTAGCCTGGGAAGAGAGAGGATAAGGAAACAACCGTGCCTACTTCCACTGAAAAACGGAAGAAGCAAAAACCCGACACAGTACTACCGCAGAGGGGTGGTACTACCGCCTGGCAGCTGAGCACGGTACTACCACTGAATGAAAGCGGTATTGTCGTGGTAGGCGCGGATGTAAAAAATTACATCCACCCCTACTACCGCGGGGGAGCGGTACTAGCCTGGTGGGCCACGGTAGTGCAGCTCCAGGGGAGCGGTACTACCGTGGGCACCTGCGGTACTACCGCTGGTGCCTACGGTACTACCGCTCACCTGGGAGCAGTACTACCGCAGGCCAACACAACAGCCAGAAACAAGGTGACGAGATAAGCAACGGAGGAAGCTCCAAGGTGCAAGAGAAAGGAGGGACAAGGAAGAAAACGTGTACGTGATGATTCCACCCAAACCTTTCCGACGCGGCCCCCCTCTTAATAGTACGGCTTTCCTACGACTCAAATCCACCAAAAAGAAACGTAGAAAAGACGTCGTCTTCAACAGTCTTCGAGGGGCACCCAACCGTCTTGTGCCTAGCGATGAAATGTCTGGGATACTCAAGGCACACGATTATTAGTCCGCAAACGCGTTGTCATCAATCACCAAAACACCTTAGGGATAAATATGCCCTTACAATCTCCCCCTTTTTGGTGGATTGATGACAATACGGGATTTGCACAAGGGAAATAATATTAAGCAACTGCAAACCCCTCCTCTCTAGAATATAGACGGGCTCCCCCTAGATGTGTGCCAACTAGATGGGTGCTTTGGACTGCACGGCACACATACTAGGATCAAAGCTCCCCCTATATTATAGAGAAAAGGCATATCTAGTAATAGGAAGGCTAACACTAGAGAAGATAGCACAAACATAAGTTAACTAAGATAGATAGAGTGCATATGTCTTACACCATATGTAGGATAAGTCTCGAAGGCACAAACCAAACAAAGGCAAACGAGGTTCAAACGACAAAGCAAACACACCAAGCACGACACAACGCAAATCCCTACACTCTCTCCCCCTTTGGCATCGAGACGCCAAAAAGGCAGAGAGGACACCTACACACACGGGGTGGCACAGGCAGAGAAGTCATCCCATTGCCCCTCGTGCTCCTCATCAGACTTGGCGGCGGGGACAGTCTCCTCGATGTCCTCCTCAGAACTAGTCCACCGGTACCCCTGCTTGGCCATCCATGCAGCCTCGAGCGTGATGACATCCTCAGAACCGCCAGAGACATCCTCTCCAAAGAGCCTCACGACCTTCTTGTCGCGGCGGCGACCCTCCTTGTCTGCCACGTGAGTCCTGTACTGTCCCTTTGCCTGCATGCAGAAGAGAGTCTTCATCTTGTCCTTTAACTTCTTGGCCCATGACGGCTCAGAGGAAGGTGTGGTAGACCTAGCAGCATGGTCCTCAGCAACATGCTCTGCACCAGCCTCCTCCTCACCAACAGCCCTCCTAGCAGAAGAAGCCTCGGCACGGGTGGTAGTGTTGGCCCAGTTGGGCTTGACGCGGAGACTGATGGACTCATGCCGAATCCAGTCTGGAGCAAGGAACTCATCACCAGGGTACATCTTCTCCCAAGATGTGGAGAGCAACATAAACAGGTACGGTCCATAGATAGGTACCTTGCGAGTGAACACCGCAAACCGAAGCTCACACCACATGATGTGTTAGACATCAAGTGGCTGAGTCTAAGATGAACGTGCCTCTGCAGACAGGAGCAACATGTCCACTAGATAAGAATGAACCTTGTCTATCGCCAATGTGTGGGAACAGAGTGTTGCGGAAGATGTGATGCATGATATCCAGAAAGGAGTTCAGCACCCAAGTCGACTTGCCATTGGGGAGCACCTTCTCAACAAGGAATGGCTGAAGCGGGTTCTTGTTAGCAGACTCAGAGTTGGCATGGGGGCGAACACCAACGGGTGTGTGAAGCCCGTCATCAGGAATGTGAAGCAGATCCATGAACTCCTTCCATGTAGCAGACAGCTGATGGCCATTGGTCATCCAAGTCATCCTTCGCTCATCCCCGGGATGAAAGTAAACTGAGGCAAAGAACTGACAAATAAGCTCAGGGTCATAGTCAAGGTGAAAGGAGATCACAGGCTCAATAGCAAACTGCTCCACCAAGTCCAGAGCCTCTCCAAAATAGTCACAAAACTTGTCCTTCCGCATGTGATTCATGTCTATCCACTTGACATCCGCGAAGGTATTCTGCTTGTTCTTGATCACATCCTAGATGAGAGCCTGTTGCTTGGTCCAGAACAACTTGGTGCCTCTGAGGACAGCCCGAGGATTCACATAGGGATTGATCTTCCGGCGTTCGACATACTCATTGACTGAAATTTCGTCCATGCCCTTAGCAGGTTCCTTTTGCTTGCTAGCAGTGGTCTTGACATTGTTCTTGGGGGCATTGGAGCCCTCTGGTGCTTCATCTTGGGGATTGCACAGACGCTTGGAGCCAGTGTCACGACTGGGATTGGAACGGCAAGAGCCACCACCTGAGACACAAAGCGCAAAACACACACGACAAGCAAGAAGGATCAATGCAAAGACCACAACAAAGCAAAAGAAACATGCAGGAAGCACACAAGATAATTGCCATGAGAGAGATTTGATCCCTACGGTAGTACTGCCAAGTGCTGCGGTACTAAGATTGTAGTACCGCTCTTAGTTGTGGTAGTACCATGTAGGGCCACGGTAGTGCCGGGTCTGGGAGCGGTAGTAGGATCTTAGTGCCACAGCTAGCGCGGTAGTACCACGTCTGATGGGCGGTAGTACCGCACGAGCTAGCGCGGTAGTACCGCACCTGATGGGCGGTAGTACCGCACGAGCGGTAGTACCGCACATGAGACACGGTAGTACCGCACCGCGTCAGATCCGAACAAGTTCAAATCTGAGAAAAGCCCGCGAAACCACGGCGGTACTACAGTTGGACAAATCTACCACAGGACAACATAACAAGTATGATTCCTACACAACACGACTCTCCTACATCCTACTCTTGCACAGATTTGTCCTAAAATCTCATGAACAACAAGCATCTCCCCAAAAACCTAGAAGCGAGAGAACAACCAAGAAAAAGAGGGATTTGGGGAAAAACCTTGGTCCATGGCAAGAGGAAGTGGTGGGGAATGATCCCACCGGTCGGAATCCGAGGAGAGTGGCCGGAGACAGAGATCCGACGAGGACCACTGGCGCCGTTCTTGAGAAAAAGAGAGAGAGAGAGAGACGTGGGGAGAGAGACAAGTGAATGGGTATGGGGAGTTGGAACTCCCCTGCCCGAGTCATACCCCCACGCTCACTAGATGGTGCGGTAGTATCGTGCCTCATCGCGGTAGTACCGCTCGGCGGAAGTACCGCACCTGAGCGGTAGTACCACGCTCTGACGCAGTAGTACCGTGCCCTCTCAAAGCGGTAGTACCGCGGCAAGCCGCGGTAGTACCGTGGGCTCAAGAAGATGCATGTTTCAAGCACACAAAAAAGAGGTCTTTGCACGAATACTCCGAGGCAACACGACACCACAAGACCACGCTACACACAAAGGCAGAAAGGCAAACGACAAAACGAAACAACCACGAGACACCACCTCTCCAAAGAGAGGGTGGTGGCCGTAGCCACCTATGTTTGAGTCAATTGGTATGGCACCACGAAGAATTATCCTTGGGCCCATGACCAAAACTCGTCTTTGAAGCACAAGTACCATCAAACATGGCTAATGTGAAAGACTTGATCAATTTATGCATAACGGGGGGAGGGAGAGTTCATTGAGAGAAGAACACTCCCCCTATGTCCATGCCTACATCTAAACAAGACAACAAGTTGAGTATGGTGGGGTGTGCAAGGGTTCAAGCAACATTGCTCGAATCAATGATATTTAGCTCATGCCTTCACTCGCGAAATCTTGCTTCATCAAAAGGCTTCGTGAAAATATCTGCAAGGTTATCATGAGTGTTGACATAGTTGAGCTCGATCTCTCCTCGCCTAATGTGATCTCGGATGAAGTGATACCGGATCTCAATATGCTTCGTCTTGAAGTGTTGCACCGGGTTGAGAGAGATCTTGATGGCACTTTCATTGTCACACCAAAGAGGCACTTTGTCACAAATGACACCGTAATCCTTTAAAGTTTGCCTCATCCATAAGAGTTGTGCACAACAACTACCGGCCGCCACATACTCCGCTTCGGTGGACGAGAGAGACACACAACTTTTCTTTTTGGAAGACCAACTTACCAAAGAGCAACCAAGGAATTGGCACCCTCCAGAAGTGGACTTCCTATCCACTTTGTCTCCCGCCCAATCAGAATCCGAATACCCTACAAGCTTGAAGTTTGCTCCTCTTGGGTACCATAAGCCAAAGTTTGGGGTATGAGCCAAATATCGAAAGATTCGTTTGACCGCCACATAGTGACTTTCCTTAGGTGTGGCTTGAAACCGTGCACAAATTCCCACACTCAACATGATATCCGGTCTAGATGCACAAAGGTAAAGCAAGGAGCCTATCATGGAATGATATACCTTTTGATCCACTGCTTTACCATTGGGATCTATGTCAAGTTGGCACTTGGTGGGCATTGGAGTGGAAGCCGGCTTGACATCACTTAGCTTGAATCTCTTGAGCATGTCTTGAGTGTATTTGGCTTGGTTGATGAAGGTTCCTTCTCTTCTTTGCTTCACTTCGAACCCTAGAAAGAACTTCAACTCTCCCATGGAAGACATCTCGAACTTTGAGGTCATGGGAGCGGCAAATTCCTCATTGAAAGCTTTGTTAGGGGAACCAAAGATAATATCATCAACATATAATTGGCACACAAACAACTCCCCTTTGACCTTCTTAGTAAAAAGAGTGGGGTCGATTAGCCCAACTTCAAAACCACGGTCTTGTAACAACTCGGTAAGATGGTCATACCACGCACGTGGGGCTTTTTTAAGGCCATGGAGTGCCTTATCGAGTTGATACACATGATCGGGAAAGTAGGGATCCTCGAACCCGGGGGGTTGATTAACATAAACCAATTCATTAATGGGACCATTAAGAAAAGCACTCTTCACATCCATTTGTTGTAACTTAAAGTTATGATGAGAAGCATATGCAATCAACATGCAAATGGATTCAAGACGAGCAACGGGAGCAAAGGTTTCACCGTAGTCGATACCCTCGACTTGGGAGTAGCCTTGTGCTACCAACCGAGCCTTGTTGCGAATGATAATCCCATGGGCATCTTGCTTGTTCTTAAATATCCACTTGGTTCCAATGACATTGTGGTTCCCCGTCGGTCTTGGCACCAATCTCCACACTTTGTTGCGCTCGAAGTTGTTGAGTTCTTCATGCATGGCAGTGAGCCAATCCGGATATTCGAGCACCTCATCGACCTTGTGGGGTTCGACACAAGAGACAAACACGTGATGCTCACAATAGTTTTCTAATTGTCTACAAGTCCTTACCCCCTTTCTTAAGCTTCCAAGCACATTCGTCATGAGATGATCCTTGGTGGAGAGCTTGCAAGCAACCTTGGCGGCACGACGCTCCAATTCCTCCTCGGGGGTGAGATGAGGAGTGGTCACTTGATCATCCTGAGCATCGTCTTGAGCTTGTTCTTGTTCTTGAACTTGCTCGGAGGAGAGAACTTGACCTTGAGCATCACTTGATGTGTCAACACCGTCTTGAGCATGATCTTGCCCTTGGTCATGTTCTTGAAGATGAGAGCCTTCATGTTGTTATTTGGAAGCGTGTGGGCCTTGGGTTGGTGATGGCTCCACTTGAGTGGAGCATTGTCCTTCTCCTTCGGCCACAAGGGGTTCCTCAATGGGTAGGATAAAGCCAACACCCATTCTTCTTATGGCTTGAGGAGGAATTTCATCACCTACATCACAAGTGCCACTTTGCTCCACTTGGGAGCCGTTATTCTCATCAAACTCCACGTTACATGTCTCCTCAATAAGTCTCGTGGATTTATTGAGGACGCGGTAAGCATGAGAGTTTGTAGCATAACCAACAAATATGCCCTCATAAGCTCTAGCCTCAAATTTAGACAACCAAACACCTTTCTTGAGAATGAAACACTTACACCCGAACACCCGAAAGTACTTGAGGTTGGGCTTGTTACCAGTGAGTATCTCATATGGAGTCTTGTTCAAGCCCTTGCGGAGGTAGAGCCGATTGGATGCATGACACGTGGTGTTGATGGCTTCGGCCCAAAAGTTGTATGGAGACTTGAACTCCGCCATCATGGTCCTTGCCGCATCCATCAACGTCCGGTTCTTCCTCTCCGCAACACCGTTTTGTTGAGGGGTGTAAGGTGCGGAATATTGATGCTTGATCCCCTCATCACTAAGAAACTCATCCAAGGTGTAGTTCTTGAACTCGATGCCGTTGTAACTTCTTATTGTCAAGATCTTTGCATTGTGTTGACGTTGTGCTTCATTTGCAAAGTCAATGATGGTTTGTTGGGTCTCACTCTTCCTCTTGAAGAAATACACCCAAGTGTATCTTGAGTAGTCATCCACAATAACCAAGCAATACTTCCTACCCCCAAGACTATCGAAGGATGGAGGCCCAAAGAGATCCAAGTGAAGGAGTGCCAAAGGCCTCTTTGAGTAAATGATAGTCGTGCGAGGGTGAGCCTTCTCATGTAGCTTTCCTTCGATACAAGCACTGCAAGCATGATCTTTAGCAAAACTAACATTCGTTAGTCCACGGACATGGTCCCCCTTGAGAAGACTTTGCAAAGATCTCATATTGACATGGGCTAAACGGCGATGCCAAAGCCATCCCACATCAACTTTAGCCATTAGGCATGTCGCGGTCTTAATGGGTCGCTCCGAGAAGTTAATCACATATAGACCGTTCTCGACATGCCCAACAAAGGCTACTTTAAGAGTCTTGCTCCACAAGAGGGCCACGGTATCGATATCAAAGAAAGTGGCAAAGCTCATGATTGCAAGTTGATGAACGGAAAGTAAATTGTATGTAAGGGACTCAAAAAGCATGACCTTCTCGATCGTGAGATCATGAGAAATGACTACCTTGCCAAGTCCCAATACCTTAGAAGATGAGGCATCACCCTACTCCACATTGGTGGGCATAGATGGAATCTTGTGCATGTCCACCACCAAGTCCTTGCTTCCGGTCATATGATTTGTAGCTCCGCTATTGAGCAACCATGATCCCCCACCGGAAGCAAACACCTACAAGAGATCAATGCTTGGTTTTAGGTGCCCATTTAGTAATGGGTCCTTTGATGTTAGTAACAAGGGTCTTTGGAACCCAAGTAGACCATTCAATGTACTCACGAGGGGAACCAACAAATTTGGGATAGACATGCCCATCACTAGCTCGACATAACATATAAGAAGGATTAAAGTCGCCAGCTTTGATGGGAGGAGTGGCATTGCCCTTTTTGACACCGCCACCCTTCGCGTTGTTCTTCTTCTCCTTGGAAGCACTCTCTCCCTCCTTCACAAAGGTTTGCATGAGAGGAGGAGGTCGTTTGGTCTTGTCATTCTTCTTCTTGTTCTTGGACTCGGGCACGTACCCAATCCCTTCCTTGGCCACAACTCCCTTTTGGTTGATCAAGAGGTTGTTGAGGTTCTTCTTGCCTTGTATGCAAGTCGCGAGACCTCTCTCAAGTTGCCCCTTTAGCTTAGCGTTCTCCTCAATAAGATGCACATGCTCACAACACGGTTTAGTAGCATTTGCATTATCAATTAACATCATATGAGGAAAAGTGGCTTTTTCCTTGGTTAGCTTTACTTGAAGTTGATCATGAGACTCTTTGAGGCTAGCATGAGCACCCTTCAAGACCTTGTGAGCCTTGTCGAGTATATCAAACTCCTATTTGAGTCTAGCAAGATCAACCTCAAGTTCAGCCTTCTCGGAGTTCAGCACATGAGAAACAATGAGAACATGATCATAGTCTTTCTTTAACTTAGCATGATCAACGTTGTGTGACTCCTCAAGAGCCAAACGAAGACCACGCTCTTCCTCAAGAGCATTGGAAAGATTCGAAATCTCATCGGCATAGTCACGACTATGCCCTTCCATCTTAGTGATGGTATCTTCATGAGCCTCGATCATGTCATTGGCTTCACCAAGTTGTTCCAAGAGAGCAACAAAGTGCTTCTTGGATTTACCCTTAAGTTTGCCCATAAAGGCCTCAAACTCATTTGCCTCCACATTAGCTCCCTCATGTTCATCAATGCTATCCGTCGAAGAAGGATGATTAATGATGGTAGTTTTGATGTTGGGGGTTACCTTGTTGGTGGCTTTAGCCATGAGGCACTTGGCGGTGATGCTCTAATTGGGTGAGTCGAAGAGAGACACCTGTGGAGTCGTCGCAATGGCAACTGAGGCCATGGCAGCCAACTCACCATCTTCATCATCATCATCATCCTCATTGTACTCTTCTTGTACCACCAATGCCTTGGGAGGAGTCTTCTTGGTGAAGTTGCTCTTGTTGGGGAACGACTTGGCCTTGTCCTTTCGGATGAGCTTGCCACCATTGTCTTCCCTCTTCTCATACGGGCACTCCACAACAAAATGACTCACATTGCCACAATTGTAGCAAGTCCTTACACGTTGCTTGCTCTTCGTGCCACTTGAGTTGTTTTTGTTAAAGTTTGGCCTCGAGTTTTTCTTGCTCCAAAATTGCCTTGAAGCGAGTGCCATGTGTTCATGATATGCATACTTTGTATCTTCGGGGTTGCTCTCCTCTTCTTCCTCTTCTTCTTCTTCAACGGAGAGCTTGGCCTTCAATGCAAGGTTGGGCTTCTTTGCCCTTTGAGAACGAAGCACCGCATTGTCGGTGGTCTTGTCCAAAATGTGCATGGCCACAAACTCATCCAACACTTCGCTTGAGGTAAAAGTGTGGAAGTCCGGTCTTTGACGAATGACGGAGGACATGGCCTTGTGGTAGGGCATCATTGCCTTGAGGAATTTGCGCTTGATCCAATTATCATCCGTGTCCTTGCTCCCGTGATCTCGGAGTGAGACCGCGAGTTTGGTTACTCTCCGATAAAGCTCACGAGGTTCTTCATCTTCTTTCATTGCAAACTCATCGGCCTCATCTTGCACCACTTCATAGTTGGAGCGTTGAATGCTTGCGCTTCCCCGGTAGAGAGAGACAACACAAAGCCATGCATCTTTGGCCAACGCGAAGGGCCGAAGATGAGGTAGATCTTCGAGTGGGATTGCATCTTGAATGATGAAGAGAGCATTCTCATTGAATTGATTATCCGCGGCTTCTCGAGCAGTGAAGTTGCTTGGATCATGCGGATAGAAACCTTCTTCAATGATTCTCCAAAGATTAGTGTTCACATGATTTAAATGACGTTTAAAGTGGTAAACCCAAGAATTAAAGTCCTCATTTTTCACAATCTTAGGGGGAGGACCGGCATGATTCAAATGAGTGGAAGGAACCGGTCCACCATAAAAAATTGGTGGTTCCACATGAGCAAAGATACCGGTGCCATTCTTACCACTAGAAGAAGGAGCCTTTTCACTACTAGATTCCCCCTTATCGGAGGTAGCATCCGTCACCTTGTCGGTGGGATTACCCACTTTCAACGGTGCGGTGGATAGTTTAAGCCCATCAAGGAATTTAGTAAACATGCTTTCAACCTCGGTCGTCATGGAGGTTTTCAATGTCTCCAAGGCCACATTGAACTCCTCACTAGAGACCGAGGTTTCTCCATCGCCCGTAGACGAGATCGGATTCACACCGGAGTGTTCCTCCACACTGTCTACGGTATCAACCATACTCTTCGGACGGTAAAGTCCTTAATAAAGAGACGAGGCTCTGATACCAATTGAAAGGATCGATATGGTTGACTAGAGGGGGTGAATAGGCAACTAACAATTTTTAGCTTTTCTTTAACAATTTAAACTTTGCATCAAAGTAGGTTGTCTAGATATGCAACTAGGTGAGCAACCTATATGATGCAACAAGGATAGGAACATAAGCAAGCAAGAGATATGTCACAAATAAGCTTGCACAAGTAAAGGCACGAGATAACCAAGAGTGGAGATGGTGGAGACGAGGATGTGTTACCGAAGTTCCTTCCCTTTGAGGGGAAGTACGTCTCCGTTGGAGCGGTGTGGAGGCACAATGCTCCCCAAGAAGCCATTAGGGCCACTGTATTCTCCTCACGCCCTCACACAATGTGAGATGCCGTGATTCCACTATTGGTGCCCTTGGAGGCGGCGACCGAACCTTTACAAACAAGGTTGGGGCAATCTCCACAACTCAATTGGAGGCTCCCAACGACACCATGAAGCTTCACCACAATGGACTATGGCTCTGCGGTGACCTCAACCGTCTAGGATGCTCAAACACCCAAGAGTAACAAAATCCGCAAGGGATTAGTGGGGGGAATCAAATTTCTCTTGGTGGAAGTGTGGATCGAGGCCTTCTCAACCACTCCCGAGTAAATCAACAAGTTTGATTGGCTAGGGAGTGAGATTGGGCGAAAATGGAGCTTAGAGCAACAATGGAGCTTAGGGTTGGAAGAGGGAAGTCAACGGGGAAGAAGGGGACCCCTTATATAGTGAGGGACAAAGATCCAACCGTTATCCACCTACCAGCCCGCGGCCAGTGGTACTACCGCACCAGGCAAGTGGTACTACTGTGGGGCCACGCGGTACTACCGCTTGCTGCCCAGCAGTATTACCGCAAGGTCATGCGGTACAACCGTGCAGGCCCGCGGTACTACCGCTGCACCAGCAACGGCTAGGGCAGACCTGTGGCACAAGTGTTGAGGGCGGTACTTCCGCGGGCGCGGTACTACCGCTCCCCCTTGCGGTACTACCACAAGGCAGGAATCCCCTAGCCTGGGAAGAGAGAGGATAAGGAAACAACCGTGCCTACTTCCGCTGAAAAATGGAAGAAGCATAAACCCGACACAGTACTACCGCCTGGCAGCTGAGCACGGTACTACCGCGGAATGAAAGCGGTACTGCCATGGTAGGCGTGGATGTAAAAGTTTACATCCGCCCCTACTACCGCGGGGGAGCGGTACTAGCCTAGTGGGCCACGGTAGTGCAGCTCCAGGGGAGCGGTACTACCATGGGCACCTGCGGTACTACCACACCACGGCATGGTACTACCCCTGGTGCCTACGGTACTACCGCTTGCTACCTCTTGAGCTTGCGTTGGTTTTCCCCGAAGAGGAAGGGATGATGCAGCAAAGTAGCATAAGTATTTCCCTCAGTTTTTGAGAACCAAGGTATCAATCCAGTAGGAGGCCACGCTCAAGTCCCTCGTACCTGCACAAAACGATAGCTACTCGCAACCAACGTGATTAGGGGTTGTCAATCCCTTCACGGTCACTTACGAGAGTGAGATCTGATAGATATAATATTTTTGGTATTTTTGGTATAAAGATGCAAAGTAAAAAAGTAAAGGCAAATTAAAAAGAAAAGCAAGATTAAAGTGATGGAAATTGATATAATGAGAATAGACCCCGGGGCCATAGGTCTTACTAGTGGCTTCTCTCAAGAGCATAAGTATTCTACGGTGGGTGAACAAATTACTGTTGAGCAATTGATAGAATTGAGCATAGTTATGAGAATATCTAGGCATGATCATGTATATAGGCATCACGTCCGTAACAAGTAGACCGAAACGATTCTGCATCTACTACTATTACTCCACTCATCGACCGCTATCCAGCATGCATCTAGAGTATTAAGTTAAAAATAGAGTAATGCCTTAAGCAAGATGACATGATGTAGAGAGATAAATTCATGCAATATGAAATAAACCCCATCTTGTTATCCTCGATGGCAACGATGCAATACGTGCCTTGCTGCCCCATCTGTCACTAGGAAAGGACACCGCAAGATCGAACCCAAAGCTAAGCACTTCTCCCATGGCAAGAACTACCAATCTAGTTGGCCAAACCAAACGGATAATTTGAAGAGACTTGCAAAGATAACCAATCATACATAAAAGAATTCAGAGAAGATTCAAATATTATTCATAGATAGACTTGATCATAAACCCACAATTCATCGGTCTCAACAAACACACCGCAAAAAGAAGATTACATCGAATAGATCTCCACAAGAGAGGGGGAGAACTTTGTATTGAGATCCAAAAAGAGAGAAGAAGCCATCTAGCTACTAACTATGGACCCGAAGGTCTGAGGTAAAATACTCACACTTCATCGGAGAGGTTATGATGATGTAGAAGCCCTCCGTGATGACGGCCCTCTCCGATGGAGCTCCAGAACAGGCCCCAAGATGGGATCTCGTCGATACATAAAGTTGCGGCGGTGGAATTAGGTTTTTGGCTCCTCCTCTGTTCGTTTGGGGTACGTATGTATATATAGGAGGAAGAAGTACGTCGGTGGAGCATCGAGGGGCCCACGAGGCAGGGGGCGCGCCCCCCACCCTCGTGACCGCCTCTCTGATGCCTTGGCGTAGGGTCCAAGTCTCCTGGATCATGTTCGGTGAGAAAATCACGTTCCCGAAGGTTTCATTCCATTTGGACTCCGTTTGATATTCCGTTTCTTTGAAACACTGAAATAGGCAAAAAACGGCAATTCTGGGTTGGGCCTCCGGTTAATAAGTTAGTCCCAAAAATAATATAAAAGTGGAAAATAAAGCCCAATATAGTCCGAAACAGTAGATAATATAGCATGGAGCAATCAAAAATTATAGATACATTGGAGACGTATCACGCATCCCCAAGCTTAATTCCTGCTCGTCCTCGAGTAGGTAAATGATAAAAAGAGAATTTTTGATGCGGAGTGCTACTTGGCATAATTTCAATGCAAATCTTCTTAATTGTGATATGAATATTCAGATTCGAAAGATTCAAGACAAAAGTTTATATTGACATAAAAATAATAATACTTCAAGCATACTAACAAAGCAATTATGTCTTCTCAAAATAACATGGCCAAAGAAAGTTATCCCTACAAAATCATATAGTCTGGCTATGCTCTATCTTCACCACACAAAGTATTTAAATCATGCACAACCCCGATGACAAGCCAAGCAATTGTTTCATACTCTAACTTTTTCAAAACTTTTTCAATCTTCACGCAATACATGAGCGTGAGCCATGGATATAGCACTATAGGTGGAATAGAATGGTGGTTGTGGAGAAGCCAAAAAGGAGAAGATAGTCTCACATCAACTAGGCGTATCAACGGGCTATGGAGATACCCATCAATAGATATCAATGTGAGTGAGTAGGGATTGCCATGCAACGGATGCACTAGAGCTATAAGTATATGAAAGCTCAAAAAGAAACTAAGTGGGTGTGCATCCAACTTGCTTGCTCATGAAGACCTAGGGAAATTTGAGGAAGCCCATCATTGGAATATACAAGCCAAGTTCTATAATGTAAAATTCCCACTAGTATATGAAAGTGATAACATGAGAGACTCTCTACTATGAAGATCATGGTGCTACTTTGAAGCACAAGTGTGGTAAAAGGATAGTAACATTGTCCCTTCTCTCTTTTTCTCTATTTTTTTTAAATTTGGTCCTTTTCTCCTTTTTATGGCCTCTTTATTTGGGCTTCTTTGGCCTCTTTTTTTATTTATTTATTTTATTTTTCGTCCGGAGTCTCATCCCGACTTATGGGGGAATCATAGTCTCCATCATTCTTTCCTCACTGGGACAATGCTCTAATAATGATGATCATCACACTTTTATTTTTCTTACAACTCAACAATTACAACTCAATACTTAGAACAAAATATGAATCTATATGAATGCCTCCGGCGGTGTACCGGGATATGCAATATGACAATGATGGAGTGTGTCATAATAAACAGAACGGTGGAAAGTTGCATGGCAATATATCTTGGAATGGCTATGGAAATGCCATAATAGGTAGGTATGGTGGCTGTTTTGAGGAAGGTATATGGTAGGTGTATGATACCGGTGAAAAGTGCGCGGTATTAGAGAGGCTAGCGAAGGTGGAAGGGTGAGAGTGCGTATAATCCATGGACTCGACATTAGTAATAAAGAACTCATATACTTATTGCAAAAATCTAGAAGTTATCAAAGCAAAGTATTACGCGCATGCTCCTAGGGGGATAGATTGGTAGGAAAAGACCATCGCTCGTCCCCGACCGCCACTCATAAGGAAGACAATCAATAAATAAATCATGCTCTGACTTCATCACATAACGGTTCACCATATGTGCATGCTACGGGAATCACAAACTTTAACACAAGTATTCTTTAAATTCACAACTACTCAACTAGCATGACTTTAATATTATCACCTCCATATCTCAAAACAATTATCATGCTTCAATTTTTCTTAGTATTCAACACACTCAAAAGAAAGTTTCACAAATCTTGAATACCAAGCATATTATTATTAAGCAAATTACCATGCTATTAAGAGACTCTCAAAATAATTTAAGTGAAGCATGAGAGATCAATAGTTTCTTTAAAACAAATCCACCACCGTGCTCTAAAAGATCTAAGTGAAGCACATAGAGCAAAATTATAACGCTCAAAAGATATAAGTGAAGCACATAGAGCAAAACTACATAGCTCAAAAGATATAAGTGAAGCATATAGAGTATTCTATCAAATTTTAATTCATGTATGGCTCTCTCAAAAGGTTTGTACATCAAGGATTATTGTGGCATACTAAGACACAAATACACAAATAATACAAGACGCTCCAAGCAAAACACATATCATGTTGGTGAATAAAAATATAGCTCCAAGTAAATTACCGATGGAAGTGGACGAAAGAGGGGATGCCCCGGAAGCTTTGACTTTTTGGTGTACTTGGATTATCTTGGGGGTTCCATGGGCATCCCCAATCTTAGGCTCTTGCCACTCCTTGTTCCATAATCCATCAAAAGAATTCACCCAAAACTTGAAAACTTCACAACACAAAACTTAAAGTAGAAAACTCGTGAGCTCCATTAGCGAAAGAAAACAAAAGACCACTTCAAGGTACTGTAATGAACTCATTCTTTATTTATATTGGTGTTAAACCTACTGTATTCCAACTTCTCTATGGATTATAAACTATTTTACTAGCCATAGATTCATCAAAATAAGCAAACAACACACGAAAAACAGAATCTGTCAAAAACAGAACAGTCTGTAGTAATCTGTAGCTAGCGCAAGATCTGGAACCCCAAAAATTCTAAAATAAATTGCTGGACGTGAGGAATTTATATATTAATCATATGCAAAAATAATTAACTAAATATCACTCTTCAAATAAAAATTACAGCAGTTCTCGTGAGCGCTAAAGTTTCTGTTTTTTACAGCAAGTTCAACAAGACTTTCCCCAAGTTTTCCCAACGGTTCTACTTGGCACAAACACTAATTAAACACAAAAAACACAACCAAAACATAGGCTAAATAATTTATTTATTACTAAACAGGAGCAAAAATCAAGGAATAAAAATAAAATTGGGTTGCCTCCCAACAAGCGCTATCGTTTAACGCCCCTAGCTAGGCATAAAAGCGAGGATAGATCTAGGTATTGCCATCTTTGGTAGGCAATCCATAAGTGGCTCTCATGATAGTTTCATATGGCAATTTTATTTTCTTCCTTGGAAAGTGTTCCATGCCCTTTTTTTAATGGAAATTCAAATCTAATATTCCCTTCCTTCATATCAATAATCGCACCAACCGTTCTAAGGAAAGGTCTACCAAAAATAATAGGGCAAGAAGGATTGCAATCTATATCAAGAACAATGAAATCTACGGGCACATAATTTCTATTTGCAACAATAAGAACATCATTAATCCTTCCCATAGGTTTCTTAATAGTGGAATCCGCAAGATGCAAGTTTAGAGAGCAATCATCAAAATTATAGAAATCTAGCAAATCACACAAAGTCTTGGGAATAGTAGAGACACTAGCACCCAAATCACACAAAGCATAAAACTCATGATCTTTAATTTCAATTTTAATAGTTGGTTCCCACTCATCATAGAGTTTTCTAGGGATAGAAACTTTCAACTCAAGTTTTTCTTCATAAGATTGCATCAAGGCATCAACAATATGTTCGGTGAAGGCTTTATGTTGACTATAAGCATGTGGAGAATTTAGCACGGATTGCAACAAGGAAATACAATCAATTAAAGACAACTTTCATAATTAAATTCCTTGAAATCAAATATAGTGGGTTTAGCAACATCTAGATTTTTATTTCTTTCAATCCCACTTTCATCAATTTCATCATAAAGATCTAAATACTCCAAATTTTTAGAACGCCTTCTAGGTAAAGGAAGATCATATTCAGTTTCATCAAGATTCATATTGCAAAACAAAGATTTAATAGGTGACACATCAATAAATTTTAGATCTTCATCTTGATTTTCATAGGAATTCAGTTTAGCGGCCATCTTATTGACTAAGGTGGCTTCCATATCCGAAATTTCAGCAGTCATCTTTTCTAGACGGCAATTTGGGATCTTATACCATCAAATTCTTTAGACATATCATCAAGCTCTTTATTCATATAACTCATAAAACTTTTTTGTTCCTTAAGCTCGTTTCTAAAGAAATTATTATGCTCAAATTGCAAAACCATAAACTTCCTAATGTTGGTTTCGATCTCCTCTAACCTTTTAAGGTGAAGATCACCAAATCTCGGTTGAGCCATCGCGACAAACAAGCAAACTAGCACACGAGCAAACAAAAGCAAATGGGCAAAAGAGGCAAATAGAGAGGGAGGATAGAGAGAGAGAGGGCGAAGAAAACGGCAAGGGTGAAGTGGGGGAGAGGAAAATGAGAGGCAAATGGCAAATAATGTAATGTGAGAGATAGGGATTGTGATGGGTACTTGGTATGTTGACTTTTTGCGTAGACTCCCCGGCAACGGCGCCAGAAACCCTTCTTGCTACCTCTTGAGCTTGGTTGGTTTTCCCCGAAGAGGAAGGGATGATGCAGCAAAGTAGTGTATGTATTTCCCTCGGTTTTTGAGAACCAAGGTATCAATCCAGTAGGAGGCCACGCTCAAGTCCCTCGTACCTGCACAAAACGATAGCTACTCGCAACCAACGCGATTGGGGGTTGTCAATCCCTTCACGGTCACTTACGAGAGTGAGATCTGATAGATATAATATTTTTGGTATTTTTGGTATAAAGATGCAAAGTAAAAAAGTAAAGGCAAAGTAAAAAAGAAAAGCAAGATTAAAGTGATGGAAATTGATATAATGAGAATAGACCCGGGGGCCATAGGTTTCACTAGTGGCTTCTCTCAAGAGCATAAGTATTCTATGGTGGGTGAACAAATTACTGTTGAGCAATTGATAGAATTGAGCATAGTTATGAGAATATCTAGGCATGATCATGTATATAGGCATCACATCCGTAACAAGTAGACCGAAACGATTCTGCATCTACTACTATTACTCCACTCATCGACCGCTATCCAGCATGCATCTAGAGTATTAAGTTAAAAATAGAGTAACGCCTTAAGCAAGATGACATGATGTAGAGAGATAAATTCATGCAATATGAAATAAACCCCATCTTGTTATCCTCGATGGCAACGATGCAATACGTGCCTTGCTGCCCCTTCTGTCACTAGGAAAGGACACCGCAAGATCGAACCCAAAGCTAAGTACTTCTCCCATGGCAAGAACTACCAATCTAGTTGGCCAAACCAAACGGATAATTTGAAGAGACTTGCAAAGATAACCAATCATACATAAAAGAATTCAGAGAAGATTCAAATATTATTCATAGATAGACTTGCTCATAAACCCACAATTCATCGGTCTCAACAAACACACCGCAAAAAGAAGATTACATCGAATAGATCTCCACAAGAGAGGGGGAGAACTTTGTATTGAGATCCAAAAAGAGAGAAGAAGCCATCTAGCTACTAACTATGGACCCGAAGGTGTGAGGTAAACTACTCACACTTCATCGGAGAGGCTATGATGATGTAGAAGCCCTCCATGATGACGGCCCTCTTCGGCGGAGCTCCGAAACAGGCCCCAAGATGGGAGCTCGTGGATACAGAAAGTTGCGGCGGTGGAATTAGGTTTTTGGCTCCTCCTCTGTTCATTTGGGGGTACATATGTATATATAGGAGGAAGAAGTACGTCGGTGGAGCATCGAGGGGCCCACGAGGCAGGGGGCGTGCCCTAGGGGGGGACGCGCCCCCTACCCTCGTGACCGCCTCTCTGATGCCTTGGCGTAGGGTCCAAGTCTCCTGGATCACGTTCGGTGAGAAAATCACGTTCCCGAAGGTTTCATTCCGTTTGGACTCCGTTTGATATTACGTTTCTTCGAAGCACCGAAATAGGTAAAAAACAGCAATTCTGGGCTGGGCCTCCGGTTAATAGGTTAGTCCCAAAAATAATATAAAAGTGGAAAATAAAGCCCAATATAGTCCAAAACAGTAGATAATATAGCATGGAGCAATCAAAAATTATAGATACGTTGGAGACGTATCACCGCTCACCTGGGAGCAGTACTACCGCAGGCCAACACAGCAGCCAGAAACAAGGTGACGAGATAAGCAATGGAGGAAGCTCCAAGGTGCAAGAGAAAGGAGGGGACAAGGAAGAAACGTGTACGTGATGATTCCGCCCAAACCTTTCTGACGCGGACCCCCTCTTAATAGTACGGCTTTCCTATGACTCAAATCCACCAAAAAGAAACGTAGAAAAGACGTCGTCTTCAACAGTCTTCGAGGGGCACCCAAACGTCTTGTGCCTAGCGATGAAATGTCTGGGATACTCAAGGCACACGATTAGTCCGCAAATGCGTTGTCATTAATCACCAAAACACCTTAGGGATAAATATGCCCTTCCACCTTCCCATTTGGGCTCGAGCTTGGTCTTTTCCTTCTCCGGCAGGCGTAGAACTTTTGGCCCGTACTTCTCTGCTTTGGTATCTGCGAGCCTGTTGCTGATAGAATGCGGAACGGCCTTTTGCCACGTCGCGCTCCTCCTCCAGGGTGTCCAGACTGTCCTGCCGATCGAGCTTGGCTTCTCTTTCTTCGTACATGTGCACTCGAGGTGAGTCATGAATTATGTCACAGGGCAGAACTGCCTCTGCGCCGTACACCATAAAGAAGGGTGTATATCCAGTAGTACGATTCGGCGTGGTCCGCAGCCCCCAGAGTACGGAGTCGAGCTCCTCTACCCAGTGCATGTTAGACTCCTTTAAGGACTGCATTAATCTGGGTCTGATGCCGCTCATGATAAGACCATTTGCTCGCTCAACTTGGCTGTTGGTTTGTGGGTGATAGACGGAAGCACAATCGAGCTTGATGCCCATGTTGCTGCACCAGAGTTTTACCTCGTCGGCCGTGAAGTTCGTGCCGTTGTCAGTGATGATGCTGTGGGGGACACCATAACGGTGTACAACCCCGGATATGAAGTCTATCACCGGTCCGGATTCGGCTGTTTTAATAGGTTTGGCTTCTATCCATTTGGTGAATTTGTCCACCATGACCAGTAAGTATTTTTTTCTTATGGGTTCCCCCTTTAAGGGGTCCAACCATGTCAAGTCCCCAGACCGCGAAGGGCCAGGTAATGGGGACTGTTTGGAGGGCGGTGGGTGGCATGTGGCTTTGGTTTGCAAAAAGCTGGCAACCGACGCAACGTTGGACCAAGTATCGTGCGTCTGCTCGGGCTGTCGGCCAATAAAAACCTGTGCGGAAGGCCTTGCTTACAAGGGCCCGGGCTGCGGCGTGGTGGCCGCCGAGTCCGGCGTGAATTTCTGCCAAAAGCTTCTGCCCTTCCTCTTCGGAGATGCACCTTTGAAGGACTCCGGTAGTGCTTTTTTTATACAACTCTCCCTCGTGGACCCTGTAGGCTTTTGATCGCCGCACTATGCAGCGTGCCTCATTTTGGTCCTCGGGAAGTTCCTGCCTAGTTAGGTAGGCCAGGAATGGTTCTGTCCACGGGGCGATGATGGCCATTATTACGTGGGCTGAAGGTGTTATTTCGGTGGCAGAGCCTCCGATTATGTCAGAGTGTTCGGTATCGGGCATTTTGGCCGGGTCCGGACTATTGTTACCGGTGTCCCCTTCCCATACCACGGATGGCTTAAACAACCTCTCCAAAAATATGTTGGGGGGACCGCATCGCGTTTTGCGCCGATGCGGGCGAGGATATCTGCCGCCTGATTGTTTTCCCGAGCCACATGGTGAAATTCGAGCCCCTCGAACCGAGCTGACATCTTTAGAATGGCGTTTCGATAGGCTGCCATCTTTGGATCCTTGGCATCGAAGTCTCCATTTTTTTGGCATATTGTGAGGTTTGAATCCCCACGCACCTCCAGGCGTTGAATGCCCATGGAAACTGCCATCCGAAGACCATGTAACAGGGCTTCGTATTCGGCTGCATTGTTGGAGTCTGTATACAGTATCTGTAGTACATATTGAACTGTATCTCCGGTTGGGGACGTCAGGACGACACCAGCCCCCAGACCAGCCAGCATTTTGGAGCCGTCGAAGTGCATGATCCAATTGGAGTATGCGCCGTACTCTTTAGGGAGTTCGGCTTCCGTCCATTCGGCGACAAAGTCGGCCAATACTTGCGATTTAATGGCTCGTCGAGGTTTCTATGTTATGTCGAACGGGAGGAGCTCAATGGCCCATTTGGCAATCCGGCCTGTGGCGTCGCGGTTGTTTATAATATCATTAAGTGGCACTTCCGAGGCTACTGTAATCGAACACTCTTGAAAGTAGTGTCGCAGCTTTCGGGATGCCATGAATACCGCATAGGCTATCTTTTGATAATGTGGGTACCGTGATTTGCATGGAGTGAAGACAGTGGATACATAATATACCGGCTTTTGAAGAGGGAATTTATGTCCGTCCACTTCTCGTTCGACGACGAGCACTGCGCTTACAACCTGATGAGTTGCCGCAATGTACAACAGCATTGGTTCGCTGATGTTTGGCGCGGCCAGGATTGGGTTGGTTGCCAGTATGGCTTTTATTTCTTCCAATCCGGCTGTGGCAGCGTCCGTCCACTCGAAGTGTTTGGTGCGCCGAAGGAGGCGGTAAAGGGGTAATGCCTTTTCTCCTAGGCGGAAGATAAAGCGACTTAGAGCCGCCATACATCCAGTTAATTTCTGGATTTGTTTGAGGTCCGTTGGGATAGCCAACTGTGACAGAGCTCAGATTTTGGCTGGATTAGCTTCAATTCCTCTACTGGAGACAATGAAGCCCAGGAACTTTCCGGCTGGTACGACGAAAACGCATTTTTCCGGATTGAGCTTGATGTCGTATGTTCGGAGGTTGTCGAATGTGAGCCTCAAGTCGTCTATTAGAGAGTCGACGTGTTTGGTTTTGACGACCACATCATCTACGTATGCCTCTACTGTTTTGCCAATCTGTTTCTCCAGACATGTCTGAATCATGCGCTGATATGTTGCGCCGGTGTTTTTGAGCCCAAAAGGCATTGTGTTGAAACAGAAGGGGCCGTATGGTGTGATAAATGCCGTTGCGGCTTGGTCGGACTCCGCCATCTTGATTTGGTGGTAGCCGGAGTATGAGTCGAGGAAACACAATGACTCGTGTCCTGCGGTAGCATCGATAATTTGATCAATGCGGGGGAGGGGGAAGATATCCTTTGGGTAAGCCTTGTTGAGGTCCTTGAAATCGACACCTAGGCGCCAGGATTTGTCCTTCTTTGGTACCATCACCAGGTTTGCTAGCTAGTCCAGGTGTTTTATTTCTCTAATGAATCCGGCCTCCAATAACTTGGCTAGTTCCTCTCCCATAGCTTGTCTCTTAGGTTCAGAGAAACGCCGAAGAGTCTGCTTGACCGGCTTGAATCCCTTTAGAACATTGAGGCTGTGCTCGGCCAGCCTGCGTGGGATTCCTGGCATGTCTGAGGGGTGCCAGGCGAATATGTCCCAATTCTCACGCAGGAACTCTCGTAGTGCGGCGTCCACGGCGGGGTTTAACTGTGCCCCGATGGAGGCTGTTTTTGTAGGGTCCGTTGGGTGGACTTGTAATTTGACTATTTCATCCGCTGGTTTAAAAGAGGTGGACTTGGATCTCTTGTCAAGTATCACGTCGTCCCTGTCCACTGTGGAGCGTAGCGCAGTTAATTCCTCGGCCGAAAGGGCTTCGGATAATGCCTCGAGGGCCAATGCGGCTGTTTTGTTTTTGGCGCAGAGTGTTGTGTCCAGATCACTAGCGAGAGTGATGATTCCGTTGGGCCCGGGCATTTTGAGCTTCATGTACCCATAATGGGGTATGGCTTGGAAGATCGTGAACACCTCCCGTCCTGAAAGGGTGTGGTATCCACTACTGAACGGGACCACTTGGAATGTAATTTCTTCAGACCTATAGTTCTTCGGCGTGCCGAATACCACATCTAGTGTGATTTTCCCAGCACAGCGTGCTTCCCGACTCGGGATGATTCCTCTGAAGGTTGTGCTACTTTGCTCAATGCGGTTCCAGTCTATTTCCATTTTTTGAAGAGTTTCCTCATAGATGAGGTTTAATCCACTGCCGCCGTCCATGAGTACTTTGGTGAGTCGAAAGCCGTTCACAGTTGGACTGAGGACCAGTGCAGCTGGTGCTCGGGCTGTTCAGAATTTAGGTTCGTCACTGGCATTGAAGGTAATAGCCGTGTCGCTCCATGGATTTATTGCTGCCACGTGGCAGATTTCGGCAATGCTGCGGAGTGTTCGCTTGCGCCTATTATTTGATGTGAAGGTCTCAAAGACTGTTAATACCGTATTGTTGTCCCTGGGATGGTGCTCTGTGGCATCTCGGATGAGAAGATTCTCGCCGCTTTTGGCCACCTGCCGGAGTATCCAACATGCTCTAAGGCTGTGTGTTGGTATGGTATCCACTGTACTATGAATTTTGCAGGGTCCGTTGAGCCATCCCTCCAATACGGTTCCACGCCCTGTAGAGGGTTTTTGCTTCTTTGTAATTAACTCGGGTGTCTTATGATAGTGCACCTTTTTACTTCGGACTGGGTGTATATTCCGAGCCGGATTATCCCAAAATTTCGTTTTGGTTTTCCAGGCGCTTTCCATCACACAGTATTTTCATACTATGGATGCCAAGTCAGCGAAGCGTGATATGTCACGGTGACTTAAGGCGTTAAGGATTCCCTTCTCCGTGCAATTATTGCAGAAAAATGAGACTGCGTCTTCCTCGCGACAGTCCTTAACCTTGTTCATCACAAGGAGGAATCTGTCCCAATAATGATGTACTGTTTCATGGGGCTCTTGCCTGATGTGGGAAGATCGTTTATGTCTGAGTGGGTGGGTGGATTTGAGTCCGAACCCCTACCCGATCTGAGACCCAGGGGCCAAGGAGTTTCCAATCTTGGAAGTTCGGATTCCGGAGTGTTGCCCGATAAGTCTGGCCCACTGCCTGACTCTAGGTTCAGGGCTTGGGTGATGTCCTCCCGTAAACAGGTATCCGGCTCGGAGAGCTCAGGAATCCGGACATAGTTAGTCCTCAAGATAGAGGAAGAATCGCCGCATTGTTCCTCCACCACCGCAATATGATGGGTGACCGGTGGAGAGTTAATCTCCCTTTGATCGGGTTTAAGCCCAATCCGATCATAGTCTGTAGCGACTCCCAAGGCGGCGATGCGATCCAAGAGCTCATTTAGGGAAGAGAGCTCTATTGGATCCATCTGCTCGGCAAATTCCGAGCCAACATGGAGGATGTTTTTGATGACCCAAGAAGTCATCGTCGGTGCAGCGGCCGAACGGGCGGTCATGATGAAACTGCCAAGCCGGAGAGTTTGGCTGACAGCCAGGGATCCCCCGGCGGTAATGTTGTTTTTAACAACGAGACGAGGCATCCTTCCTTACGGCGACGGCACAGTGGAACTCTCAATGAAAGCACCAATGTCGGAGTCAAAACCGGCGGATCTCGGGTAGGGGGTCCCGAACTGTGTGTCTAAGGCGGATGGTAACAAGAGGCAGGGGGCACGGTGTTTTACCCAGGTTCGGACCCTCTTGATGGAGGTAAAACCCTACGTCCTGCTTGATTGTTCTTGATAATATGAGTAGTACAATAGTTGATCTACCACGAGATCAGAGAGGCTAAACCCTAGAAGCTAGCCTATGGTATGATTGTATGTTGTCCTACGGACTAAAACCCTCCGGTTTATATAGACACCGGAGGGGGCTAGGGTTTACACAAGGTCGGTTACAAAGGAGGAGATATACATATCCGTATTGCCTAGCTTGCCTTCTACGCCAAGTAAAAGTCTCATAGTCCAACAGTCCGGCCAAAGGATATAGTCCGCCTGTCCGGAGACCCCCTAATCCAGGACTCCCTCAATGGTGCTATCGTACATTCACGTTGATGGAGACTTCAACCCATGAAGGGTAACGGTTGCGCGAGTCCACGGAGGGCTCCACCCACGAAGGGTCCATGAAGAAGCAACCTTGTCTATCCCACCATGGCCATCGCCCAGGAAGGACTTGCCTCACTTGGGTAGATCTTCATAAAGTAGGCGATCTACTTGCCCTTACAAACTCCTTGGTTCAACTCCACAATTTTGACGGAGGCTCCCAAGTGACACCTAACCAATCAAGGAGACACCACTCTCCAAAAGGTAATAGATGGTGTGTTGATGATGAACTCCTTGCTCTTGTGCTTCAAATGATAGTCTCCCCAACACACAACTCTCTCTCACAACTTTGGATTTGGTGGAAAGATGATTTGAGTGGAAAGCAACTTGGGGAATGCTAGAGATCAAGATTCTTGTGGTTGGAATGGAATATCTTGGTCTCAACACATGAGTAGGTGGTTCTCTCTCAGAAAATGAATGCTGGAAGTAGGCACGTTCTGATGGCTCTCTCCACGAATGGAGAATGGGTGGAGGGGTATATATAGCCTCCACACAAAAACTAGCCGTTACACACAATTCATCAAACTCGGTGGGACCAAATCGAGAAACTCAGTCGGACCGATATGGTTCAAAATGTGAACGTTAGATTTTTCGGTGAGACCGATATGATCAACTCGGTGGGACCGGTGTGCTAGGGTTAGGGTAAAACCTCAACTCGGTTTGACCGATTACACAAACTCGATGGGGCCGATTTTGGTAATAAGCAAAACAGAGAGTTGGTCAAGCAAACTCGGTGGGACCGGTTGCATGTCTCGATGAGATCGAGATAATTGCAACAGACAACAGAGAGCTTGCAAGCCCATCTCGGTAAGACCGAGATTCCATCGGTGAGACCGGACTGATTAGGGTTTCTGGCAGTGGCTATATCAAGTGAACTCGGTGGCGCCAGATAGATCAAATCGATGTGGCCGAGTTTGACTTTTGGTTTGGGACATATGTGGATATGAGAAAGTGGTTGAGGGCTTTTGAAGCATATCACTAAGCATTTTGAGCAAGCAAGCCATTAATAGTATTGGCTTTCCTATAGACTCAATATGATCTTGGATCACTGAAATGAAAATGAGGAGTCTTGAGCTTTTTGAGCTTTTGCCAATCTTCTGTCCTTAGCATCTTGAAGGGGTTCCACATCCTCTTGTCCACGCCACTCCGCTGTTGAACTCATCTGAAATATACTGGATAAAGGTATTAGTCCAACAAGAAATATGTTGACATTAATTACCAAAATCACCCTGGGAGCACTTGTGCTTTCAATCTCCAAGAGAGCATTGTATTGAGAATCAAACGAGAGAGATGAAGACATCTAGCTACTAACTACGGACCCGAAGGTCTGCAAAAAACTAGTCACACATCATCGGAGAGGCACCAATGGACATGATGAACCCCTCTGTGATGGTGTCTAGATTGGATCTGGTGGTTCGGGACTCTGCGGCGGCTGGAATTGATTTTCGTCCACTCCCTTAGGGTTTCTGGCACTATGTCAATAGATTAGTATCAAAAAATGATATAAAATGATTATAAAACATCCAAGAATGATAATATAACAGCATGGAATAATAAAAAAGTATAAATACGTTGGAGACGTATCACAGCGCAGCAGAACAGCAACCGCCACCGCTGAAGAGTAACGTAGATTGGAAGGATCCAACTTGAAGACACATGAACTTAGACGAACTACGACCAGATCCGAGCAAACCTACGAATGATAGATCCGCTGTAGACACACCTCCACACGCGCACCGACGATACTAGGCACACTACCAGGACGGGGCTAGGCGGGGAGAATTTTATTGCATCTCCAGGTAGCCGGCGGCGTCTCGTCTTCCTGAACAGGACACAAAACCTAACAAAACTCGAAGGAACATCTAAAAAGTAAGCCCTCCCGCCAGTAAAGACCGGGATCCACCGCCATGGCCCTAAGGCCATCGGAGATGAGGCGAATCGGCGGCGTCGCCGGCGGGAAACAAAGAAACCGACTTTTCTTAGGGAAGGAGTCAACCGCAATATGTAGTCTTATCAACCCGATAGTTGTGCCCGCGTTGTCGGAAAACGGTTTAAAACGACGATTGCTTGGTTGGTGCCCGGTGCAATTTGTTACACAACAGCCTCAAAATGGGTGTTTGTTCTTAAAATTTCATCAATAGTGATGGTAATCTGCAACTCTAGCCTCAATGTGTGGCTTTTATTTTAATTTACTCAGATACGTCACGTCTATCACCCGTGGTTTTATAACCAAACATTTTCACGCTACAGACCCCGTTACATCATCCGTTACATCATCTCCAGTTAACTAGATTGAGCCAGTAGCAGTAGCAACTAGCTACCACGCACGGTGCCGTAAAACACATTGTACGTACTACGTGGATACCACATTCTTCATATACACAGCCACACCACATTTTCCGTATGCACAGTGCGTGCTCCTTGTAGGCAATTAAGAAACGACGGTGACCCATACGGAATGGCAACAGAATTAGTTAAAGGGAAGGGCCATACACTGAAAGGGAAGGATTCGATCGGGAAAATTTTCGTTGCCGAGGAATTAGCTACTACTACTAAATCAAATGCCCGGCCGGGGCCAGCTAGTGGTTGGAATGGATTCAATTCAGTTCGACCGGCGCGTGCAATGCGATGCTTACACGCGTGCTTGTGCTCCATTCAATTCCGCTCATGATTGACTGCTAGATTCATTGATTAGCTATAAGAAGCCTTCGTATATAAATTAAGTTAAATTTGCAAATAATACCAATTTTAGCCTTACGATTAGAAATCCCGAATGGTGTTCCATTTTTATTTTATCTTTTAGGGAATGTTCCACGAATCACTAATTAAGGAGCACCCGTTGCAAAGAACACTCCACTTTCCCATGAAGCGACAAATGGCGCACATGCAACGCGTCACTTGTCGCAACATGTGAGTTTTTCTTTTTTCGTAGATCTGTTTATTCAAAACGTTTTATCTTTTAAACCGTGCGTCCAAATCTCAAACCGTTTTCACCATTGGATTCCTCGCGTTGAGATCTTCAAAACTAGATCCCATGTTGATAGGTTTTAACGAACTTTTTTTCACGAAAAAACCGGATGAAAAAACCAAACCGAGAGCACGGTTTTTTTTTCTTTCCGAAAGAGGCACCCCGTGGCTCTCGTGAAATATTAATCGTGCCTCTCGTGAAAGGAAAAAACAGAAAACACGGTTTTTGTTCGTTTCCGAGAGGCACGGCCGTGACTCTCGCGAAATCACAACCGTGCCTCTCGCGAAAGGAAAAAAACAAAAAATGCGTATTTATTTCCCTTTCTGAGAGGCACGGCCATGACTCTCGCGAAAGCACAACCGTGCCTCTCGTAGAAGCAAAATCATGACTCTCGCGAAAGAAAAAAAAACCGTGACTCTTGCGAAAGAAAAAAAACCGTTTTGTTTTTCCCTTTTCGAGAGGCACGGTCGTGACTCTCGCGGAAACAAAACCGTGACTCTTGCGAAAGAAAAAAAATCAGAAAACGCGTTTTTTTTCGTTTCTGAAAGGCACGGCCGTGACTCTCGCTAAAGCACAACCGTGCCTCTCGCAGAAAAAAAACCATGACTTTCGCGAAAGGAAAAAAACGCATTTTTTCACGCAAAAAATTTTTCCCAAATTTTTTTTTATCAAAAAGCTAAGGAAGACCAGGGAAAAACCAAAACGTCGAAAAAACCCGGAAAATCATTTAAAAACCAAAAACGCGTGCGGAAAAATATAAAAAAATAAAATCCGAAGAAAGCGTCCAGAGCGCGACATGTGGCGAATGGCTGAGAGCGCGTCAAATGGTGCTGATCGTTGCGAGGCTCCCGAAGGAGCGCTCGTTAACTAGTTGCTCCGAATGTTCCATTTAGAAAAATGTGGATGTGAAGGCTACGGGGCTGGGCTTCTTAGTCCAAGGCCGGGCCTTTGAAGGCCTAGACAGCCCAATATGAGCAGAACAGGACAAAATGCACAGAGGAATCAAATTTTAGTCAAAGAGAATCGCTGTGACCAACTGTAAAGGCAGAGAAAGATAAAAAGGAATCATTCATGAGGTGTCGGCGCATGCACGCATGACTCACAAAGGTGGGGAGAGAGAAGATCTTGACCAGATCATACGATAAACGGACTAAGTACAAGTATAAAAAAATGAAGTAAATCCATCGCTCGGTTCATTTGTATTATGTGCTGGATAGATACAGAGAAGAAGAAAAAAAGAGTGGTTGCAAGCGAGGAAAGCGACGGACGGTGTGCTCTCAGCTATTTGATTTCTGTTTTGGTTTTGCTATCCAGCTATTTGTTTTCTCTTCACCAGTTCAAGCCGCTGGATTTTAGTAGTAACCAGTTTTTTTAGTAGTAGAACCAGTTGTCCGACCAAGACATGTGAACTGCTATTTTTTTCTACTTATTATTAGACAAAGATTCGTAAAGAAAGGCACGAGGGTCTTATTTTATAGTGACTTGGTGAGCTGGACTATGGAAGAGGGGTTAGGTATACAAGTGCGTAAGCCATTATTCTTGTGTTTAAAAATTTATCATAACTAAACTATAGAAGTTGTTGAATCTGTGGAGGGACCACTGTACGTGTGTATGCCGCCAATGGGCCGCCATCAGGGGACCAGCGGGCCGTACAAATATGCTGCCATTGCACCGTGGAAGCCGGTAGCCTGTAACATAAGCTCCAGCTTTGGAGAGCAACCGCAGCCAGGATTATATCACTAACACTTACTTCCTTCCAGTATTATACTAGTAGCAACTGACAAAGAAATTTGTGTGGTAATAACAGTTAATCTATCTACAAGATGTACTTCCGATTTATTCCATCAGTTATGTCTATGGATTCATTCAAGACATATGTTTTACTCACGAGCACCCGTCAAGGCTTCATCTGAATCCTCCGCATGAGACTTCCATCAGAGCTTGGGAACAATTCTTCTTCCATGGGAAGACCTAGTTGGTAGGTTCAAATCTTCCCACTGTGGATCGTCGACCTTGGAGAAATATTTTGCAACTACCCCATCATGCACTTGATCCAGAGTTGGCGGCATCCACTGCAATCAACAGATGTACCAACACAATACAATACAATTCAATTCAGAGGGTACTCCATAGAAAGAAAATGTCTAATGCATTTTCTGAAGTCCATTATACATATGAAGTGATATGACCTTTGGGTTTCGATCTTTATCTACAAGTATCGCCCTGCATCCCTGCGATAGCAATCAGATTTTAGATATATTGATTGCGAATAAACAGGACCACTGCTGAAGATGTTGACATTACCTCAAAGAAATCTCTGCTGAAGTCACCGCGCATCACATGGCAAACCATTCTATATTCTCGGCGCAAGCACTCACCAACAGTTTGCAGTCTCCCTTCTCTTATCTGAAACAATAGTCAAAGGGATAAAGTAAGAACCATCATGCAAAGGGACATGCATGGCACATCTAAATTTGACGTCCGCATGACAAGACATAAAGCTTGCTTCATGCATTGATGAAAACCAAAAAAGTTCTTCCTAACACGTGAATTCTTATGTGAACTAAGACTTTTGGTGCTGGTGTTTTGTGCAAACCCAATTACTTCTTATGTTAACCAAGACTTTTGGTGCTGGTGTTTTGTGCAAACCCAATTACTTCTCTGTGTGCCAAAGCTGCTCATTTTAATATGTAATGATGCTGATAGCTGGTGCTTTGACAGTTGACACCCTGATTCTGCTCGTGACAAGGTTGGAACTTCCACCATGTACAGGTCCAAGACAAACCTTATGCCCAGAGATATCAGATTATCTAACTGAAACAGGCTAGAAGATGATTGTCGCCGACTCACAGTGAGCTCTTTGATTCAACTTCTACCAAGTCACATTAATATTTAACATCGTGAGCTTGAGAAAGTTCATGTGGATGGAAATATCCAAAACAGTCCATCCAGATATGACCTGAGAAACTGGCACCAGCTGATGGTTGCTGTCAATCAGTTGGCAGGAGTTTTATCAGGAAAGAATGCAAGCGAAGACAAGGAAGTGGAGTTGGGGTAGCTGCGAGAGGAGATGAGAAGAGGGATAAGACTGGACCCACTTAGGGCTTGTTCGGTTTGATGGGAATTGAGGAGGATTAAATCCCTGCAAGTCAAAATCCACCGCCACGCTGTCTAATCCTCTCCAATCCACTTGGCAAGAGGATTAATCGAACAAGGCCTCAAGGGTAAGCTAGAGTTTCACACAAGGCATCATAACTACAAGAACAAATTTTGGTGGCAAGTGTAGTTCAAAAGAAGTGACACATCTACAAAAGCAGATTTGTGTGCGCAACCCATACTGCATGCAGCACTTCCAAGTTTTTTTAAGGAAAATGTAAAAAAAATCTTGGATGAAGGCCATGCTTATGCTGTATCTCGTTCACCTGCAAAACTTTCAAAAGAATATGCCCATTTATGTCTCATGAACCTGCAAAACTTCACAATAATATGACCCTTTGTGTCTCATGTACAAAAAAAAACAAGAGTGACTAGTATCGAATACTATTCACTTATATCTTGTACGTATTTGTTTTGTAGTGGGTATAAATAGTAATCTTTTAAAAAAAAATTGGAAGTGCATGCATTGGATGAAAAAATCCGAGTGCATAAGACAGCGCATAACCAACATTACTGTTTTTTTAAAAAAATTGGAAGTGCGACATGCATGGGTTTCCAGTGCAACCCACTGTGCTTTCGAATTATCTGCCATCTAGTTGCTATATACACACAGTTGTGCAGAGAACTAAATACTACACATGTGTGATTCCACACCAACAACTCCCAAGGTTTTTGAAACTCGCTCATAATTGGTCAACAAGACTAGTTATGGGGTTGATATATTGCGCATTGTTTGAGACTCAAGGGTCCAACAGTCTAGGTCCCCAGCCTCCTACCTACCACAACTACCTCGATAGTCCTAACAATAATAGACATATTCAGTATACGAAACCATAAAAAGGGTCAATGGGTCAAACCAAACATTAAGTCATTAACTACTAACCAATAACATAGCACGCCAAAACGATTAGACAACTCACAACATTACAAGTATAATGTTCTGGAAGTGTTTGACAGATACCGATGCGAGAGAGATTTTCAGACTAGTAGGAGAAGCCTTCCGCAATGACTGGATTGCAGCAGTAACCAATTTATCGGCCACACTTGGAGCTTCTTGTTCCTGACATGATAGATACCAAATTTAGCAGGTCAAAACACATAGGCCCATAGAAAGTCACAACTAACTCCATCAAAACTCACAAGAGCGGATATGATTTCTTCGACTGTTCTTTTGGAGAAGCATCTGTTGATGATTTCCATCCTTGGAGCACAAAAGAAAAAAGGGAAGTAACACAGAGGAATCAGGACATAATTGATCGAAACATCAATGGATCATGCAGCTCATAGTAAAAACAGCTATCTGAGAAACCAGAAGCATTTCTTAAAGTAGATAGATGGCCTTAATTACGTGCAAACATGGACTTCAGCCACTATCTAACATGGGCCTTAGGACCAAATTAGAACACGATGACAACAGCAAGTTTAAATGATCGATCCAGGTTATTCATGCTTTGCCGTCTTTACATCAATTGGATCAGAATGTTAATAAATATCATGGGCAGGCAAGCTAACAGATTACGTATAGCTAGTAAAGCTCGAAGTAATTTTGTGTGAGAATTTTCATGACATGTTAGCATCAAAGATGTCAAGGTCTCAAGGATATCTCATGCATGTAAGGGACAGCGCAGGAGTAGAACTTATCTTTTTTTCATGAATAGTATAAACTACACATACACATCAATGTAAACTCCACATGCATTAAAGGGATAATGTCAACACAATCGCCTTCTTACCTATTCATAGCACTACTTCCTTTCACAGATGGCTGTTGTGAAAATTGATCAATAATTCCACATATAGCAAATGGATCAGAAGTATCCACCTTTTTAAGTGATTCTTCAAGCAGTGGCATCCTCTGAAAAAATATACTAGGAATTATAGAGCAATGCTGACACACACATAACGTACTAGATGTAGGTCAACTGACAAGAACTTGCAGATGTTAGATCAACAAGATTAGCAAAGCATGCACGTTGCATTGCTCAAGTTTCCAAGGACGTAAGTAACGATCACATTGATATGCACTGAGGATCAAACTTAAATCATCAGCAAACCTACGTTCAAAGGGACAAAATGAGTTGCCAGGCCACATGCAAGCATTTCTGCACCATCCAATCTTGCACCAGTAAGGCCAACATACTCTCCTGAAGAAAGACGTCACTAACGATTTAGTCAAAACAATCTCCCAAGATAGTTCTGCAATCAATTATCTGACAATTGATCCCTACCATGAAATTAAATAGACATTCAGAACTTTGGCTACATATATTTCCACAACCATGCACATGAAGATTTAAATTTATTTTTTTACAAGATAAACTGATTAATTTTTCAAAACTTCCATGATGAAGTGATAATGCTCCCATTGCCACCTGAAGCATGTGTTTTTTCATAATTCGACAAGGTAATTCATAAGGAACGCCATTGATCACAATCAAATAAGCACATGATTCACATCAAAATTGTTAAGGGAGAGTCCAAGGATACACAACTGTCCATGGATGTGAATAATATCCAAAATCTCTCGACAGAGTTAGCTCAAGGGCAACCTACCGAAATTACTAAGCAAGGTAAAGATAAATCAATACAACAGTACATAAACATATAGTGAGTGCAGAGCAAACTGGCATTGTTATGTGTGAAATTCATTTGAATAACGAAGGTGGGAGAAAAAAAAGGTCACCATAGAACCCAGGTAGTCTAGAAAGAAAATAAGAAGCCCCTATATCTGGAAAGAGTCCCAGTGCTGTTTCTGGCATTGCAAAAACCTGCATAGAAATTCAAAATAGATGAACACGAAATTTTGCTACATGCAAGCATGCTGGCTATCTATAAAAGGGCATCAATCTACCACATACCCCAACTAAGTATAACTGTATAAGAATTACTAGCATAGACAGAGCCCACATAAATGTGTTATTGGTTGGCTGAGAAAAAGTACACATTATGGGAAGCATTTGGTCATGAATTAATTATTTTGATTAAGTACTTACTTTGGGCCAACATGGAGTATAACCTCTATAACTAAATTTCTGACATCATCATGGTGCAATACCAGCATTAGTAAACAAGTATAGCATATGAGTGTGAATGCATAAAGTACTTCATAATTTTTTTAAGGAGTGACTTAAATAAGATAACATGCCATCATTGCACAGTTAAAAACTGGATACCGTGTGTGACAACCCCAAACAAGCAGATCTTAAGTTACCTCATGATAAATAAACATTCTGTGTACTCCAACTACAACCCCAATTAAATTATATAGCTATATAAGCAACGCAGGAAGCAAAAGGCCATTTGAGTATGCTTCATAGAATATACCGTGTTCCCTGTGGCAACCCGAAACCTTCCATGTATAGAAACACCAGCACCTCCACCCATGACAATTCCAGTAAGTAGAGAAACCTACAATTGAATGATGTAGCATTTAGTAGTGCGCAACAGCGACAAAACAATTATATGGAGAATGAATTTCAAAGGATGCAGCTCACCTGTGGTTTGCTATAAGTTGCAATGATATAGTTTAACAAAAATTCAGTATGGAAAAAATCAGCACCATATTTCCAGGTATCTGATTTCAGAGAACATACAATTAAGTTAATAAAATGCCTTCAGTAATGATAAATATAAAGGCTAAATGCTAATGTCTGAAGTCGAGTTGGACAAATAAAGATGACAGAAGTCAAAGGAAAACATGCTGAAGCAATCAGCTTTAGGTAATCATTGACGCCTTAAGTAATTAGTACCATTATTTATAGATTGGGCGACTTCAGCAACATCACCTCCAGCACAAAATGCTCTTCCTTTCCCCTGAAAAAAATGAGGGTTGAATCCCATGACACATGGGTTACAGGGTAAGTTAAAGTAGGAAGGAACATACAGAGACAACTATACCAATCTAAAAGAACTAACATAATGATAGCATGAAATGAAAAACAAAATGAGGTCAAACAACAATAGCAAGAGAAAAATAAAGAACGCCCAGAATATTAAATGTGAAATTGTTACAACAAGCCAATAATTCATACACTTGAATTCAGCAAGGAGTACGAATGGTAAAAACGAGTGCAATGCTCAGCAACAAATATCACGGAACACCATAATTGTGTTTTCCCTAAAATCAAGCAATTAAAAACAGCAAGGAGTAATAAGCTCCAAACCAGACTAAGTACAGAAAACATTACTTACTGCACGGTTTCGGGAAAATTGATTGGGTAACTGATGTCCACTGTTACTGCTTTGTTGCTCAGTAATTTCTATTTCTAGTTACGTGTTAATATACAGCATCCAAATATTCGAAGGGTAACCCAGATTACAGGACCAGAAAACAAGACACACACAGGCATGCAGTGCTATCAATTGACATACATAGGCTATACTTAAGAAGTCGGTCAAATATTAAACGACAAAAAGCATGCAGTGCTATTTAATATTTATTACCTTGACAATCAACAGTTTAACTGTGTTTTCTTCCTCATAAGAAGTGAAACATTTCAGAAGTTCTGTAACCTGGAAGATGAAACCAAAAGATCTCCCCTCAGCCATACTGAAAGCAGTTGTGGCTACTATTGCCGTATGATCCAGTACTAGTAGAACTCTTCTTGAATCTCTCTTGCAGACATACCATTGCAGAGGAGAGAGCATTTAACTGCTTTGGCCTATTCAAAACCAATGTCCGTGTAGAGCCATTTGCTTCCACCAGTACCTGGAAAAGGAGGGCAAAGAAAAGGCTCGTTATTTTCTGGAGAATTGAATCGGAGGAACTTACAGATGAAATTTATCCGAAAGAAGGGAATACATCTGACAATAGGATTAATTATTATAAGGAACAACACAGCATAGTTTGGCCGCAAAAACATTTGAAACCTATATTGAGAATTCTAGAACCATACACCCTGAAGGATGATACAAAAACAGAGCCAAACCCACTCATGGTTGCTATAAAATAGTTTGGTGATAATGAAATAAGGTGCAGTCTTCACTCTCAATTCTGAGTTTCTGACCAATCATTCACTAGACAAGAAAAACAACATCTCTTGACTTTTTTACTTAAATACAGACCAGGAACACCAAAATAGTCAAAACTAAAAAGTAGCGCTATTATTAAATTCGGGCATTTTATTATAGTCTCCGCACAATCTGTAATCAATCTATCTAACGAGCCATTTCTCTGGTCATCTCTACACACTAGACATTACTCAAGCGAAAGGGGAAAACCCAATCCGATAGGAATCCGCCAGACTGCAGCTACAACAAACGAGCATGGCTAGCCTAATCTAACATTTGAACTGAAGCTAAGTTACCCGACCGGGCACAGACGAGTAAAGCGAGATGACCTGCATGCAATGGAATGGAGTGGCAGCAGTAAGAGCAAGTACATCAGTTTCCCTTAAATTTCTCCCCGTATATTTTGTAACCGGGACTCCCCTAAAATTTGTTAAACTCCAGAAGCTCCCCTAAAACATCTCCCATATATTCCATTCATCTATATTTTAATAATATCCTATCCTATAAGGCTATAACTACCATTTTAAACCTTTATAATTCGAACAGCTGGTTTTCCCATACGGCCATACCACATGTATCATTTTCTACATAATTCAAGCAATTATTTTGTTAATACAGCCGGGCATCCATACAACATATAATTCATAATTTCAAATGATTTAGAGACATAGCAGCAGCAGCACATTAATGAAAATAGCAGCATCAAGCATCTCTCTCTGTATATGCTAATAATATGCATTAGCAGCAGCAGCCCATCAATATATATAGCAGCAACGGACTACAAAAATTTATCTTCTACTCCCTCTGATTTCTCAGCCGCATATACATAGCAGCAGCATCACCTAAGTCTCTCTCAGAGGCTAATTGGTTTGATGCCAAGATTTGGCATTGCCAATACTTGGCAAGCTAACAATTGGCAATATCAAAAATTGGCAACTTCTTGTGAGGTTGGCGAATAAAATTGCTAACCAACCAAGCACTAGCCAATATTTGGCATTTGCCAAATGTTGGCAATGCCAATTTTTTGCATCAAACCATCATGCTCTCAATTTCTCTCCTCTAATCTCTCTGATTCATCCCCATAGCAGCAGGTAGTCCAGCTACCCCTTCCCCACCTCACTCTTCTTCACCCAGCCGCTCAATGCCCCATCACCGTGGCCACAGCCCACCGCCCAGCACAGTGCCCGCCGGGCCAAACGGGTCTTCTTCCTTTGTCCCGGCGAGCCGCAACTGCTCGACCCCGTTTCTACTTCCTTTATCCCGCACGGCCTCATGTCGCTGCCCGCTCCCACCCCGTGCCTAGCCCCGGCGGCCGCGCCTCCCCCGCCTCCCAGCGCCAGGGCTCCTCGCTGCCTCCCCATCCGCCTTTCTTCGGCCCTCACCGCACCACCCCGTGGATCCACCGACTGGCGGTGCCATCTGCGTATGTGCGTGTGTCTCCCCCAGGTCAAGCTTACTCTGTTTTGCTCGATCTGAGACAGGAAGGCGGGGTCGCGGTGGCGGGAGCGAGCTTCCGGAGGCAGCCGTTGGCATCGTATGGGCATGTGCGACTGAACGGATTGGGGACTGGGCGGCGAGAGGAGTAGTGGGAAGGAGGAGGAGGCGACGGACCTGATCGGAATCGCCGGTCGCCGGCGAGGCCATGTCGTCAGCTGGTGGAGCGAAGCACCTGGAGCAGTGGAGCCTTTCGAGTTGGACTCGATGAGGAGACCCGAAGCCAAGCCGCGGCCAGGGGAAGGAGGGATGCACACCATCACACTACGGTTGGGTTGCCAGTTCCGTAACGGAAGAAGACTACTTCCACTGACTGGTGGGCCAGCCATCCATACCAACAAGGCAACGGCGAAGTACAGATGTTACGGAACTGGTGGGCCACACAATCGATACTGACTGGCCATACGACTGGCCGCGGCGGCCAGGGGAAGGAGAAGTGCACACCATGGCACTATCTTAGCAAAACAATGTCCGCGACTACTTCCGGAGTAAGACTCTTTATGTGTACATGCTATGAGTGTTACTACATACTTCCTTCGCCCGGTGAAAAATGTACATCTAGAAATTTTAGGACAAATTATAAAGTTGAGTAAAAAATGCATTGGAAAGGTGCAAGCCATCATCTCTCTCATCTTTAATTACCCACCCTCCGATGAGCTAAGTGCATGTAGAAATTAAGAAGACCATGTGTAGATTGCTATTGGTCTTGATTACCGTGTAATGAGAGAGAAGTATTTTTTTTCTACTTTAAAGTGCATTGGGAAGATAGAAGTACACTCTTTTATGAACAAATTTTAAAGCTAGATGTACACTCTTCACCGGATGAAGGGAGTAGATGGTTAGAATTCGCAAGGGCAAGCAGGTGTCGAGGCACACACCTACCAAGACATGTCTGGCCGCTCGATTGCCTCGAGATCCACAAAGTAGTTGGAACCCGCATGAGGGCACTGTATGTTTTCAATATCAATCATTGAAACTTAGGGTTTTTCAACCAAAATTTATGATTTTATAGATAAAATTTTAACATGATTTTTTGTCGGTTGTTGCTATGAAGCCTAGTAAGGCAATGTTGTTCATGGAAGGATATTTTTCCTGCTATGGAAGTTTAGCGAATGACATATCCTTTGTATGCCTCAATGCCCGGTCTTGCTTGGTCCGGACCGAAGATGTGCAACACTGCCTTTTTACTTGCATACGTGCTAGTGATATTTGAATTGAGCTAGGTTTGAAGAAAGTTATCTGGAAATTCATGGTTGAGGACTGCTCTGGCTTAATTACCATGGATATCTTGGCTAGATTGAATTTTATCATAGGTGGTCTATAAACAACAAAATTAGCGGATACGGTGGCATAATACATTCGGTGGTAGTGTCGCCAACATGTGAAGGGAGAGATGCTCCAGAGACCCAAGAAAGTGAAGAAAAAAACTTACCTCATCAGCAAATTGAGAAGAAAAGGTCATTTCAACTTTATGAGCAAAAGGGACATTGGAAGCAGCTGGAGCATGAACTCCTGAATATGAAATCTTCTCGGTAAAAGGGATATTAAAGGCATGAGCTCCTGAACATGAAAGCTTCCCACATGACTTCTAGACCCCAAAAAAGGTACATTCAATCAACAGTAAATAATAAAAGAGAAATAAACAACTTATAAAAGAGAAATAAAAAATCAAGCACAAAAGATATATAAAACTAACTGGTGTTGAAAGTGCGTTATATCGACTAGAGGGGGGGTGAATAGGCGATTTTTATGAAAGTCTTCAGAACATGGGAGTTTTGAAGACAAACGATAAAATTAAACCTATTACCATGCAGCGGAAGGTAGGCTACACTAGGCAAACCATAGTCAAGTATTCAATGAAGTGAAAGCACAAAGACTAAGAGCAGCTAGGTAGTAAGGATCAGGTAGGAAGATATTGTGAAGCCAAACAGAACACGCAGTCACTCAGTGAAGACAAATGATAGAGCAAACATACAATGACTTCACAAGGAGTAACAGTAAGTAAAGTGAAGTGAAGATGAAACCAGTGACTCGTTGAAGACAATGATTTGTTGGACCAGTTCCAGTTGCTGTGACAACTGTACGTCTGGTTGGAGCGGCTAGGTATTTAAACCTTAGGACACACAGTCCCGGACATCCAGTCCTGAACACGCAGCTCAGGACACCCAGTCCTCACCGTATTCTCCTTGAGCTAAGGTCACATAGACCTCGCCCAATCACTCTGGTAAGTCTTCAAGGTAGACTCCCAAACCTTCACAGACTTCGTTCACCGGCAATCCACAATGTCTCTTGGATGCTCAGAACATGACGCCTAACCGGCTGGAGGATGCACAGTCCTCAAGTGTAATAAGTCTTCAGATCACACAGACAAGAAGACTTAAGTGGTGCCCAATTCTCTCTGGCTCTGGATGGTTAGGGCTTTATCCTCGCAAGGAATCCTCTCTCAAAGGCTTCGAGGTGGGTTGCTCTCAAACGACAAAAGCCGTACTCTCAATCTGAGCAGCCAACCGTTTATGGTTGTAGGAGGTGGGCTATTTATAGCCACTTGGCAACCCGACCTGATTTGTCCGAAATGACCCTGGGTCACTAAGGAACTGACACGTGTTCCAACGGTCAGATTTCAAACTCACACGGCAACTTTACTTGGGCTACAAGCAAAGCTGACTTGTCCGACTCTGGACAAGATTCGCTCTCATTGTCTTCACTCGAAGACATAGGTTTTTGGTTTAGGCAATGACTGGTTCTCTTAGACCCCACTTAACAGTACGGTGGTTCCTATGACTCAACACAAAAGAAAAAGAACTACGAAAGATCTAAGTCTTCGAGCTCCATAGGCTTCATATCGTGTCTTCTCTTGTCATAGTCTTCAATGTGAATATCTTCATATACCACCTTTGACTTCAATGTCTTCATACATTTTTAGGGGTCATCTCTGGTAGTAAAACCGAATCATGAGGGACTTCTACCTGTGTTATCCTACAATTCTCACAAACACATTAGTCCCTCAACTAGGTTTGTCATCAATACTCCAAAACCAACTAGGGGTGGCACTAGATGCACTTACAATCTCCCCCTTTTTGGTGATTGATGACAAACTAGTTGAAGTTTTCAACGGGGAATATAATCTGTGAAACTGTAAAGAATAAGGAATTGTCTTCATAAGTTGCAAAGGCTCCCCCTGAAGATGTGCATATAAGTTAATTTGCTTTTGGAATGCAAATGCACATGGCAGGTGGTACTTGTGGAGATCCACTTCAACTTATGATGACAATCCACTATGCATGTGAAAGTATATGAAGATAATGCCATGCATAATGGAAAATGGACGTCTGCAGAATGAGCTAAGTGCGGAATTTATCGTCGCACATGCGGAATTTATCTTCGCAAAACAAGGTGGCAAATAAGTAGCAGACGACCATCTAGTTTAAGTGTTACAACTCATAAGAGCCAAATGTAGCAAAAAAACGAGAGTTGTAAGCACGAAGCAAAATATAAGGCACCCGCCCATATGAACCCGCTTGAAGACTATCAATATCATATGCTTCTCCCCGTTTTGTCAGTAATGACCAAAAAGGTTTGAAGACATAGAGCCTCTACTCGTTCCCATGAGGAGTAGGTGAAGTAGCAGGGTTGTTGGTGTTGTTTGGCGGTGCAGAAGAGCTTGGAGGTGCTGAAGCAGGTGGCGGTGAAGTAGCATCGTCTTCTTCCTCAATAATTCTGGCAGTGACTGTGGCAGCAGAGGAAGAGAACTCAGAGTCTTCAAGGGATGGAGTTCCTAGCAGCACAGCCCTTCGAGGAGGTGTGGAGTCAAACTTGAATCTCTCAGTGAAGCCATCCTCTTGAAGATCAGCTTCAGACAGCATCATCGTTAGCCCTTTCCATGTGCGGCAACAGGTTTCATGGGCAACGAAAGCATTCTTGGTGGCAAGATTTCGAGTGCGATTAACATCCACCAAGAGACTTTTCATCTGACGCTTCAGCCAGTCATGATGCTTATCTTGTTTCTGATGTAGGGCCACAAGAAGCTCTCGGTCGTTGAGAACACGAGTGCGCTTCTTGGGTCTTGAAGCAGTGGCACTGTCAGTGGCTTCAGTTGAAGCAGGGTGTGGTGCACGTGTAGTGCCAGCCAAAGGATACACCCGAGAAACCACTTCAACGCCTTCAACGTTCTATGTAAAACTCTGATGTTCTGCATTCTGAAGACTTAGAGGTTGCTTAGCAGGTTCAGAATATATGGCTTCAGTAGACATGTCCACGTCAGGCAAGAAGATCCGATGGTTGCGGGCTGAGGGCTGATAAGAGATGGCGGAGTGTAGCTTGATCATCTGCATGATCCAAGGGGCGTAGAACTTCAAACCAAACAGATCAGTGCCTGATGCAGCAAGTTGGCGTATGAAAAAGTCCTGTGCATTGAAGCATTTGCCATGAAGTATATAGAAGACCAAAGTCTTCATTGCACCGTGAAGCTTGGTATTTGGAGAGTGCCCTTTGATAGGCCAGAGAGTTCGCCTGATGATGTGATAGATGGTTCTGGGTAGGTACTCAAGGTCTTCAACAAAGAACTCTGTGGGATACGCAGCATCTTGAGGCAATGGCTTCATCATGCTGAGAATTTGACTCATATTAGGTTCTGGTCGTTGAAAGATGCTCTCAGTAGCTTCAGCGTGCAGCTGACAGCCTTGCTCGAAGAGATCGCCAGGAGTGGGCAGGCCAGTGAGCTCAATGATGTCAAATGCATTGGCTTCATGATGAACGTTGCCAGTCATCCACTCCAGGACCCAAGTCTTCGGATCTCTGCTATACCCTTTGATGTGAAGTGTGGCATAGAATTGTAGCAGCAGCTCTTCATTCCAATGCTCTTCATCAGTAACAAACTGCAGCAGACCCACTTGCCTGAAGCAATCCAACGCTTCTTCTAGACAGGGCAGACCAGCTATAGCTTCAACGTCAAGGCGCTTGTGTGGAAAGATGCGACCTTGGTTGTAAAGAATGCAAGAGTAATAGCTTCGCTGAGGATAGCTCCAGAACCGATCAGATGATATCCTTTCCCTTGAGTAGGGGTTCCTGGAGCTATCGAAGAACGTGTTTTCTGCCCTGAAGCCATTGATGTTGAAGGAGCCAGGTGCTGATGCAGGACCTGGAAACCTTGGCAGTCTTGGGATTGGCTTCTGGACCTGAGGCCTGTGCTCAACATGATAGTTGAATTGGGGATCGGCAGCAGACTCAAAAACAGAAGTGGCTGGTTCAGTGGCTTCGCTGTCTTCTGAAGCTTTTGCTGGGGAGGGCTCCACATTAGCTTCGTTGTTGGTTGTGGCAGCCTCAAGATTTTCATCCTCCACTTGACTAGCTGGAGGGTCGGTCACAGGCACGTTCTCCTGGAAAACTGCTTCTTGGTGGAGCAGGGGAGTGGGATCTTGTGGTACTACTTCTTCTGCGGCTGATGCAGCCGGAATGTCTTCAGCAGAGACTTGAGGCCTTGGACCTTTGCGAAGCCTGCGGAACGCAGACGACGCATGTGGAGTTGGAGTGGGCTGGGCCTCATAGTCTTCTTCCTCTTGTGGGCGATCCGCCCATGAAGCATCCTGTGCAATTGGCGTCAGTGGACGACCAATGCTGATGAGTTCGCTGTTTTCTAACTGAGGGAGGACTGCATCATCTTCTACATTGTCATGATGACCAATGTTTTCAGCAGCGATGGGATCAACTGCTGGAATGTCTTCAGCTTCAGGAGCCTCTGTGGAAGCAGGCTCATGAACTGTCAGTTGACGTTCTGCGTCAGGATGAACCATAGAAATGGGTTCAACTATCAAGGGCTCTGTGGGAGCAGCCCGAGCTTTCTTGGTCTTTCTCTTTTTCTTGGTGGGGCAGTAGGAGAGGCTTCAGAGTGTTTCCTCTTCCTGGCTTCAGCCTCAGCAGTTCTTGTCTTCTTGAGCTCTGAAGCTGTTGACCGGCTCTTTGGCTTCGAGCCAGTCATTCTTGTTGGGAAGACAATCGGAACTGCTTCTTGCCTTGGTGCATCAGATTCAGCCGTAGCAGGCTTCTTCTTCTTCTTTGCGGCCATCCTGGGGTTGATGCCAGGACGCCCAAGTGCCTTGCGCTTCTCAGCCTTATTATAGGCTTGCACACATCTGTCAGCCAGAGTCTTCATGCGCTCACGTGAACCCTGAGCTTCTGCATGCTTCTTCACAAAGGCTTCCTTGAGCTCGTGCATCATTGTCTTGAAGTTCTTCACTTCTTGCACGCTGAGCTTGGCCATATGCTTCTTGAACTGAGCCTTTTCATAGTCAATCTTCTGCTTCAGCTCAACAATGCGCTGGGCAATAGCAAGTTCTGAAGCAATGGCGCCTTGGAAAGCGACACTGAGGCCAATAGGTAGCTGCAGATCTTCAAAGCTGATGTTTGGCATGTCAAACCATTCGTCAATGAAGTTGTGGATGATGGTGACATCAAAGAGAGGCAGATCATTGAAGATTTCTGCTTCTTCTTTGCTCTTGATGAGTTGCTCAAGAGCGTCATCTGCAAGATCTTCATCACTTGACAGATCAATGTCGTCATTGCACAGGATGGCAGTAGCTGTTAGCTCTTTGCCAGTGTTAGATAGAGGCATCTTGGCCTTCTGGGGCTTGGAGACGCGTGATAAATCTTCAGACTGCACACTGTCTTCAGGAGGTGCAGTTGCCAATGGCTTCGCCTTTGAGATTTTTGGCGAAGGGGCCGGCTTTGAAGCTTTTGGCTTCTTCAACTACTTTGGCTTCGGCACTGCAGGCGCGTCATCAGACTCAGTGTCAGCTGCAGGCTCATTCACTGCAGTCCCTTGAACCAAGATGTAGGTGATGAGGCCTTCAAGGTTGGCGAAAGGACCGATGACATTGGGTTCTGCATGTCGTGTGCCATCTGCCCTTGGTGCTGAGGGACCAGGGTTGAAGTCTAACCCAAATTTCTTCTTGTTTTGCTTCGCTGAGTTTTGGGCAAACTGGAAGTTGCGCTTGAACAGATTATAGTCACGACACCAGAGTAGTGACGACGGATGTGCATCATCAGGTTGTGGCCCACGGACCATGCATGGATAGAAGCTTTGGGCAATAGCTTCATCTCTGGACCTGGGTAGAAGGTTCTTGTATAAGATGTCTCCCCACGGTCTTTCGATGGCACTTTTCTCAGCATACTCTTGGGTTGTGAAGCGGTATTTGAACCATTGTTCTGCCCAATAGCGTCGAATCCATTGGATTCGGGTCTTGCGCTGACTATAATCCTCTTCAGGATCTGTCTTATACATTTCTGCGAGTTCATCAGGCAGATCTCTGGATGTTCCGACACGACGTTGTCTGCCCCCCTTCCTTGCTGCCTTCTCTGAAGCCATAAACTTTAACTTGAAAGGCTTCAAGACGTTCAAAGGCTTCAAAGACTTTCTCTTGCTGGACCAACAGGAACTGGCTTCGGGAGAATTTATGTGATGCTATAAGAATTCTGTAAATGAATGCAGACTATGAGAACCAAAGGATTCTCCCACGGACATGTACCTGTGACAGCATTAAGGTGCGAGGGAAGGGGAAGAGGTCATATGCATTCTCAGAAGATTTCGAAGATAAATCAGTTTAGAAGACATTGACCTCATCGTGCGAAGACATTCACTCATAGATAAGAAGTTGGTTTCAGATTTGTACGAATCCACAGATCAGTACAAGTGAGGAATCTAACTACTTTGTGAAGCACAAGTGAATATACTAGGCATGTTATGAGATGCAGTATGAGAGAGATCTAGCTTGTGTGAACAGAAACTGCTTGTGGTAGAAAGTGACAAATCAATAGGATCAATGGTGCTGTAAAAAGGGAGTTTTATTTACCACACTGAGAACTGCTAGACGGAGTGGGAGATGAGGCCGAGCAGTTCACTCTTCCGTGCCCTAACTTGGCGTCGGAGGACACCTACGGCGACGGCGGAGAGGACGATGTCCGCTGTCGACGTGAAGACGGCGTCGGAGAGGTTGCGGCAGCGAAGCGCTTCGTCTCCGGCGTCGTTGAGAGCTAGTGGTGGCGCTAGGGTTCGTGCGAGGGTGGAAGAAGAGATAATTACCGCTGTGAGTGTGTATTTATAGGCCCAGGGGCGGCACTGTGCTATTACACAGGCGCCCCTGGCGATTCGCATCTGAGGAACACGTGGCCAGTATGCAGAATTTTGGGGTTTGTTCCACGTCCCACGCACGCCTGGATTTTCAGGTGGTCGTTCCTACTTCTCCGGATTTCATGTGGAGGAATGAGCATTGAAAACGGACTTAATGGTTGTCTCTGTATCTTCTGCTGACAAGGACGCAGAGAAGACATTCAACAGTTTCAATAGAATGCATATGACTTGGAGAGATAGAGTTTGAGATAGAAAGCATAGAGAAGTTGGGGTCCGATCACATTCACTTAGTTCAAAAGATTCAACACGAAGACATAGCTATAAGCGAATGCTGTAGAGGACAGAACACTAGCATATATATATATATATATATATATATATATATATATATATATAATCAACATAGTGAAAATAATCATGAAAATATGTTGAGTTCGAAGCCAAACCAAATGTGAAGACATTTGAAAGGTAATGCCATGAGTGAAACACTTCAAAATAGAACGTTTGGTGGTGGCGTTACCCACCGTATAGGAAGTATTAGACCCAGACACGGCGCACAATTATCGTGGCGCTCCGAAGTCAAATTCCACGTTAATGTATTCACACTTGGAATGTATGTCTTCATTGATTGAAGATATACTTCACTTCGTGTGTTGCACATCTAAGTCATCAATATGCATAAGGGTTAGGATGTGTGCCTGATCACAGGACATTTGAGGATTCCAGGATATTTAGCTCACACCGTAACTTGCAAAACCTCTTCTCATCCAAGGGCTTGGTGAAGATATCTGCTAATTGCTCTTCAGTGTTGACGTGTATGATATCAATGTCTTCCTTCACAACATGATCTCTGAGAAAGTGATGACGAATTTCAATGTGCTTTGTCTTCGAGTGCTGAACTAGATTGTTAGCAATCTTGATGGCGCTTTTGTTGTCGCAGTAAAGTGGCACTTGCTTCAGATGAATGCCATAGTCCTTGAGTGTTTGCTTCATCCACAGAAGCTGAGCGCAGCAAGATCCAGCAGCAATGTATTCAGATTCAGCAGTGGAGAGAGATACACAGTTCTGCTTCTTTGAAGACCAACATACAAGTGATCATCCCAGAAAGTGACATGTGCCTGATGTAGACTTGCGATCAACTTTGTCACCAGCATAATCAGCATCCGAGAATCCAACCAGATCAAACTCTGAGCCCTTTGGATACCATAATCCTAGAGTTGGGGTGTGAGCCAAATATTGAAGAATTCGCTTCACAGCTAAGTGATGCGACTCCTTTGGTGCCGCATGAAATCGAGCACACATGCAAACACTAAGCATAATATCTGGCCTAGATGCGCATAGATAAAGTAAAGAACCAATCATGGAGCGGTATACCTTCTGATCGAACTCTTTACCATTGTCGTCAGGACCCAGATGATGTTTGGCTGGCATTGGTGTTGTGAAGCCTTTGCAGTCTTGCATACCGAACTTCTTCAGGCAATCTTTGAGATACTTCTCTTGAGATATGAATATGCCATTGCGTTGTTGTCGTATTTGAAGACCAAGGAAGAACTTCAGCTCCCCCATCATGGACATCTGATATTTCTCTTGCATCATATATCCAAACTCTTCACTGTACTTCTGATTGGTGCAGCCGAAGATAATGTCATCCACATATATTTGGCACACAAACAGTTCACCATCATATGTCTTCGTGAAAAGAGTGGGATCTAGGGAACCAGGTATGAAGCCTTTGCTCTTCAGGAAGTATTTGAGTGTGTCATACCAGCCCCTAGGGGCTTGTTTGAGGCCGTACAGTGCCTTGTTGAGCTTGTATACCATGTCAGGGTGTTTTGGATTTTCAAAGCCAGGCGATTGTGCAACATACACTTCTTCTTCAATCTTGCCATTGAGAAAGGCACTCTTCACATCCATTTGATATAGAAGTATGTTATGATGATTTGCATAGGCCAGCAGTATGCGTATGGCTTCAAGTCTAGCCACAGGAGCAAATGTTTCATCGAAGTCAATGCCTTCCACTTGAGTATATCCTTGAGCAACGAGACGAGCTTTGTTTCTGACAACTTGACCATGCTCATCTTGCTTGTTGCGGTATATCCATTTGGTGCCTATTATATTGTGCTTCCGTGGATCAGGACGCTTAACCAGTTCCCATACATTATTCAGCTCAAACTGTTGAAGCTCTTCTTGCATAGCTTGAATCCATTCAGGTTCCATGAAGGCTTCTTCAACTTTCTTGGGTTCTGATATTGAGACGAATGTGAAGTGCCCACAGAAATTTGCTAGCTGAGTTGCCCTTGAACGAGTGAGTGGACCAGGTGCATTGATGCTATCAATTATTCTTTCAATCTGCACTTCATTGGCAACACGAGGGTGTACAGGGCGAAGACTTTGCTCTTGCTGTTCATTGTCATTGTTGGAAGGAATGTCATCAGGCTGAGCATTGTCTTCATGTTGATCAGGTGCTGAAATGATAAGTTCTTCTTCAGGATGAGCTTCAGAAGGTATAATTTCTCCAGTTCCCATTAGCTTGATTGATTCACTGGATGGAACTTCATCTAGCACATTTGGCAGCTGCTCTCTTTGTGAACCGTTGGTCTCATCGAACCGCACATCCACTGTTTCAACCACTTTGTAATGAAAGAGATTGAAGACTCTGTAGGAGTGCGAATCCTTTCCATATCCAAGCATAAAACCCTCATGTGCTTTTGGTGCAAATTTTGAGGTGTGATATGGGTCTTTGATCCAGCACCTTGCGCCAAATACTCTGAAGTAACTGACATTTGGCTTCTTGCCAGTAAGGAGCTCATAAGATGTCTTGTTCAGTAGCTTGTGAAGATAAACACGATTGATTGTATGGCATGCAGTATCAATGGCTTCGGGCCAGAATTTTCTTGGGGTCTTGTATTCATCTAGCATCGTTCTGGCCATCTCAATTAGTGTTCTGTTCTTGCGTTCGACGACGCCATTCTGCTGTGGCGTGTACAGGGCTGAGAATTCATGTGTGATGCCCAAGGTATCAAGATATGTATCAAGGCCAGTGTTCTTGAATTCAGTGCCATTTTCACTTCTGATGTGCTTTATCTTGGCGCCAAAATTGTTCATAGCTCGATTGGCGAAGCGTCTGAAGACATCCTGCACTTCAGTCTTGTAAAGGATTATGTGCACCCAAGTATATCTAGAATAATCATCAACAATAACGAAGCCATAGAGGCAAGCAGTAGTAGTTAGAGTTGAGTAATGAGTGGGACCAAAAAGATCCATGTGAAGCAGTTCAAAGGGTTGAGTAGTAGTCATGATTGTCTTCGTGGGATGTTTGGCCCTCGTCATCTTCCCTGCTTCACAGGAACCGCATAAGTGGTCTTTCTTGAACTTGACGCCCTCGATGCCTATGACATGCTTTTTCTTCGCAAGGGTGTGGAGGTTCCTCATGCCAGCATGTCCAAGCCTCCGATGCCAGAGCCAGCATTCTGAAGCCTTTGCTAGAAGACATACTGCAAGCTGTGGCCCTGCTGAGAAATCTACCACGTACAAATCATCTTTTTGATACCCTTCAAACACTAGAGACTTGTCAGATTCCATTAGTACAAGGCAACGATATTTTCCAAACATTACGAGCATGTTCAAATCGTAAAGCATTGAGACAGACATTAAGTTGAAGCCAAGGGATTCAACAAGCATGACTTTATCCATGTGTTGATCCCTTGAGATTGCAACTCTACCTAGACCCAATACCTTACTTTTACCAGTGTTAGCAAATGTGATGTGGCTCTTGTCTGATGGACGTAAGGTTGAGTCCATAAGAAGACTTCTTTTGCCAGTCATGTGATTTGTACACCCACTGTCAATAATCCATTCTGAAGACGCTGGTGTCATACCCTACAGTGCAGTTAGGGGGATAGGCTTCACCAAGAGCATTGTGAAGCAAAAACATTTGATGAACTAGTGGGTTATGAAAGCTTAGATCCAGGTTAGGACTAATAGGGAGAGTAGCAAGCGATTCAGGTACGAAGTAGATAGTAAGACCATTTGGGCATTTGATCTTGCACCCTACAAGATGTTTAAGGTCCCCAGCAATAGCGTCAGACGATTTTGGTTTTCTGCTGGAGACCATTCCCTGCAAAAGAGAGTTAAGCCTTCTTAACCACCCACATCTTCAAGGGTGGCTTAGAAGCAATAAGTCTAAGTGCAGCATCTGAGAATTTTGGCTTTGAAGCCTTAGCAAACAGTCTTGCAGGCGGACAATAGTACTCATAAGAATAAGCAGAATAGTTCTTGGTCTTCACTCGACACGGCAACTTTACTTGGGCTACAAGCAAAGCTGACTTGTCCGACTCTGGACAAGATTCGCTCTCATTGTCTTCACTCAAAGACATAGGTTTTTGGTTTAGGCATCACTTCAGTCATTCTGACTGGTTCTCTTAGACCCCACTTAACAGTACGGTGGTTCCTATGACTCAACACAAAAGAAAAAGAACTACGAAAGATCTAAGTCTTCGAGCTCCATAGGCTTCATATCGTGTCTTCTCTTGTCATAGTCTTCAATGTGAATATCTTCATATACCACCTTTGACTTCAATGTCTTCATACATTTTTAGGGGTCATCTCTGGTAGTAAAACCGAATCATGAGGGACTTCTACCTGTGTTATCCTGCAATTCTCACAAACACATTAGTCCCTCAACTAGGTTTGTCGTCAATACTCCAAAACCAACTAGGGGTGGCACTAGATGCACTTACAGGTGTGTAGTGTGATTGGGTCAAACGCTTCAAGGGCATCTTCCCCTAAGAGCGACTATTATTCTTATCTTGTTCTGAGAAATACTTTGTTTTATTTCCTCTCCAAACAATAATTCTAGGCTTGATATCAGGAAGAGAATTGAGCCCAAAATGCACACGGTCAAGATAAGAAAACCTAAAAGAAAAAATCATGCACCCAAACAGAAAATAAAATAAAATTAGAAAAGTTAGTTAATAAAAATAAATAAAATCACAGCTAAATCGCTGTGCTAGTCGCCAAATGTGACTGATCTCTTTGAAGCAGCTTTTGTAGAGTCCTTGAACTTCTTAATATTGGTAAGGAGGCACTCATAGACATACCAAGATAAAGCATAGTCCATGACAAAACTACAATCTATGAAGATGTGGAGGTATTTGGGGTTGGGCGAAAGGCTAGAGTTTGGACACAAGAAAGTGGAGAAAGCAATAAACATGAAGCAGATGAAAATACCTTCATTAGACAATTCTTCTGAGGTGGATTTGAGTTTATTCGGAAAGAATGTGACCGGTGGGATGCTAGTGACATTGAAATGGGACACAATAAAATCATGGACAGAATCAGCAGCGGGCTCTGATGAAGCTATGTACCTAGGATAGGGGCATGGACCTGTCCTAAGTACCCTACCCAAGGACATCCCTAGAAGAAGTCACCTTTCAATCGACTTGGAGGTATCCCACTCGACAGATTCAAGACACTTGACCACGAAGTAATCACTCGACCAAATTCCAACCACTCGACTGCCAGGAGATCTAAAGTCACCCTGCACGCAAACGGTCAGTCATTAAGTAGCTTTTATGGTCATCCTAGCACTTTATTAGGGGCGTTACCAGTAACCCCCAGTCTTAATGTACTTTAAACCTTGCATTACTAAGGGCTGGAGGGGCCTGGCGAACTCTATATAAGCCACCCCCCTCCTCAGTATCAAGGGTTGGCACCCCTGTTATTCATACACACATAATTCAGTCGACCGCCTCCGGGCACCGAGACGTAGGGCTGTTACTTCCTCCGAGAAGGGTCTGAACTCGCAATCCTCGTGTGCTTACGACTCCTCCATAGCTAAGATCTAGCCTCTCCATACATACCCCCCTACATCACTGTCAGAGTTAGAACCACGACAGTTGGCGCCCACTGTGGGGCTAGGAGTCTTAGCGCCTAGTTTGAGAAGTTGCGATTTTTTCCGATCTCCTTGATCATGGTTTCGAGCGGAGGTTTGGTGGAGGGCCGCGAGATCCATCTCGGCGCGCTCACGTTCATCACCGATGACTCCGCTTGGCTTCAGGAGGCTCCACTCGACGTCGACGCGCTCCCCGTCCACGAGGCGACGCACTTTCGCGCATGCGTCCGTGGTGTCCTCCTATGGCAGCCGTCGACCCAGTATCGGTCGGCTCCCGTGGCATCTCCCCGCCCTGTTTCTCACCGGCGCAAGCGCTCCGGTTGGTCGAGGCTTCAGAGGTGGGTGAGGCATGCGATGGCCCGCCAGTCGGCCACCCCACAAGTCGCGGCAATCGAGCCCGACGAATCCCTCTACGGCCTGTTCGACTGGCTCCGCAGAGACCGCATCCGAATGCGACAGCAGTGACCCAGCTGTAGAGGTTCTAGTGATCGATGGGCCACACAGTCCTCCCGGTTTCCCCCGCGCTGACGGAGGCGCGGATGGGGGCGACCTGTTGCGTCCTCACGAGGAGTATCTCCCCGAGCCTCTCACGTTGTTGCAGCGGGAGGAACTTCGCCACTGGAACATGGATGCACTCCACACTCCTATCATTGGAGAAACCCCCGAGGCCCGAGCCTTGGAGGACGCGCGCTTGGCTAACTTGGCCGAGCGCACTCGACTGGAGAATCTCCAGCGAATACTCGATGGGCGAGCGCGTCAACGGGCTCCAGAATCCAGTCGACGTCAACTCTTTCCGCCCCCGCAGGTATATCATACTCCGATTCAGAATTTGGCGGCTGCGGCCCGTATAGCAGAGTCGATTCAGCCCTCCCAGTCAGAGGCTGGCAGAGGCTTGTTGCAAATCAGAGCGTTGCTCCGGGCAGCGGGAGACCAGAATTCCGCTGTTTCTCAGTCACGGAACAGGATACAGTCCAGTCGGCTCACAGCCCAAGATCGCCTCCGAGGCGTGAGGGACGTGGAGACCGGCGTGATCAGTACAGAAGGAATGAGCAGTATGATCACCGATTCGATCGTGATGATCAACGTCGAGTGCCAACCCCTCCCCCGAGGAGTGGATCATATGTGCCTCGACAGCAGGTGGACAGACGCCCTCATAGTGTTGGGCGGAGAATTCCAGTCGACCCCAGGGAACTAGGCTTTGATGCGACATCCATTCTCGTTCAAGGTTTGGTCGACAGGAATAGAGCTCACCGAGAAGGCCACGACAGAGATGCGCCTACCAGTAGCAGAGTACATGTTTCAGGGCCGGAGTGTTTCAGTCGAGCCATCAGAGCCGCTGTAATTCCTCCCAACTTCAGGTTGGCGACTGGAGTTAGTAAGTTCACCGGTGAGTACAAGCCCGATACTTGGCTCGAAGATTACCGAGTGGCTGTCCAGATTGGCAGTGGGAACGATGAGGTAGCCATGAAGCACCTGCCTCTCATGTTAGAAGGCTCGGCCAGAGCGTGGCTGAATCAGTTAGCACCCAGCAGCATTTACACTTGGGAGGATCTCTCCCGAGTGTTTGTCACCACATTTGAAGGAACATGCAAGCGACCTGCAGGCCTTACGAAATTGCGGTCTTGCATGCAGAAACCGAATGAAACTCTGAGGGATTACATCCAGAGGTGGATCACATTGCATCACACAGTTGAAAATGTACCAGATCATCAAGCAGTTTGTGCCTTTAAAGAAGGCGTTAAGTACAGAGAATTGAATCTGAAGTTCGGTCGAACCGGAGAGATGTCTCTGAATCGGATGATGGAGATTGCCACCAAATACGCTAATGGTGAAGATGAGGATCGACTCCGGAGTGGCAAGCATAAAGCAGTCGCCCAGGAAACCGGAGGAAATTCCAGTCGGAAACAGAAGCAGAAAGCCGAGCCAGCCGCTCCTGGGGAGGCCCTGGCCGTAACCCAGGGAAAATTTAAGGGAAAACCCAAAGGACCTTGGAACCCCAAGAAAGTTAAAGACCAAGATGGAAATGATGTTTTGGATCTACCGTGTCACATCAACACCAAGAAAGATGAAGAGGGTAAATTCATTTACCCAAAGCATACCACTCGATAGTGTCGGCTTCTGATCTAGCAGTTTCAGGGCAAGCAGTCCAAAGATAAGGAAAAGGAGTCGGACAAAGTTGAGGACAAGGAAGATAGTGACGACGGGTACTCCCAGGTCAATTCCACCCTGATGATTTTTGCTGATGTTGAGAGCAAAAGTCGACTGAAGGTTATTAACCGTGAGGTAAATATGGTTGCTCCGGCAACACCCAATTATCTGAAGTGGTCCCAGACTGCCATCACATTCGACCAGTCCGATCACCCTACGCACATTGCCACCCCTGGGAGGCAAGCTCTGGTGGTCGACCCAGTTGTCGAAGGCACTCGACTGACCAAAGTCCTGATGGATGGAGGCAGCGGTTTGAACATACTGTATGCAGAAACATTGAAAGGGATGGGCATTCCGATGTCTAGTCTCAGCACCAGTAACATGAGTTTCCATGGAGTCATTCCTGGGAAGAAAGCCGAGTCACTCGGCCGAATTGCTCTTGATGTGGTTTTCGGTGATTCCAAGAATTACCGCAAGGAAAAGTTGACATTCGAAGTTGTGGATTTCCAAAGTGCTTATCACGCTATTTTGGGCAGGCCAGCTTATGCACGCTTCATGGCTCGACCATGTTATGTGTATATCAAATTGAAGATGCCTGGTCCCGAAGGTGTGATCACTGTTACAGGCAATCGGAAGAAAGCAGAAGAGTGTTTTCAGAAAGGCTCAAAGATTGCTGACGCTCAGATGGTGGTGGTCGAGCTGCAAGAGTATCAGAAGACTGCAGATCCAAGTGAGTTGCTACGAGCTAAGAAGCCTACTTCAGAATCAGCTTTTCAGTCGTCTGGTGAAACGAAGGCAGTTCACATTCACCCGACCGATCCAAACGTTGCTCCGACTCACATCTCAACGACGGTCGACTCCAAATAGGAAGAAGCGCTCATCCAATTCCTCCGTGAGAACTGGGACATCTTCGCATGGAAGCCTCCTGACATGCCTGGAGTTCCCAGGGGGCTGGCTGAGCACCGTCTACGAGTCGACCCAAAATTTAAACCTGTGAAAGAACATCTTCGACGGTCCGCCATCCAGAAGAGGAAGGCCGTTGGCGAGGAGGTGGCTCGGCTCTTAGCAGCGGAGTTCATCCGAGAAATTTACCACTCCGAGTGGCTCGCCAATGTTGTCATGGTCCCCAAGAAGGACAAGTCACTTCGCATGTGCATTGATTTCAAGCATATCAATCGGGCCTGCCCGAAAGATCATTTTCCTCTCCCCCGCATCGACCAGATAGTCGACTCGACTGCGGGATGTGAGCATTTGTCTTCCTAGACGCCTATTCTGGGTACCATCAGATCCGCCTGTACGGGCCCGACGAGATCAAAACAGCTTTCATCACTCCATTCGGGTACTTCTGTTATGTCACCATGCCGTTCGGCCTCAAGAATGCCGGAGCCACGTTCATGAGGATGATTCAGAAGTGTTTGCTCACTCAAATCAGTCGGAATGTGGAGGCATACATGGATGATATTATGGTCAAGTCACGGAAGGGTTTCGACCTGCTGACTGACCTTGCTGAAACCTTTGCCAACCTCAGGAGGTATGATATCAAGCTCAATCCGTCAAAGTGCACGTTTGGAGTTCCAGGTGGGAAGTTACTCGGTTTTCTCGTTTCCGAACGGGGAATCGACGCCAATCCTGAAAAAATTGGTACTATACTCCGGATGAAACGTCCTATGCATGTGCATGACGTCTAGAAGCTTACAGGATGCTTGGCCGCTTTAAGTCGATTCATCTCTCGCCTCGGTGAAAAGGCATTGCCTCTTTACCGACTGATGAAGAAGTCCGACAAGTTCGAGTGGACTCCAGAAGCTGATGCAGCGTTTACAGAGCTCAAAGCTCTGCTCTCCACCCAGCCGGTGCTTGCTGCCCCAATCAGCAAGGAGCCTTTGTTGATTTACATTGCAGCCACAGGACAAGTTGTGAGTACAGTACTTACGGTCGAGCGGGAAGAAGAAGGAAAGGCCTTCAAAGTTCAGCGCCCAGTATATTATGTTTCTGAAGTTTTGACTCCTTCAAAGCAAAGATATCCTCATTACCAGAAGCTTGTATATGAGATTTATATGACCACGAAGAAGGTTGCACATTACTTCTCTAATCATTCCATTACAGTCGTCAGCGACGCTCCACTATCAGAGATTTTGCACAACAGAGATGCAACTGGTCGAGTGGCCAAATGGGCGATTGAACTTCTTCCCCTAGATATCAAGTTTGAGGCAAAGAAAGCTATCAAGTCCCAAGCAATTGCAGATTTCGTCGCCGAGTGGATCGAATAGCAACTTCCGACTCAAGTTCACTCGGAGCACTGGACCATGTTCTTCGATGGATCTAAGATGCTGAATGGTTCCGGTGCTGGGGTAGTATTGGTTTCCCCCCGAGGAGATAAGCTCAGATATGTTCTCCAGATTCACTTCGATTCCTCCAATAATGAAGCAGAATATGAAGCACTTTTGTATGGGTTGCGCATGGCCATTTCACTCGGCGTCCGTCGCCTCATGGTCTATGGCGACTCGGATTTGGTGGTTAATCAGGTGATGAAAGAATGGGACCTCAGAAGTCCAGCTATGACTGGTTATTGCAATGCAGTGAGAAAGTTAGAGAAGAAATTCGAGGGGTTAGAGCTTCATCACATCCCCCGACTGAAAAATCAAGCGGCTGATGATTTGGCAAAGATAGGCTCCAAGAGAGAAGCCATCCCCAGCAATGTGTTTTTGGAACACATCCACTCGCCATCAGTCCAAGAAGATCCTTTTACAGATGAAGCCCCGCAACCAAAGAGTGCCACAGATCCGACTGAAGTTGAAATTCCGGCAGTGGTCGACCTAATCATGGAAGTTTTGGCAATCACCCCTGACTGGACGATACCGTACATCGCGTATATCCTGAGAAAGGAACTCCCGGAGGACGAAGAAGAGGCTCGACAGATCGTCCGTCGATCCAAGGCCTTTACAGTCATAAAGGGACAGTTGTATAGAGAAAGCGCGACTGGAGTCGGTCAGAAGTGTATAACACCAGAAGAAGGTCAGATAATCCTTGATGATATCCACTCGGGGACCTGTGGTCATCATGCGTCCTCTCGGACCATTGTGGCTAAAGCATACCGAGCGGGATTTTACTGGCCAAGAGCGAATGAAATGGCAAAAGAGATAGTCGACAAGTGTGAAGGGTGCCAGTTCTACTCCAACATGTCGCACAAGCCTGCATCAGCCTTGAAGACCATTCCGCTCGTCTGGCCCTTCGCTGTTTGGGGACTGGACATGGTTGGCCCATTGAGAACAGGCAGGAGCGGTTTCACACATGTGCTTGTGGCAGTAGACAAGTTTACCAAATGGATTGAAGCTAAGCCTATCAAGAATCTTGATGCTTGCACTGCTATCAGTTTCGTCAGAGAGTTAATATTCAGATATGGATTCCCGCATAGCATCATCACCGACAATGGGTCAAACTTTGATTCAGATAAGTTCAGAGCTTTTTGCGCCTCTCAAGACACACGAGTCGACTACGCATCGGTCGCCCACCCCCAGTCGAATGGACAAGCAGAAAGGGCAAATGGTCTGATTCTCAAAGGACTAAAGCCTCGGCTGATGCGTGATCTCAAGCACGCAGCAGGCGCTTGGGTCGACGAGCTTCCGTCGGTTCTGTGGGGATTGAGGACTACCCTGAATCGGTCGACTGGAAGAACTCCGTTCTTTCTGGTTTACAGAGCGGAAGCAGTCCTGCCGAGTGATCTACTTCACAATGCACCCCGAGTCAAGCTTTATACCGAAGATGAGGCAGAACAAGCCCGGCAAGACGCAGTCGACCTCCTGGAAGAAGAAAGAGAAATGGCTATGATCCGATCGACCATTTATCAGCAAGACTTGCATCGATTCCATGCCAGAAATGTGAAGAGTCGAGCCTTCCAAGAAGCAGATTTGGTCCTCCGAGTGGATCAACAGAAACCACACAAGCTCGCTTCTACTTGGGAAGGTCCCTTCATCGTCACCAGAGTCCTCCACAATGGAGCGTATCACCTTTACAATGTCGATCGCCAGATCGATGAGCCACGAGCTTGGAATGCAGAACTGCTCCGCCCCTTTCACACTTGAATTCTCACTCGGATGAGATGTAATAAGAACAACTTCTGTAGTCTATTTATCAAAGACAAGAGTGTTACAAATTTTCCTATAATTGTTGTTGCTTTTGTTTGCGTGTGAAATCCCCCAGTGGGTGGCTGCGAATCCGTTTCGCCTAAGTTTTTAAAAAAAATCCTACCGAGTGGCGAGCCAGACTCCCACTCGGAGGCTTAGCTGCAGCTCAGTGCTTGCCTAAGTGTTTAAAAATCCTACCGAGTGGCGAGCCAGACTCCCACTCAGAGGCTTAGCTGCAGCTCAGTGCTCGCCTAAGTGTTTAAAAATCCTACCGAGTGGCGAGCCAGACTCCCACTCGGAGGCTTAGCTGCAGCCCAGTGCTCGCCTAAGTGTTTAAAAATCCTACCGACTGGTGAGCCAGCCTCCCACTCGGAGGCTTAGCTGCAGCCCAGTGCTCGCCTAAGTGTTTACAAATCCTACCGAGTGGAGAGCAAACCTCCCACTCAGAGGCTTAGCTGCAGCCCAGTGCTCGCCTAAGT